>NC_041728.1:171944945-172247976 GCF_004115215.2 Ornithorhynchus anatinus | reverse complement strand
TTGAATGAATGAATTAATGTGGTAGCAGTTTGGATGGAGAGGAAAGGGCAGATTTTAGCGATGTTGTGAAGGTGGGACTGACGGGATTTGGTGACAGAATAAATTCATTCAATAGTATTTATTGAGCGCTTACTATGTGCAGAGCACTGTACTAAGCGCTTGGAATGTACTAATCGGTAACAGATAGAGACAGTCCCTGCCCTTTGACGGGCTTACAGTCTAATCATGGGTTGAATGAGATAGAGGAGTCAAGGATAACGCCAAAGTTAAGGGCTTGTGAGATGGGAAGGATGGTGGTACTGACCACAGTAATGGGAAAGTCAGGGAGAGGACAAGGTTTGGATGGGAAGATAAGGAGCTCTGTTTTGGACATATTAAGTTTGAGGTGACGGGAGGACATCCAAGTAGAGATGACTTGAAGGCAGGAGGAGATGCAAGCCTGTATTTAACCCAGAGTTTAGTACAGTACTTGGCGTGTAGCAAGCACTTAAATACCACAGTAATTATCACCACTGTTGGTGGCCTCTCTTTCTGTCTTCTCTCCAGTTTTGAGGTATCAATTCTCCATTTTTCTTTCCTAAAGTTCTAAAGGTGGTCAGCTTCTGCCCAAGCTCCTGAATTTGCATGAGAGTCACGGTCTCTGTTGGGTCTCTTTGGCAGATTCGTTACCTATAGGGTGAACTTAGCACGTGAAATGCTGCCTGAACTATTTTTCTCTGATGGTCTTGAGGTGAACTGGACTGTTTCCTGATTAGCTATTTCCTTTCAGTCAATCATATATATTCATAATAATAACTGTGGTATTTGTTAAGTGCTTCTTGTATGCCAAGCTGGGGTGGGTAAAGGCCAATTGGGTTGGACACAGTCCCTGTCCCAAGCCAGACTCACAGTCTTAAGCAGCATGGCTTAGTAGAAAGAGCGTGGGCTTGGGAGTCAGAGGTCGTGTGTTCTAATCCCAACTCTGCCACTTGTCACCTGTATGACTTTGGGCAAGTCACTCACTTCTCTGTGCCTCAGTTACCTCAGCTGTAAAATGGGGATTAAGACTGTGAACTCCACATGGGACAACCCAATTACTTTGTATCTACCCCGGTGCTTAGAGCAGTGCTTTGTACATAGTAAGTGCTTAACAAATACCGTTATTATTATTACTATTATTAATCCCCATTTCACAGATGAGGGAACTGAGGCACAGAGAAAGAAGTGGTTTGCTCAGAGTCATGCAGCAGACTAGTGACAGAGCTGGAATTAGAACCCAAGTCCTTCTGACTCCCAGGCCCTTGCTCTAACCACTAGGTCTCACTGCTTCTCCTAGTATTGCTTCTCAGAGTACAGAATCATAGATTTGGCAGACATATTCTTTGTGCACCATGAACTAACAGTCTTACAGGTTACAATTGAGCCGTACAAGCTTGTTTGGGCAGGGAACCATCTACCAACTCTGTTACATGGTTATATTGTACTCTCCCCAGCACTTGAAGTGCTCTGCACGCAGTAAGTGCTGAAATACTATTGATTGATAAGTCACTCAGTTTATTAGTGTCCAGGTAAAGATCAATGAATGGTAATTATTGAGCACTTAATGTGTATAGCGCACTACACTGAGATCATTTACTGAGCAGTACCATGAAGACAGCAGAATGTCAAAGCCTCTCCAGAACGAAGCAACCTCTTCCCCTGTCCCGAGCAGTTCAGCCCTATGGTGATTTTTCTATTATTCTTATGATAATGGAAAATAGAAGCAAAGGATCATCTTGCATTAACACCTTCATCTGTTAAAAGGCCAAACATCTGGAATACAAGTTCTTCTGGATACAACGTCCCTGGCCAAAACTTCTCTTGGCAGATTTCAATCTCCCCGGACTGAAAGTCAAGGAAATCTGGAGTGTGTTGGTGACATGCTCATAAACCACAATTGACTTCCAGGCCACCTGACAGAAATCAGGTATGTCTTGATTTTGCTCCGGAGTTCTGGTGCTTGATGGCTGAGACAAAAAGATCAGTGTTGCAGAGGGCAAGGGAGAGCTACCCAGGGCAAGTGAGAGTCTGGGAGATTTCCACCATAACACAGGCAAAGGGGAGAGAGAGACCACCCGCTGCTGTGTCAGCAAGACTGAGTTTGGAGGGATTTTCCCCTCATCTCAGTTTCCCGACACCCCACCCTTTCCAGGGGAATATAGGGCTGCTCTTGGGATATGGAGAGAAATCCAGAGCTACTGGTCTGGAGGAAACTGGGAAGGATAGAGCAGGAAGGAGGAGGATTCCTGATAGCAGCACATAGAGGCTGATGGTTTTAGTCCTGATGATGATAATTACCAAGACTAGTCTTTCTTTACCAGACACAAAAGCACATTTTTGCTCCCTCTGTTAGTTGGGAAGAGAGTAGGAAAATCAATTCAGCACGATGTATGTGATTCTAGTAAGATACTAATAGAGAAATAGCGTGGGCCAGTGGAAAGAGCATGGGTCTGGGAACCAGAGCAAAATGAAGTAGTGGATAGACCATGGGCCTGGGACTCAGAAGGTCATGGGCTCTAATCTCAGCTTCACCACCTGTCTGCTGTGTGACCCTGGGCAAGTCACTACTTTGTGCCTAAGTAACCTCATCTGTTAAATGGGGATTGAGACTGTGAGCTCTACATGGGACAGGGACTGTGTCCAACTTGAATTGCTTGTATCCATCCCAGCACACAGTTTAGTGCCTGACATACAGTAAGTGCTTAACAAATATTGTCATTATTAATTCCAGTTTTGCCATGTGACCTGGGAAAGCAGCTTGACTTAGTGTATAGAGCACAGGCCTGATAGAGTGACTGGTTTCTAATCCTGGCTCTGCCACTTCCCTACTGGGTCACCTTGGGCAAGTCACTTAACTTCTCTGTGCCTCAGTTACCTTATCTGTAAAATGAGGATTAAGACTGTGAACCCATGGGGGACACCTGATGAGCTTGTCTCTACCTCAGGGCTTAATACAGTGCCTGGCACATAGTAATTGCTTAAAAATACCATTAAAAAAGACATTTCAATCATCTGTTCCTCATCTATAGAATGGGGATTCGGACCCCATTCTCCCAACCCTTTAGATTGGAAACCCCATCTAGAACTGGCACTGTATAATAATGTCGGTATTTGTTAAGCACTTACTATGTGCAGAGCACTGTTCTAAGCGCTGGGGTAGATACAGGTCATCAGGTTGTCCCACGTGAGGCTCATAGTTAATCCCCATTTTACAGATGAGAAGTGGAAAGAGCACGGGCTTTGGAGTCAGAGGTCATGAGTTCGAATCCCAGCTCTGCCACTTGTCAGCTGTGTGACTGTGGGCAAGTCACTTAACTTCTCTGGGCCTCAGTTACCCCATCTGTAAAATGGGGATTAAGACTGTGAGCCCCATGTGGGACAACCTGATTCCCCCGTGTCTCCCCCAGCGCTTAGAACAGTGCTCTGCACATAGTAAGCGCTTAACAAATACCAACATTATTATTATTATTAGATGAGGTAACTGAGACACAGAGAAGTTAAGTGACTTGCCCATAGTCACTCAGCTGACAAGTGGCCGAGCCGGGAATCGAACCCATGACCTCTGACTCCGAAGCCCAGGCTCTTTCCACTGAGCCACGCTGCTTCCCCGTATCACTTGGTATCACTTGGTTAACTTGCATTTACCCCAGAGAGTAGTACAGTGATTGGCACATAGTGCTTAATAAATACCACAATTATTATTATTGTATCTGCCTCAGGGCTTACTACTGTGCTTGGCATATTGTAAGCACTTAACCAATTCCACTAGTAGCATCATTAGCATCATTATGAGAAGCAGTGTGGCTCAGTGGAAAGAGCTCGGGCTTGGGAGTCAGAGTTCATGGGTTCAAATCCCGGCTCCTCCACTTGTCAGCTGTGTGCCTTTAGGCAAGTCACTTCACTTCTCTGTGCCTCAGTTACCTCATTTGTAAAATGGGGATTAAGACTGTGAGCCCCACGTGGGACAACTTGGTCACCTTCTATCCTCCCCACTGCTTAGAACATTGCTTTACACATAGCAGGCGCTTAACAAATGCCATCATTATTAGTAGTAGTAGTAGAAGTAACATCGGTCTTACTGTATTTGTCATTTATTTTTTACTTTTTTTTTTCCTGTTGCTAATATTGCTCCTCCCCTCCCCACCCCCACTGCCCAGCAATTTCATTCTTATATTTTGAGCCTCTTAAGGGCCAAGGACCATATGTAATCATTACCCGAGTGTCTTTTCCTGGCCCCATTTCTAGTATTTTGCTCACAGTAAGCATTTAAGAAACACTATTGATCTTAGAGGAAGTGGAGATCTACATATTTATAATTCCATTTATTTTATTAAAGATGTGTATACATCTATAATTCCATTTATTCATTTTGATGCTTTTGATGCCTGACTACTTGTTTTGGTTTTTTGTCTGTCTCCCCCTTTCTAGACTGTGAGCCCATTGTTGGGTAGGGTTTGTCTCCATCTGTTACCAAATTGTACTTTCCAAGTGCTTAGTACAGTTCTCTGCACACAGTAAGCGCTCAATAAATATGATTGAATGAATGGAGATGGAAGCACTGTAGGGTAAAGCCAATTACTAATAATGGGAGACAGGAAAGCCAATTATCATCTCAGAGATTCCACAGACATTAGTTGTACATTTCAGGGGATTGGCATTCATTGTACTCTCTTCTAGAGACCTTCACAAAACCAGGTGACTTAACTAGATAGCATTCTGTTAATGAATAGGAAGTAGCGTGGCCTAGTGTATAAAGCACAGGCCTGGACCTGGGTTCTATTCTTGGCTCCACCATTTGTCTGCTGTGTGACCTTGGGCAAGTTGCTTAACTTCTCTGTGCCCCAATTACCTCATCGATAAAATGGAGATTAAGACTGTGAGCCCCACGTGGGACCTGGACTATGTCCAACCTGATTAGCTTGTATTTACCCCAGGGTTTAGCACTGAGCTTGCCTAGTAAATACTTGAGAAATACCATTTTTTTAAAAAAAAATAATGAGCAAATGAAGACTTTGGGGAAGTGTTTTGGGAGGGAAATGGTCACCACAGTTTCTTAAAACCCTTTTTCCAGATAGCCTGAAGTGTTTCATGAAACTCTTGCTGCCCAAAAAGCATTAATCCTTTCCACACCCTGTGAGAAATTGGTAACCCAGAACTGCTTGCTTAGCTGAGGCTCAGGAAAGGTGAATATCCCGAGTTGGAAATTCAGTTAACAAGACTGGTCCTGCCACCCAGGTCTCAGGAAGGAGTAACATGCTTATTAGTTACTAAGTAGGTGGGGTATCTATCTGCACACGTAGGGTGGGTATTACATCATGCCCGTGTCTCTGCTGGGTGGGGACCGCTTGTGTCTTGGAGTCTAAAAGTCTCACCTGGGGCCTCTTTTTGCAGCTAAGGAAAGTGGACTGGGTAGGCCTTGTTTGTCCTGTGTGGGATGAGTCAAGGGGAGTGCAGAAAGAGCATCATATGTCTCCAGCATCTTGAGGAGAGATGGTACTAGGAAGGTCTGAGAAGCAGGATGGCGTAGTGTGGACAGAGCAAGGGTCTGAGGGTCAGAAAGTCGTGGGTTCTAATTCGAGCTCCGCCACGTGTCTGCAATATGACTTTGGGCAAGGCACTTCACTTCTCTGGACCTCAGTTACCTCACCTGTAAAATGGGGATTGAGACTGTGAACCCCTCTTGGGACAGGGACTGTGTCCAACTCGACACCCACCCCAGAACTTAGTATAGTGCCAGGCACCTAGTAAATGCTTAGCAAAAGCCACAGTTATTATTATTATTATTGTTATGATTTTTACTTATCTTTGTTCAGAGGCTTATGACCCTTGATAGTGGAAGGTCGTCCTTCTTTGCTATCTCAGAGGTTGAAGGAAGATATCCTCATCTCCCACTCTCTTCTATGTCACCCTGACTTTCTCCCTTTGGTTTTCCCCCTTCCCAGTCCCACATGTCTTATGTACATTTATGTAATTTTATTTTATTACTATTATTTTTATGAATAATTGCTATTATAGTATATTTATAATTATTTTGTTTTATTTATTTGTATTGATGTCTGTCTCCCCACCTCTAGACTGTAAGCTCCTTGTGGGCAGGGAATATGCCTGTATATTGTTGTAATATACTCTCCCAAGTGCTTAGTACACTGCTCTGCACACAGTTAGCTCTCAATAAATACAACTGTGTAAATGAGTGAATCAGGGGTTTTAATCTAATGTGATCTTTCTAAAACCAGTGGGGAAGGGATATGGTAAAAGAACAAGAATCATTTAAATGGAATCTCCTTCTCTGGAGCTTTTTCAGATCTTCCTCTCCTTTTAAACTGCTACATAAGTTCTATATCTTCCAGGAAGCTTTGTTTTATTAACTCAACCCCCTTTCCAACCCTTAGCATTCAATCTGGTAATATCCAGGACATGTTTCTATTATTTAAGTAGATTGTATGTTTGTCTTTATGCTTCCCTTATCTCTCTTATTCTTTCAAGGAAGAATGTTGGTATCGGGTGTGCCTGGGAATGCGCAAAGTGGTTTACAGGTCACCCTGGCTTATTATCATTATTATTATTATTATTGTTATATTAAAGTGTTAAACACTGGAGCAGATCCAAGATAATCAAATGGAACAAGGTTCTTTTCATTCATGAGGCTCTCAGTCTAAGGGGAAGGGGAAGGTATCATCCTCGTTTTATTCATTCATTCAATCATTTGTATTTTTGAAGCTGTCACTGTGTGCAGAGCACTGTACAAAGTGCTTGGAAAGTACAATACAGCAAATAGAGACCATCCCTGCCCGCACCGGGCCTAGAGTGTAGGGGGGGTAGATAGACACCAGTACAAGTAAACAGGCATCAATATAAATAACTAGAATTAATAATGTTGGTATTTGTTAAGCGCTTACTATGTGCCGAGCACTGTTCTAAGCGCTGGGGTAGACATAGGGGAATCAGGTTGTCCCACGTGGGGCTCACAGTCTTAATCCCCATTTTACAGATGAGGGAACTGAGGCCCAGAGAAGTTAAGTGACTTGCCCACAATCACACAGCTGCCAAGTGGCAGAGCTGGGATTCGAACTCATGAGCCCTGACTCCAAAGCCCATGCTCTTTCCACTGAGCCACGCTGCTTCTCCAGATATAGAGATATACATGTATAGATACATGTATACATGTATAATAATAATACATACATGTAATTATAGATATATACATGTATACCCAAGTGCTGTGGGGGCTGGGAGAGTGGATGAGTCAGGGTGAAGCAGAAGGGAGGGAGAGCTGAGGAAAAGTGGGGTTTAATCTGGGAAGGCCTGCTGGAGGAGGTACGCTTTCAATAGGGCTTTGATGGCAGGGAGAGTGATTGGTGGATTTGAGGAGGTAAGGTGTTCCAGGCCAGAGGAAGGATGTGAGCCAGGGGTCGGTGGTGAGACAGGTGAGATGGAAGCTCAGTGAGCAGGTTAGCAACAGAAGAGCGGGGCGTGCGGGTTGGGATGCAGAAAGAGAGAAGGGAGGTGAGGAAGGAGGGGGCAATGAGGTAACTGAGGCACAGAGAAGTGAAGTGCTTTGCCCACGCTCATACAGCAGGCAAGGTAATAGAGCCAGGATTAGAACTCACAGGGCCTCTAGTTCACAGGCCCATGCGCTTTCTGCTAGGCAACACTGCTTCTTAGTGGCTGTAATTCATTCATTCATTCATTCAATTGTATTTATTGAGCACTTACTTTCTGCCCATTACTGTGGGCAGAGCTCTGTACTAATGGCTAGAAGGGTTGGTATGAATGACTCTCTCCCATCTGCCTTAGCCTTTCTCCCAAGAAGAAAAGAAATTGAGCCCAATTTCCTTCCCTACCCTCCTCTTGTGCCCACGCATCCCAGTGGCTGCATAAACCCACCCACTTGCCTAACCCTCTCCCTCCCTTCTTTTAGTGGGGTTGTTTTGTGTGAATGGTCTAGTGGAAAGAGCACGGGCCTGGGAGTCAGAGGATGTGAGTTCAAATCCTAGCGCTGACACATGTCTGTTGTGTGACTTTGGGCAAGTCACTTTACTTTTCTGTGCCTGTTACCTCATCTGTAAAATGGGGATTAATGCTGTGAACCCTATGTGGGACAGGGACTGTGTCCAGTCTGATTACCTTGTATCCACCAAAGCGCTTAGAACAGTGCTAGGCCCCTAGTAAGAATTTAACAAATACCATTATTATAAATGTGCATGTGTATGTGTGTACATACACGCAAGTTGTGACTGAATGCAAAGGTGTGCATTAATGAGATACCAGTGTGTGAGAGGCGTGGGGGTGGGTGAGGCCGGAACACCACCCAGTTTCTTAATCCGGTGCTAGGCTGGTGCCTACTGCTAATTAGATTATAAATTCCTTGAGGAGAAGAACGTGCCCATTCTTTAACATGTGTCCCAAGGATCTAGCACAATGCTATGTGCCCTGTGGGCACTCAGTGAGCACCTGTCAGGGATGATGTTAAAGATGATGATACCGATCTTTCTTCGTCATCCCACAAGCCCGCTTGGGTATGGCTCTGAAAATGAATGATAGTACTTGTTAAGCACTTACTTAGTGCCAAGCACTGTTCTAAACTCAGGGATAGATACAAGTTAATCAGGTTGGATACAGTCCCTGCCCCGCTTGAGGCTCACAATCTAAGTAAAAGAGAGTAGGAGACACAGATAAGTGACTTGCCCAAAGTCACACAGCAGACATGAGGCTGCTTCTCTGTATTCTGCAAAGTGAATTATGCAGGCATCATCTCCACCTTGTTGGAGTTTACCCTGCTAGGCATAAGGACCCTGGTGCAGACAAATGAATTAAGGACACATACCTGCTTCCTTGAAGCAGCATTGCCTAGTGGGAAGAACACGGGCCTGGGAGTCAGAAGGACCTGGGCTTTAATACTGACAACTCCACTTGTCTGCTGTGTGATCTTAAAGCTCACCTCCTCCAAGAGGCCTTCCCAGACTTAGCTCCCCTTTTCCCTCTGCTCCCTCTACCCCCCCCCCGCCCTTCACCTCTCTGCAGCTAAACCCTCTTCTCCCCCCTTTCCCTCTGCTCCTCCCCCTCTGCCTTCCCCTCCCCTCAGCACTGTACTCATCCACTCAACTGTATATATCTTCATTACCCTATTTATTTTGTTAATGAGATGTACATCACCTTGATTCTATTTATTTGCAATTGTTTTAATGAGATGTTCTTCCCCTTGATTCTATTTATTGCCATTGTTCTTGTCTGTCTGTCTCCCCCGATTAGACTGTAAGCCCATTAAAAGGGCAGGGACTGTCTCTATCTGTTACCAATTTGTCTATTCCAAGCACTTAGTACAGTGCTCTGCACAAAGTAAGCGCTCAATAAATACTATTGAATGAATGCACTTCAGTGTCTCAGTTTCTTCATCTGTAAAATGGGGATTAAGACTCTGAGCCCTTTGTGGGACCGGGACTGTGTCCAACTTGATTATCTTGTATCTGCCCCAGTGCTTAGAACAAATACTATTAAAAAAAAAAAATCAACAGGGGTCTGGTCACAGTGTCCGCAAGCAAGGGGGAAATGTGTTTATTGGGGTGACACTGAAGTAGAAGTAAATGTCCATCTCCCTGGCCTAGTCTACATGTTCAGCCCTGATCTCTTTTCCTCTCTAAAGTCTCATATTTCCTCTGCTTTCAAGACAGCTCTACTTGGATGTCCTCCTGTCACCTCTAATTCAACGTGTCTGAAACAGAACTTCTTATTCACTCACTCAATCGTATTTATTGAGCACTTACTGTATGCAAAGTACTATACTAAGCACTTGGGAGAGTACAGTACAGCAACGAATAATGTTGGTATTTGTTAAGCGCTTACTATGTGCAGAGCACTGTTCTAAGCTCTGGGGTAGATTCAGGGTCATCAGGTTGTCCCACATGAGGCTCACAGTTTATCCCCGTTGTACAGATGAGGGAACTGAGGCACTGAGAAGTTAAGTGACTTGCCCACAGTCACACAGCTGACAAGTGGCAGAGCTGGGATACGAACCCATGACCACTGACTCCCAAGCCCGAGCTCTTTCCACTGAGCCACGCTGCTTCCTGATCACAATGAGCTCGCAGGCTAGAGTGAGCTCATGTAATGCCAAGGGGTCGGGCTTGGAAGATGGGAAGGATGGTGGTGCCATCTATAGTGAGGGAAAAGTCAGGGGGAGGACAGGGCTTGGGTGGGGAAGATAAGTTCAGTTGTGGACATGTTACGCTTGAGGTGATGGGAGGCCATCCGAGCAAAGATGTCTTGAAGGCAAGAGGAAATGTGAGATGGGAGAGAGATCAAGGCTGGAGATACAGCTTTGGTTGTCTTCTGCATAGAGGTGGTAATGGAAACAATGGGAACCAATGAGTTTTCCAAGGGAGTGCCTGTAGATGGAGAACAGAAAGGCTCTGAACCTTGAGGGACCCCCACAGTTAGGGGCTGGGAGGCAGAGGAGAAGCCTGAGAAGGAGACTGAGAATAAACAGCCGGAGCGATAAGAGGAGAAGCAGCGAGGCTCAGTGGAAAGAGCACGGACTTGGGAGTCAGAGGTCATGGGTTCGAACCCCGGCTCTGCCACCTGGCAGCTGTGTGACTTTGGGCAAGTCACTTAACTTCTCGGTGCCTCAGTTACCTCATCTGTAAAATGGGGATTCAGACTGTGAACCTCACGTGGGACAACCTGATTACACTGTATCTACCCCAGCGCTAGAAAGGTGCTCTGCACCTAGTAAGCTCTTAACAAATACCAACATTATTATTAGAACCAGAGAGCACAGAGACAGTGAAGCCAAGGTTGGGTAATATTTCCCGGAGAAGCGGGTGGTCCACAGGGTCGAAGGCAGCTGAGAGGTCAAGGAGGACCAGGATGGAGTAGAGGCCATTGGATTTGGCAAGAAGGAGATCACTGGTGGCCTTTGAGAGGGCAGTTTCTGTGGAGTGAAGGGGACGGAAGCCATATTAGAGAGAGGCAAGGAGAGAATTAGAGGAGAGGAATTTGAGACTCTTCCCACCCAAATCTTGTCCTCCCCATGATTGTACCATCACCACCAACTTTCTGGTCTCACGAGCTCGTAATCTTGGTGTTGTCCTTGACTCTTCTTTCTCATTCAACCCACATATTCAATCCATCACTACATCCTGTCTGTTCCATCTTCACATCACTAAAATCCACCCTTTCCACTTCATCCAAATTGCTACCATGTGAATCCAATCACTTATCCTATCCTGCCTTGATTACTGTACCAACCTCCTTGCTGACTTCCAAGCGCTTTGTACATTCCAAGCACTTAGTACAGTGCTCTGCACATAGTAAGCGCTCAATAAATACTATTGAATGAATGAATGAATGACTTCCCTGCCTCTTGTCTCCCTACTCCAGTTCATACTTCACTTTGCTGCCCGGATCATTTTTCTGCAACAAAACATTCGGGCCATGTTTCTCCTCACCTCAAGAACCTCCAGTAGTTACCCATTCACCTCGGCTTCAAACAAAAATTTCTCACCACTGTCTTTAAAGCACTTCACCCCCTTGCCCCCTCCTATCTCACCTCACTACTCTCCTACTACATTCCAGCCCACACACTTTGCTCCTCTAATGCTAACCTTCTCACTGTACCTCTATCTCACCATCAGTGTCCTACCTCTGGCCTGGAATCCCCTCCTTCTAATGCTAACCTTCTTGTGCCTTGATCTCACCTTTCTCAATGCCAACCCCTAGCCCTTGCTTGCTTCTGACCTGGAACACCCTCCCACCTCAAATTTGACAGACAACCATTCTGGAAGGGTTTACTTCTTCCCAGATATCTCCCCCACTTCAAAGCCTTAGTGAAGGCACATCTCCTCCAAAAGGCCTTCCCTGACTAACCCCTCCTTTCCTCTTCTACTCCCTTCTGTGTCCTCTTGACTTGCTCCCTTTATTCATCTCCTCCTCCCAGCCCCACAGCACTTGTGTACATACCTATGACTTTATGTGAATGTCTGTCTCCCGGTCTAGACTATAAGCTTCTTGTGGGTAGGGAATGAGTCTGTTACATTATGTTGTACTCCGCATGGCATAGTGGTAGAGCATGGGCCTGGGAGTCAGAGGGTCATGGGTTCTAATCCTGCCACTCCACTTGTCTGCTGTGTTGTCCTGCGCAAGTCACTTCACTTCCTCTATGCTTCAGTTCCCTCATCTCTAAAATTAATTCATTCAATCATTTATTGAGTGCTTACTGTGTGCAGAGCACTGGGTATTAAGACTGTGAACCCTATGCGGGAGAGGGTCTGTGTCCAACCTAATTTGCTTGTATCCACCCCAGCACCTAGTACAGTGCCTGGTACATAGCAAGCATTTAAATGCCATAATTATCATTATTACTACTCTCCCAAGGGCTTAGTTTATTCATTCATTCAATTATATTTGTAGAGCACTTGGAGAAGCATTGTGGCTCAGTGGAAAGAGCCTGGGCTTAGGACTCAGAGGTCATGGGTTCTAATCCTGGCTCCGCCACCTGTCAGCTGTGTGACTTTGGGCAAGTCATTTAAGTTCTCGGGGCCTCAGTCACCTCATCTGTAAAATGGGGGTTCACACTGTGAGCCTCACGTGGGACAACCTGATTGCTCTGTATCTACCCCAGCGCTTAGAACAGTGCTCAGCACATAGTAAGCGCTTAACAAATACCTACATTATAATTATTATTACTATTAGTGTGTGCAGAGCACTGTACTAAACACTTGGGAGAGTAAAATATAACAATAGACAGACACGCTCCCTGCCCACATAATGGGCTTACAGTCTAGAAAGGGGGAGAGACTTTAATATAAATGAATAAATTGCAGAGATGCACAAGAGTCCTGTGGGGCTGGGAGAGGGGACGACAGCGTGGCTCAGTGGAAAGAGCCTGGGCTTGGGAGTCAGAGGTCATGGGTTCGAATCCCAGATCTGCCACTTGGCAGCTGTGTGACCTTGGGCAAGTCACTACACTTCTCTGTGCCTCAGTTACCTCATCTGTAAAATGAGGATGAAGACTGTGAGCCTCACGTGGGACAACCTGATGACCCTGTATCTCCCTCAGCGCTTAGAACAGTGCTTTGCACATAGTAAGTGCTTAACAAATACCAACATTATTATTATATTCATTCAATAGTATTTATTGAGTACTTACTATGTGCAGAGCACTGTATTAAGCACTTGGAATGTACAATTCGGCAACAGATAGAGACAATCCCGTCCCATTGACGGGTTTACAGTCTGATCAGGGGAGGCAGATGGGCAAAAACAGTAGCAATAAATAGAATCAAGGGGATGTACACCTCATTAACAAAATAAATAAGGTAATAAAAATATATACAAATGAGCAATAAAATAAGCACAGTGCTGAGGGGAGGGGAAGGGAGAGGGGGAGGAGCAGAGGGAAAGGGGGGAAAGGGAGCTTAATAATAATAATAATAATGTTGGTATTTGTTAAGCGCTTACTATGTGCCGAGCACTGTTCTAAGCGCTGGGGTAGACATAGGGGAATCAGGTTGTCCCACGTGGGGCTCACAGTCTTAATCCCCATTTTACAGATGAGGGAACTGAGGCACGGAGAAGTTAAGTGACTTGCCCACAGTCACACAGCCGACAAGTGGCAGAGCTGGGATTCGAACTCATGAGCCCTGACTCCAAAGTCCGTGCTCTTTCCACTGAGCCACGCTGCTTCGCTTAGCTGAGGGGAGGTGAAGGGGGGGCAGAGGGGCAGCAGAGGGAAAAGGGGAAGCTCACTCTCAGTCTGGGAAGGCTTCTTGGAGGAGGTGAGCTCTCAGTAGGACTTTGAAGAGGGGAAGAGAGTTAGTTTGGTGGAGGTGAGGGGAGGCGCATTCCAGGACAGCGGGAGGATGTGAGCCAGAGGCAGACGGCGGGATAGGCAAGAACTGGGGATGGTGAAGAGGTGAGTGGCAGAAGAGCAGAGCGAACCGGGGATGGTGAAGAGGTGAGTGGCAGAAGAGCAGAGCGTGTGGGGTGGGCAGTAGAAAGAGAGAAGGGAGGAGAGGTTGGAGGGGGCAAGGTGGTGGAGAGCCTTGAAGCCTAGAGTGAGAAGTTTTTGTTTCGTACGGAGGTTGATGGGCAACCACTAGAGGTTTTTAAGGAGAGGGGTGACCGGCCCAGAGCGTTTCTGCAGGAAGATGATCCGGGCAGCAGAATGAAGAGTAGACTGGAGCGGGGAGAGACAGGAGGAAGGGAGATAAGAGAGAAGGCTGACACAATAATCCAGCCGGAATATTATGAGAGCCTGTAGCAGTAAGGTAGCAGTTTGGGTGGAGAGGAGAGGGCGGATCTTGGCCATATTATAAAGTTGAGACCAGCAGGCCTTGGTGACGGATTGGATGTGTGGGGTGAATGAGAGAGCTGAGTCAAGGATGACTCCAAGGCTGCGGACTTGAGAGACGGGAAGGATGGTTGTACCATCCACAATGATAGGGAAGTCAGGAAGAGGACAGGGCTTGGGAAGGAAGATAAGGAGCTCAGTTTTGGACATGTTGAGGAGCAAATCACGGCGATGTAGAAGGGAGTGGGAGCAGAGGAAAGGAGGGCTTACTCAGGGAAGGCCATTTGGAGGAGCTGTGCCTTCAATAAGGCTTTGGCGGTGGGGAGAGTAATTGTCTGTCAGATTTGAAGAGTGAGGGTGTTCAGGGCCAGAGACAGGACGTGGGCAAGGGGTCTGCGGCAAGATAGACAATAATAATGATGTTAATTGCTTACTAAGTGCCAAGCACTGTTCTGAGCGCTGGAGATACAGTGAGAAGTTTAGCATTAGAGGTGAGAAATGTGTGGGCTGGGTTGTAATAGAAGAGTAGTGAGTCAGTCATCTATTGAGCACTTACTGTTAGAGAAGCAGCGTGGCTCACTGGAAAGAGCCTAGACCTGGGAGTAAGAGGTCACGGGTTCAAATCCCGGCTCAGCCACTTTGTCAGCTGTGTGACTTTGGGCAAATCACCTAACTTCTCTGGGCCTCAGTTACCCCATCTGTAAAATGGGGATGAAGACTGTGACCTCCACTTGGGACAACCTGATCACCTTGTATCCTTCCCAGTGCTTAGAACAGTGCTTTGCACATAGTAAGCGCTTAACAAATGCCATCATTATTATAGCACTGTACTAAGCTCTTGGGAGAGAAAAATGTAACAATAAACAGACATTTTCCCTGCCCATAATGAGTTTTCAGTCTAGAGGGGGAGACAGATATTAATATATGGTAGGAGGGGGCGAGGTGAATAAGTGCTTTGAAGCCAATGGTGAGGTATTTTTTGTTTGATGCAGAGGGGGATAGGCAACCACTTGAGTTTCTTGAAGAGTGGGGAAACATGTCCGGAACATTTTTGTAGAAAACTAATTCAATAAATATGATTGAATGAATGCTCTGCACACAGTAAGCACTCAATAAATAAGTCTGACTCCCTTCTAGTTAAACTGTCTTTCTGGAGGAGGTGAGTGAGAGCTTCTGAGACCTGAATGACAGGAACTTATGGGGAAATGAGGTAGTTGGGAGTGGCCAAGTGAAGATCTTTGAAGCGGAGGTGGGGATCCTTGTCCTGATCTGCCTGGAATGGTTTAGTTTTGAATCCAGTCCTGCCTGGAGGCAGGAGGGTGGACTTGATGACCTCTTGAGATACCTTCCATTCTTGGATTCTACTGTTTTGTTGTATTGTTAAGAAATGTGCTTGCTGATGGGTCCTGAAAACTTTTCATTTCCCTTGTCTCTCTCTGCTCATTCCCACCATCACCTCCCCTTCTCAGATCTCTCAGATCTCTGGAGCTGTACATGGAGAGTCCTTAAGAGTGTAAGAGGAGAAACTGAAACATATCTGATAATAGTAACTGCATTTATACACATCAATCAATAGTAGAGTGCTTACTTGGTGCAGGGTACTGTACTAAGCACTTGGGAAAGTATAATACAGTTTATTCATTCAGTCGTATTTATTAAGCGCTTAGTAAGTGCAGAGCACACACTTGAGAAATGCTTAAGAAAGTACAGTGCAACATAAAGAATGACAATCCCTGACCACAAGGAGCTCACAGTCTGGGGTGGGGGGGAGACAGACATCAATACAAATAAACAGACATCATTGCAAATAAATAAAATTACAGCTATATTCATAAGTGCATAAAGTTGGTAGAGTCTTTCAGTCTAGTGAGGAAGACAGACTCTCAAATAGAGCAGGGAGGGAGTAGGGTCTGGGGAATTCATGGCATAGTGGATAGAGCGTGGGCCTGAGAATCAGAAGGTCAGCGGTTCTAATCCTGATTCTGCCACTTGTATGCTGTGTGACCTTGAGCAAGTCACTTCACTTCTCTGTGACTCCGTTACCTCATCTGTAAAATGGTGATTGACACTGAGCCCCATGTGGGACAGAAACTGTTCCAACTCATTCATTCATTCAATAGTATTTATTGAGCGCTTACTATGTGCAGAGCACTGTACTAAGCGCTTGGAATGAAGAAGTCGGCAACAGATAGAGACGGTCCCTGCCGTTTGACGGGCTTACAGTCTAATCGGGGGAGACGGACAGACAAGAACGATGGCAATAAATAGAGTCAAGGGGAAGAACATCTCGTAAAAACAATGGCAACTAAATAGAATCAAGGCGATGTACAATTCATTAACAAAATAAATAGGGTAATGGAAATATATACAGTTGAGCGGACGAGTACAGTGCTGTGGGGATGGGAAAGGAGAGGTGGAGGAGCAGAGGGAAAGGGGGAAAAGAGGGTTTAGCTGCGGAGAGGTGAAGGGGGGTGGCAGAGGGAGTAGAGGGAGAAGAGGAGCTCAGTCTGGGAAGGCCTCTTGGAGGAGGTGAGTTTTAAGTAGGGTTTTGAAGAGGGGAAGAGAGTCAGTTTGGCAGAGGTGAGGAGGGAGGGCGTTCCGGGACCGCGGGAGGACCGCGGTAGGACGCGGCCCAGGGGTCGACGGCGGGATGGGCGAGACCGAGGGATGGCGAGGAGGTGGACGGCGGAGGAGCGGAGCGTGCGGGGTGGGCGGTGGAAAGAGAGAAGGGAGGAGAGGTAGGAAGGGGCAAGGGGATGGAGAGCCTCGAAGCCTAGAGTGAGGAGTTTTTGTTTGGAGCGGAGGTCGATAGGCAACCACTGGAGTTGTTTAAGAAGGGGAGTGACATGCCCATTTCGTTTCTGCAGGAAGATGAGCTGGGCAGCAGAGGGAAGAATAGACTGGAGTGGGGTGAGAGAGGAGGAAGGGAGATCAGAGAGAAGGCCGACACAGTAGTCTAGCCGGGATATAACGAGAGCCCGTAGCAGTAAGGTAGCCGTTTGGGTGGAGAGGAAAGGGCGGATCTTGGCGATATTGTAGAGGTGAAACCGGCAGGTCTCGGTAACGGATAGGATGTGTGGGTGAATGAGAAAGACGAGTCAAGGATGACACCGAGATCGCGGGCCCGAGAGACGGGAAGGATGGTCGTGCCATCCACGGTGATAGAGAAGTTGGGGAGAGGACCGGGTTTAGGAGGGAAGATGAGGAGCTCAGTCTTCCTCATGTTGAGTTTTAGGTGGCGGGCCGACATCCAGGTGGAGACGTCCCGGAGGCGGGAGGAGATGCGAGCCTGAAGGGAGGGGGAGAGGACAGGGGCGGAGATGTAGATCTGCGTGTCATCTGCGTAGAGATGGTAGTCAAAGCCGTGAGAGCGAATGAGTTCACCGAGGGAGTGAGTGTAAATGGAGAACAGAAGAGGGCCGAGAACTGACCCTTGAGGAACTCCAACAGTTAAAGGATGGGAGGGGGAGGAGGCGCCAGCGAAGGAGACCGAGAATGACCGGCCAGAGAGGTAAGAGGAGAACCGGGAGAGGACGGAGTCCGTGAAGCCAAGGTGAGATAAGGTATGGAGGAGGAGGGGATGGTCGACAGTGTCAAAGGCAGCAGAGAGGTCAAGGAGGATCAGAATGGAGTAGGAGCCATTGGATTTGGCAAGAAGGAGGTCACGGGTGACCTTAGAGAGAGCAGTCTCGGTAGAGTGGAGGGACGGAAGCCAGATCGGAGGGGGTCTAGGAGAGAATGTGAGTTAAGGAATTCTAAGCATCGATTGTAGATGACTCGTTCTAGGATTTTGGAAAGGAAGGGTAGTAGGGAGATAGGGCGACAACTGGAGGGGGAAGTGGGGTCAAGAGCGGGTTTTTTTAGGATGGGGGAGATGTGGCCATGTTTGAAGGCAGCGGGGAAGGAGCCATTGGAGATTGAGTGGTTAAAAATAGAAGTTAAGGAAGGGAGGAGGGCAGGGGCGATTTGCTTGTATCCACCCCAGCACTTAGTACAGTGCCTGACCAAATACTATTATTATTATTATAATTATCTAAGGTCATGGGTCAGGGGATGAGAGTTTAGACAGAGGAGGCTTATGGTGTTTCAAAAACTGTGCTGGGAGAGATAAATACAATAGTTCCTGTCCAACATGAGGCTAAGGTGGAGGAGAAGAGGTAAAATCACATCTCTAAGACGCCTTCCCTGATCAAGCCCTCTTCAAGCCCTCTTTTCCCAAGTTCCCTTCCTTTTCCCTTCTGCCTCACCTAAGCTCTTGGATCTGTGAAATAATAATAATAATAGATGATCCCTACTTCCCTTCCTTTTCCCTTCTGCCTCACCTAAGCTCTTGGATCTGTGAAATAATAGATGATAGGGCACAGTGTTGGGAGTCAGAGGACTTGAGTTCTAATCCCAACTCCTCCACTTGTCTGCTGTGTGACCTAGGGCAAGCCATTTCACTTCTCTGTACCTCCGTTTCTGCATTTGTAAAGTGGGGATTGAAAGCTTGAGCCCCATGTGGGACAACGTGATTACCCTATAGCTACCCCTGTGCTTAGAACAGTGCCTGGCACATAGTAAGTGCTTAACGAATACCATAGTAATAGTAATATTAATCTGTGACCTTTGGGCATTTAACAATTAATAATAATTGTAGTATTTAAGTGCTTACTAGGTGTCAAGCACTTTACTAAGAACTGAGGTAGACATAAGATCATCATGGGGTTCACTTTATAAGTAGGAGGGAGAACAGGAATTGAAGCCCCATTTTGCAGATGAGGGAACTGAAGCACAGAGAGAAGGTAAGGGAATTGCCCAAGGTTACACAGCAGTTATGTGGAGGACCCAGTATTAGAACCCAGGCCCTCTGATTCTCAGAGCTGTGTTCTTTCCACTAGGCCATGCTGCTTCCAGATTTGATATTTGCTCCACGCTCAATCCCACAGCACCCTTGAATGCAACTTTAAATTATATACTAGAAATTATTTATATAATGTCTATCTTCCCCTCTAGGCAGTGAGTTTGTGGTAGGCAGGGAATCTATTTGCCAATTCTGTTGTATCGATTGACTAAGCCTTGAGGGCAAAGATTCATTCAGTCATATTTATTGAGCCTTTTACTGTAAGCAAAGCATTGTACTTAGAGCTTGGAAAGTACCATTCTGCAAGAGATAGAGACAATCCCTATACAACAACGGACTCACAGTCTAGAAAGAACATGCCTACTGACTGTTACATCGTACTCTTTCAAGTGCTTAGTACAGTGCTCTGCACACAGTAAGTGCTCAATAAATACCATCGATTCCCCCTCCCCATTTGCTTTTCCTTCTGCATTGCTTATTATGTACTTGGATATGTAATAATAATAATAATATTAATGTTGGTATTTGTTAAGTGCTTACTATGTGCAGAGCATTGTTCTAAGCGCTGGGGTAGATTCAGGGTAATCAGGTTGTCCCACATGAGGCTCACAGTTAATCCCCATTTTACAGATGAGGTAACTGAGGCACAGAGTAGTTAAGTGACTTGCCCACAGTCACACAGCTGGCAAGTGGCAGAGCCGGGAGTCAAACCCATGACCTCTGACTCCGAAGCCCAGGCTCTTTCCACTGAGTCATGCTGCTTCTGGACCCTTTAAGCATTTTCCTCAGCCCCACAGCACTGATGTACATATTTATAATTTATTTTGATATCTGTCTCACCCTCTAGGCTGTACTTTCCTTGTGGGTAGGGAATGTATCTACAAACTCTGTTTATGTTGTGCTCTCCCAAGGGCTTAGTACAGTGCTCTGCACACAGTACAGTGAGTGCTCAAATACCATTGGAGAAGCAGCGTGGCTCAGTGGAAAGAGCACGGGCTTTGGAGTCAGAGCTCGTGAGTTCGAATCCCAGCTCTGCCACTTGTCGGCTGTGTGACTGTGGGCAAGTCATCACTTAACTTCTCTGTGCCTCAGTTCCTTCATCTGTAAAATGGGGATTAAGACTGTGAGCCCCATGTGGGACAACCTGATTCCCCTATGTCTACCCCAGCGCTTAGAACAGTGCTTGGCACATAGTAAGCACTTAACAAATACCAACATTATTATTATTATTATTATCACTGGTGGATTGATTACTGGAGTACCTAGGATCTATGCTCTTATTTTTCCTCCCTTCCAATTTCCATCATGCACCTATACACAGGAGAGGTACCGATTCAGGCTCATAGTGTTGCCTAGGAAATGGAGCTTCTGGGATAAAGCATGGGCCTGTGAACCAGAGGATCTGTGTTCTAATCTCAGCTCTGCTTTGTAACCTCATCAAGTCACTTCTCTGTGCCTCAAATTCCTCACATGCAAAAAGCTCCAGTGGTTGCCCATCCCTCTCACCATTTTCTTTAAAGCACTTCACCACTTTGCCTGCTCCTACCTCACTTCGCTAATCTCCTTGTACAAACCACCCTGCACATTTCGCTCCTCTAGTGCTAACCTTCTCTGTGCCTCGGTCTTGCCTGTCTCACTGCCGACCCCTGACCCAAGTCCTGCCTCTGGCCTGGATTGTCCTCCCTCCTCGAATCTGACAGACAATTATTCTCCCATCCTTCAAAGCACTATTGAAGGCCCATCTCGTCCAAGAGGCCTTCCCTGACTAAGCCCCCCTTTCCTCTTCTCCCATTCCCTTCTTCATCACCCTAACTTGCTCCCTTTCTTCTTGCCCCCTCCCAGACCCATTGCAGTTATGTCCATATGTGTCATTTATTTATTTGTATTGATGTATGTCTCACCCCACCTCAGACATCCCAGTCTGTAAGCTCCTTGTGGGCAGGGATATGTCTGTTTATTGTTGCTTTGTATGTACTTTCCCAAGCACATAGTAGAGTTCTCGGCCCACACTAAGCACTCAATAAGTACAACTGAATGAATGAATTAATTAATTAATGCAAAATAGGGATGCAGTATTCATAGCTAGCCCAACCAGCAGAACAGTGCTTGACACATAGTTGAAACAAAAACCATAAAAAATCAAACCTTTCACTCCCTACCCCTTTTGGTCTCCATCTCTTTGCCCCCACTCTCCCTCCCTTCTCCTCCCCTCCTACCTCACTTCGCTAATCTCCTTGTACAAACCACCCTGCACATTTGCATTATTTGCATTTATTTGTTAATGAATTGTACATCGCCTTGATTCTATTTAGTTGCCATTGTTTTTACGAGATGTTCTTCCCCTTGACGCTGTTTATTGCCATTGTTCTTGTCTGTCCGTCTCCCCCGATTAGACTGTAAGCCCGTCAAACGGCAGGGACTATCTCTATCTGTTGCCGATTTGTTCATCCCAAGCGCTTAGTACAGTGCTCTGCACATAGTAAGCGCTCAATAAATACTATTGAATGAATGAATCCCCTCCCCTCCCCTCCCAAGTTGTCATTAGAGTAGATGGAGTGTTCTATTTCTGCTCCATTGTGGTAATATCCAACACTGCCAAGATGGTTTGGGGGGGAGGGGGGAAAGAAAATATGTGTTATGGGTGAGTTTGTTCCTCCATGTGAAGGGCAGACCAGCTAGGGGAATACTGGTGGTTCACCGATAATAATAATATTAATTCTGGTATTTGCTAAACACTTACGGTGTGCTAGGCACTGTACTAAGTGCTGGGGTGGATACAAGCAAATGGTGTTGGGCACTATCCCTGTCCCACACCAGCCTCACAGTCTTAATCCCCATTTTACAAATGAGGCAATCGAAGCATAGAGAAATCAGGTGACTTGCCCTGAATTACACAGCAGAGGAGTGATGGAGGTGGGATTAGAACCCAGGTGAAAACCCTGGTGGGAAGCTCAAAGTGAGAGAGTGCTTGGCTGAGATGAGGTTTCTGTTGAATGTCAAGGTAGGAAGTCAGGCCAGTAGTGGGTAGTGGGAAGTGAAAGATGGTGCTAAGTCTGGAAGTTCGGATGTTCAGACTGGAATGGATGAGGATGGCCAGGGTCCAGCCTGCTCTCCAGAGGGGAAAGGGAGAATCTCAGATTCTCAGTTGACTCAGCTGCTTCCGGCTTTGAGCTAGGTAAGTTGATAGATCCTAAATCGCTTTAGGGAACCAGCAAAACCCAGTCCGAGTGACTGGGTTCAAAGAAGCTAGAACAGTATGGCTGAATTTAGGCAAGTAGCTCCATCTCTCTGGCACTTTGGTGTCTCCAGTTCAACAATAATAATAATAAGTGCCATATTTAAGTGCTTACTACGTTCCAGGCACTATAATGAACACTGGGGTGGATCCATACAAGCAAAGTGGGTTGGACACAGTCCCTGTCCCATGTGGGGCTTAGTGTCACTCCCCATTTTACAGATGAGTAATTGAGGCATAGAGAAGTTAAGTGCCTTGCCCAAGGTCACACAGCAGACAAGTGGCGGGGCCGGAAGAAGAGAAGCAGAGTGGCTTAGTGGAATGAGCACGGGCTTGGGAGTCAGATGTCATGGGTTCAAATCCCTGCTCTGCCATTTGTCTACTGTATGACCTTGGGCAAGCCACTTAACTTCTCTGTGCCTCAGTTACCTCATCAGTAAGATAGGGATTAAGACTATGAGCCCCACCTGGGGTAACCTGATTACCTTGTATCTACCCCAGAGCTTAGAACAGTGCTTGGCACATAATAAGCACTTAACAAATACCATAATTATAATTATTATATAACCCATGACCTTCTGACTCCCAGGCTTATGCTCTATCCACTATGCTATGCTGCTTTTATTGCCTCCTCCTGACCTACTTCATAGATTTGGAGTTTCAGAAGGATTTTAATGTCTGTCTCCCCATCTAGACTGTAAGCTTGTCATGGGCAGGAAGCATATCTACCAACTCTGTTATTTTGTAATAATAATGTTGGTATTTGTTAAGGGCTTACTCTCCCAAGGGCTTAATACAATGCTCTGCACACAATAAGCACTCAGTAAACACAATTGATTTTTTATTTTGATTTGGGTTTTTTTCCCACCGCAAGGGCCAGATCCAGTTTGGGAAAGAGTAGAGACCCATGAGGTGATTTGCATTTACCTATAAAGTCTGTTTACTTCATGAAATTTGCAAACTAGTCTTTTCCTTGATTTCCACCAACTACGATTGGTCTATATCACCGTACCCCTATTAGCAGGGATGCATCATGGCCTAGTGCATAAAGCATAGGCCTGGTACGTTGGTTGGACCATAACCAGTGGAGGAGCCCATTGCTGGGCAGGGATTGTCTCTATCTGTTGCCAAATTGTACATTCCAAGTGCTTAGTATAGTGCCCTACACACAGTAAGTGCTCAATAATTGAAATATGATTGAATGAATGACAGAGCCCGGGCCTAGGAGTCAGAAGGAAGTAGGTTCTAATCCCGGCTCTGCCACTTGTCTGCTGGGTGACCTTGGGCAAGTCACTTAATTTCTGTGGGCCTCAGTTCCCTCTTCTGTAAAATGGGGATTAAGACTGTGAGCCTCAAGTGGGACAGGGACTATATCCAACCTGATTAATTTGTATCTACCCTAGGGCTTAGAACAGTGCTTGATACATCATAAGCACTTAACAAGTAGTATTATTATATCAATCAGTAACAATAACCTCATGGAGCTTGTGGAGGAACATCTAGACCAGCAGAGTGGCTGTGGAGACAGAGGAAGTGGGAAAGGTGAAAATGCTTTGGAGGATAAACCAACAGGATTTAGTGACAGATTGAATGTGAGAGTTGAAAGACAGAAAGGCTTCAGGGATAATACTGAGAGGCTGTCATAAAGATTTTAAGAGGCTTAACAAGATTTTGCCTTTCAATTCCCTGCATCTATTATGAAAAATGATACCAAGGGCAATTGCTAATGGATCCTAATTTAATTCTGATCAATCATTATTAATAGTGACTCCCTAGGCCAAAGTTACAATGTCCATTCAGGAAAGAATGCTCACTTGCACTCCTCAGCCTCCACTTACCTCCTCTTGTTAATTAGTCAGGTGCTCCTTGGTCTAATCCCAGTTCCTCCACTACATTGCTTTGTGACCTTGGGCAGGTCACTTCAGTTCTCTGTGCTTCGTTTTCCTCAACAGCAAAAGGGGCGATTCAATACCTGTTCTCCCTCCTACTTATTCTTTGAGCCCCATGTGGGACGGGACTGACCTGACTACCCTGCATCTACCCTAGAGCTTAGAGTAGTGCTTGACATATAGTAAGTGCTTAATGAATACCATTTTTAAAAAAGGCTCCCTGTCCCTCTCTAGTGACCGAAATTCTCCTATCCATTTTCAAATTCCCCAACAGG
This sequence comes from Ornithorhynchus anatinus, assembly GCF_004115215.2. Classification (NCBI taxonomy): domain Eukaryota; kingdom Metazoa; phylum Chordata; class Mammalia; order Monotremata; family Ornithorhynchidae; genus Ornithorhynchus; species Ornithorhynchus anatinus. The sequence continues at coordinate 172,223,426 of NC_041728.1, read as the reverse complement.
TTTTCAGCCAACCAACGTCACTAAGCGTCATAATAATAATAACATTTAGCAAGCACCCACTGGATACAGTGCTCTGTACTAAATGCTTGAGAAGTAGTAATAATAATAATGATGGTATTTGTTAAACTCTTACTATGTGCCAAGCACTGTTCTAAGTGCTGGGGTAGACACAAGGTAATTAGGTTGACCCACCTAGGGCTCACAGTCTTCATCCCCATTTTACAGATGAGGTAACTGAGGCACAGAGAAGTTCAAAGGCTTGCCCAAAGTCTCACAGCTGCCAATTCTAACATACTGTCCCACGTGTTCAGTTTTGTGCTCTGCGCATGGGAAGTGCTCAATAAATATAGTCAAATGATTGATATGAAACAGAAGTGACACTTTCCCTGACCCCTAGGAACTCACATTCTAAGTGACAGGAGAAGACAGCCATCTTCCCAATCCTTAGAGTATGGATTGAGTATCCAACATTGAAAGAATGAGAAGATGTGGTCTTGGCCTAGAGGGAGCAGAGCAGATAGGCAGACAGACCCACACACAGAGAAACAGGCATAAAGGACAGATGAGAGAGGCAAGCATTCAGCAACCCCCAACCGAAACTTCCACCTGTTTTCAGAGCTGTGCAGGTCCAGTCAGTTGAGATCACATGCCTTTTGCTTTGTCCTCCAGAAATTCCTACCAGGGGCTAATCTTCAGGGAATTTCAGGCAAAGGCGCAGCAGGGCCAAGCCATCAAAAGAATTCACATGTAAACACCAAAGGAACCCTTATGATGAAATATTTCTAAGGTAAGAAGAGAGAAACTAGTTCATCAACTCCTTGGGGACTTCATGCAGTTGGCATTAAAAACAAGGTCTGTTTCTTAGGCAAATGGATGTTGTCAGAATAGTTTCATCAATGATAGCATGCCTAAGCTTTGTTCTTGTCTTGAATATATTTTTGGGGTGCTGACAGGAAACCAGGAGCACTTTCTTTTTTATGTTGCTTGTATTGTATCAATCAATGTTGATTGTTGCTGTATCGATCATGAGCTCGTTGTGGGCAGGGAATGTCACTGTTTATTGTTGTACTTTCCCAAGTGCACAGTACAGTGCTCTGCACACAGTAAGCTCTTAATATATATGATGGAATGAATGAATTTATTGAGCATTTACTGTGTGAAGAGCACTGCACTAAGAACTTGGGAGAGTACATATAACAGAAACATTCCCGGCTACCTTTCAGGGCAAAACTGTGCTATTTGTGATTCAAATATATATATATACATATGCCGGCTACTTTTGTGTATGTATATGTGTATATACATATGTGTCCATAATATATATATGGATGGCTACAGTCATCAGACTTGTGATTCATCTGATTTCAAAATGTTTTTCTGTCCCTGAAGTAGGATATGATATCACCATTGAAACACGGGTCATTTTCAGAACTTCCTTGAAACCAGGAATACTTCTTGGGAATCTTGTCAGTAAGCTTGTCAACATAATTGATGGAGCACCCAGGTTATGCAAAGATTGGTCCCGGGAGACTGTGGGAATGAGAGAGGAAGAACAGAACACGGTCTCCGCCCTCCAGTCTCTTGTAATGGGGAAGAAGGACAAACACCAGGTAAACAAACATGCAAATAAACATTAAACACAAGTTAGAGATATACATCAGTGCTAAAGGATCACTTAAGTGTTGGGAGTGACTTGATCCAGATAGGAGTAATCTGGAAAAGTTTCTTGTAGGAGGTGAGATTTTTAGTAGGGTTCTGAAAGAGGGAAGAGACTGTTTTCTGTTTGTTTTTTAAAGACGATTTCAGGCTGGGAATTTGTGGTCAAAAAAAAAAAAAGAAGCTCGATCTTAGAAACGGCTGCCCAGTCTTCTCAGTATTGAGTAGAACTCCTGCCTTTAGCTTTGAGACACTGAATCACCCCTCCGCCCCTCACAGCACTTATGTACTCTCTATCTGTAATTTATTTTATTGTCTGTCCCCCTCCCAACTACACTGTAGATCCTTGAGGGCAGAGATTGTGTCTACTAACTCTACTGTACTCTCCCAAGCACTTAGTATAGTATTTTGCACCCGGTAAAAAACTCAATAAATGCATTTGATTAACCGGGTTCAACTTTAAGGTCATTCAGTCATGGAAATGATAGCAGGCCAAGTTTGATTAGGCCAGCTCCAAAAGGCATTCACACCATGGGCAACGAAGTTCGATTTCAAGTACTTAAAAGCTGCGTTTTAGAGCACTGATTCTTCAGGCTGTGGGATGCTGCCTGCTACCAAGAACGCTAGCAAAGTGAGAAGAAGGTGGTGGAATCAATCCCTGGTATTCTTTGAGTGCTTACTGTGTGCCAAGCAGTGTACAAAGTGCTTGGGAGAGTACAGTATATCGGAGTTGACAGACACATTCCCGTTCCCCTGGAGCTTGCAGTTTAGAGGGTGGAAGCAGTTTCTTCGTAGATGAGTTTCGGGGGACTGACCATCACAAAGGCAGTGGAATTGGGAGTCAAGAAACCTGGGTTCTAATCCTGGCTCTGAGGCTTTCCTACAGTGTAACCTTGAGCTAGTCAATTGATTTCTCTGTGCCTTGTCTTCTCTTCTGCACAATGAGGATAAAATATTCCCTCCAAATGGCAGCCCCATGTGATGCAGAGACTCCACTGATCTGACTGTATTGACTCTATTGTACTTGGTACATAGCAAGCACTTAAAAATGTAATTATTTCTTTGATTATACTTCTAATCACTTCACCTATTAAAATCAATGGAGCTGATGTACAGAGCAAGGGGTGGAGCAGGGTGCTTTACTGGAAAGAGCACGAGCTTGGGAATCAGAGGATGTGAGTTCTAATATCGGCTCCTCCACTTGTCTGCTGTGTGGCCTTGGGCAAGCCACTTAACTTCTCTGTGCCTCAGTTGCCTCATCTGTAAAATGGGGATTAAGACTGCGAACCCACATGGGACAAACTGATTACCTTGTATCTATCCCAGCACTTACAACAGTGCTTGGCACGTAGTAAATGGTTAACAAATACCATAATAATCATCATCACGATAATTGTGGTATCTGTTGAGCACTTATTATGTGCCAGGCACTGTACTAAGCTCTGGGGTGGATACAAGCAAATCGGGTTGGACACGGTCCCTGTCCCACATAGGGCTCACAGTCATAATCCCTATTTTATGGATGTGGTGACTGAGGCCCAGAGAGGTGAAGTGACTTGCTCAAGGTCACATAGCGAACAAGTGACGGATTCAGGATTAGAACCCGTGACTTTCTGACTCCCAGGCCCATGCTGTGTCCACTACACCATGCTGCTTGCCTTTGCCACTTACTCTGGCCACGAAGGAATGTCCCCATTTGTTAGAGAAACAGCGTGGCATAGTGGAAAGAGCACGGACTTGGAGTCAGAGGTCATGGGTTCAAATCCTAGCTCCATCACTTGTCAGTTGTGTGACTTTGGGAAATCCACTTAACTTTTTTGTGCCTCGGTTAGTTACCTCATCTGTATAATGGGGTTTAAGACTGTGAGCCCCACGTGGGACAACCTGCTTACCTTGTATCTATCCCAGCGCTTAGAACAGTGCTCAGGACATAGTAAGTGCTTAACAAATGCCATTATTATTATTATTATTAAAATGGGACTCTACTAACCTATTTCAGGGAGGTGCAGATTGATTATAATAGTCCCTTGCGTGAGCCATATGAAACAGGATCACAGTTGAAGCTTTAGACGTCCAAGCAATCAAAGTTGGGTTTAGTTTTTTGTGGGCATAGAGAGCACATACTTTCCTGTTGAAACCAGTTTTGAAATTATGAATGGAATTAGGGTAATTGAGAACAGTGCCATCCCCGGACAAAAGGCTCTGTGGGCAAGCACGGGTCCTTGCTGGTGGTGGGAGACAATCGAAAGGATGGAAACTTCGCTCTCAACGTCTCTCTCACCCTGGTTAGTGTTGTGGGGTGGGGGCATGGTAGAAGGCTGCTGCCCTTTCCCTGGCCCTTCTGCATCAGTGCAGGAGCAGTGTGGCCTAGCAGATAGAGCATGGGCCTGAAGCAGAGAACCTGAGTTCTAATCCTGGCTCTGCCACTTTTCTGCTGTGAGATCTTGGGTAAGTCACTTAACTTTTCTGTGCTTCCGTTCTTTCACCTGTAAAATAGAGATTCGATTCCTGTTCTTCCTCCTATTTAGAGTGTGTGGGATAGAGACTGTGTCCAACTTGATTATCTTGTATCTTGTTTCAGAGGCCTTCCCCGACTAAGATCTCATTTCCTCTTCTCCCACTCCCTTCTGGATCACCCTTTCATTTGGATTTACATCCTTTATTCACCACTCCCTCAGCCCCACCACACTCATGTACGGGCCTGGGAGCCAGAAGGCCATGAGTTCTAATCCTGGCTCTGCCACTTGTCTGTTCGGTGACCTTGGGCAAGTCACTTCACTTCTCTGTGCTTCAGTTACCTCATCGGTAGAATGGGATTTGAGACTGAACCCCACATGGGACAGAGACTGTGTCCAACTTGATTTGATTTTATCCACCCCAGTGCTTAGTACAGTGCCTGGCATATAATATGTGCTAAACAAACACCATCATTATTATATCCATATCATTTATATTAATGTCTCGCTCCCTTTCCAGACTGTTAGCTGATTGTGGGCAGGGAAGATGTCTACCAACTCTATTATATTGTACCCTCCCAAATGCTTTGTACAATGCTCTGCACACGGTAAGCACTCGATAAATACAATTGATTGATCTTTCCCAGCACTCAGAACAGTGCTTGACACCTACCATTATTATTATTATTATTATCATTAGTGCTTGAATTCTAAGCTCAATAAGGTCAGGGATCATGTCTTCTAATTCTAAAATACTCTCCCAAGAAGTTAAAGCAAGGGGTCTGCATTCAGTAAGTGTTCAGCAAATGTTATTGAGTGACAGACTTCCCGCCCTTGTGGAAAACTCCAGGTGGAAAACTCCAAGTTCTGGGGAGACAAGACACATAATGGCTGGGAACTAGAACTGCAAATTCTTCCTTCTAATTGGCTATGGTAGTAGAGCTATTTTCCCTCTCAGGAATGCACCTGGAGAGTTTCCAGTACTCTACCAGTCTCGACTACAGGAGGGCGAGTCAAACAGAGGCATATTCATTCATTCATCCAATCATTCATTCAATAGTATTTATTGAGCGCTTACTATGTGCAGAGCACTGTACTAAGCGCTTGGAATGGACAAATCGGTAACAGATAGAGACAGTCCCTGCCCTTTGATGGTTTTACGTTCTAATAGGGGGAGACGGACAGACGAGAACAATGGCAATAAATAGAATCAAGGGGAAGAACATCTCATTAAAACAATAGCAAATAAATAGAAACAAGGTGATGTACATCTCATTAACAAAATAAATAGAGTAATGAAGATATATACAGTTGAGCGGACTAGTACAGTGCTGAGGGGATGGGAGGGAAGAGGGGGAGGAGCAGAGGGAAAGGGGGGAGAAGAGAGTTTAGCTGCGGAGAGGTGAAGGGGATTAGAGGGAGCAGAGGGAAAAAGGGAGCTCAGTCTGGGAAGGCCTCTTGGAGGAGGTGAGCTTTAAGTAGGATTTTGAAGAGGGGAAGAGAATCAGTTTGGCGGAGGTGAGGAAGGAGGGCATTCCAGGACCGCGGGAGGATGTGGGCCGGGGTCGACGGCCGGAGAGACGAGAACGGGGGACGGTGAGGAGGTGGGCGGTAGAGGAGCGGAGTGTGCGGGGTGGGCAGTAGAAAGAGAAAAGGGAGGAGAGGTAGGAAGGGGCAAGGTGTTGGAGAGCCTTGAAGCCTAGAGTGAGATCCAATCGTATATATTGAGCGCTTACTGTGTCCTTATTGTACTAAGCGGTTGGAAAGTACAATACAGCAATAAAGAGAGAAAATCCTTGGCCCTAATGGGAAGCAGCATGGCTCAGTGGAAAGAGCACGGGCTTGGGAGTCAGAGGTCATGGGTGCGAATCGCCACTCTACCACTTGTCAGCTGTGTGACTGTGGGCAAGTCACTTAACTTCTCTGTGCCTCTGTTACCTCATCTGTAAAATGGGGATTAAGACTGTGAGCCTCACGTGGGACAACCTGATTACCCTGTATCTACCCCAGCGCTTAGAACAGTGCTCTGCACATAGTAAGCGCTTAACAAATACCAACATTATTATTGTTATTACATACCCATTCCATTCCTAGCTTGGGCAGTGGCTAGCGAGTGGAAGGCGATCTGCTTTTGAGTGGAAGTCAAAACTCCCCTGTGCTGGGCAGCGACGGCATGAGAGAAAGTTGAGGGTGGATATTTAAGTTTACTGCACGGAAGGAGACACTGGTAAACCATAAATGGATTTGCACCAAGAAAACTATGTATATATTACCAGAACGATTACAGATGAAGGTGGGGCGTTCTGGGAGAGATGTGTCCATGACATCACTATGGGTCAGAGATGACTCGACAGCGTAAGACAAGTAGACAAGTAGACAAGACAAGTAGAGGTATTTATTGACCTCACATTGGGTGGAATACACTGTACTAAGTGCTTGGGGAAAATACAGCACAAGCACTAAACATGTCCTCTGCCTACAGGGAGCTGTCTTAATGTCTTAATGGCAGACATAAAATGTTTATAAGCAGGGTAATTGGGGAAAAATAATTGGGGAAAAAATAATGAGTTGTCCATTTGAATAAGCACATATAGATGGGTGCTGAGGAAGGAGGGTAAAAAAATAAATGCTAAAGCTGGTGGTGAGGTTGATGGGACTTGAGATGTTGGGAATTAATAGGGGATGGCCTTTTGGAAGAGGTGGTATTTTAGGGGACTTGAGTATGGCTACAGCTAGAGTCTGTCAGATTTGGGGTGGGGGAAGTATCAGGCTAGTGGAATAGTGTGAGTGAGGGGACAAAAGACAAGGGAGCCAGATGGCATATTGGGAAGAACACGGGCCTGGGAATCAGGGGATCTGAGTTCTAATAATAATAATTATAATAGTAATGATTATGGTATTTAAGTGCTTACTATGTTCCAGGCACTATACTAAGCGCTGGGGTAGATACAAGCAAATCGAGTTGGACACAATCCCTGTCCCATGTGGGATTCACAGTCTTAATCCCCTTTTTATAGATGAGGGGATTGAGGTCCATAGAAGTGACTTGCCCAAGGTCACAGAGCAGACAAGTGGCAGAGCCAGGATTAGAACCCATGACCTTCTGACTCCCAGGCCTGTGTTCTAGTAGCTACACCTTGCTGCTTCTCCAGAGTCCTAATTCTGGCTCTGCCACTTGCTTGCTCTGTGACCTTGGGCAAGACGCTTAACTTCTGTGTGGCTCAGTTACCTTATCTCCCTCCTACTTAAATCTGATTCCCTCCTACTTAGACTGTGGGTCCCCCATGTGGAATAAGAATTATCTGATTATTTCATATCTACCACAGCACTTCGTAGAGTGCCTAGCACATAGTAAGGACAAGTCCCATTTTTTAAAAAGTTAAGAGAAAGGTACAGTTAGAAGGTGAACTGGGGACGAACAAAGAGAAGGAGCTGGGAAGAGGGTAGGAATACGAAGGGAGAGAACTAAAAATGCAGTAGTAGAGCATGAAGAGCTCAGAGCTATTTGAATAAACAGAACCCCAGCTGCTTCGAGAGAAAGTGCTCTCCCTCTGGACTGGTTTGTCATCCAGTCCCTCATCATCTTCGGGGGTTCCGGATGATGGTTTGAATTTAAGGAAATTCAAACCCCCTCAGAGAAGTCGCTCCAACTGGAACCTAGCCTTATATTGTTGAGGTTGACTTTGCAATGCAAATAAGGGCATCAGAGAAATACCAATGAAAGCAAAGGGAAAACATTTCTGCAGAGCAATGAGAGAATGGAATAAGTTAGTGTGGCGCATCTATGTTTTCACTCGCCCAGGTGGGTGATAATAGTTTCCGAAATGACACACCCGAAGATGAAAGGACATGGATATTTGGAAGTAGTGGGAAAATGCTCCTGCTCCCTCTAGACTGTAAGCTCGTAGCGGCCAGGGAATGTCTGTTCTATTGTTATACTGAATTCTCCCAAGTGCTTAGTACAGTGACTGGCACATAGCACTTCACAAATACCATAAAAAAAATGAAGCTCACTCTGTGCAGACATTAATGGAAGTGAATCAAGGGAGCTCACTCTCTCCCTCCAGCCTGGAGCTCCCTTTCCTTTCATATCTGATGGATCACTGCTCTCCCCAGAAGCTTTCAATAAATAGTACTGATTAAAGTAAACTGACTTCTGAGGGGATTTGATGAACACAGATGAAAAATATTAAATTTGTCTTAGACGTCATCATCTTCGTAATTGTTTACTTTGTGCCAACCACTGTACTAAACACTAGGGTAGATACAAGATAATCAGGTCCCACATGGTTCATATTCTAAGTAGCTGGGAGTACAGGCTTTGAATCCCAATTTTGCAAATGAGGGAACCGAGGCCCATATGCCATGGTCACATAGCAAGTAAGTGGTAGAGATGGGATTAGAACCCAGATCCTCTGACTCCCAAGACTGTGCTCTTTCCACTAAGCCATGCTGCTTCCATTTGGCACTTAGACCAGTGCCTGGAACTTTGTAAGTGTTTAACAAATACCATTATTATTATTATTTCATCTGGAATGGCGCAGAAATAGAGGGGAACTCTATCCTGTGACAGAGTTGTGGGGCAATTTGGGATAGGAACTGTGTCCAGCCTGCTTAGCTTGTATCTACTCCAGCGTTTAGTACAGCGCCTGGCATGTAGTAAGTGCATGGAAGTGCTACGGAAACTGCCGAAAACTCCCTATTTGGGTGTTGGTGCCAGCAGCCAGTTTCAAGAGGAAAGAATGTCTTGGACAATCTGGGCAAACAAAACGGCAGATGAAAGTACAAGTTCTCCACCTGTGCCTTAATGGCAGGCAACAGAGGAGGAATTGTTAGCACTTCTGCTTGTCACATTTGAGTGCAGAAGGATGGAAAAATGATCGATGGGGACGTACACACCAGGTGTTTTGGCTGTGAGGCTGCGACTTGTGGAGGTCTAATTAGCTGGGAGTGTGTCTGATTGACAGGCACTGCCTGAGGGTAGTGGTGGCCTTGTGCTCCTCCTCCCTCCCTCCCCACCTCCCCCCTCGGCCCCCCAACAGCCTGGCAGGCTCTGGGGGACCGCCTTGAGGCTTCCCTTAGCTCAGCGGCTGGGTGGGGAGATAAGACAGCTGGACGAGAGGTAGGGGAAGAGCCCAACAGGCTCCTCTGTGACGTGCTGATATCAGGGTTCCGTAAGCCGGCTGAGTGGTGAGATCAGTGGATGTGGGAGGCCGAAAGTTTGTTGTGTCTAGGGTTAAGTTGGTGATTATAGTTAGGCTTGCCCCATGCAAATTCAGGCCCGTTAGAGATTCCTCAAAGAGAGAGTCTAGATTATAGCGATTCACTATACCTCAATCTCGTCTATCTTGCCACTGACCCTTCGCCTACTTCTTCCCTCAGGCCTGGAATGCCCTCCCTTTACAAATCCAATAGATGACTACTCTACCCCCTTTCAAAACTCTCCTAAAATCACATCTCCTCCAAGAGGTCTTCCCTGAATAAGTCTTCATTTCCCCTCTCCACCATCCCTTCTGTGTCTACTATGCACGTGACTGTCAACTCTCTCTAGATTGCAAGCTTGTTGCGGGCAGGGATTGTGTCTGTTATGATGTTGTATCGTACTCTCCCAAGAGCTTCGCACAGAGCAAGCTCTCAATAAATACGACTGACTGACTGACTATACACTTTGGTACTCACCTCAGCCTCATAACACTTATAATAATTAATCACTATAATAATAATAATTGTGGTATTTATTAAGCACTTACCATGTGCCAGTCACATTTCTAAGCACTGGGGTGGATACGAGCAAATCAGGTTGGACACAGTCCCTGTCCCACATGGAGCTCACATTCTTAATCCCCATTTTACAGCTGAGGTAACCGAGATATAGAGAAGTGAAGTGATTTGCCCAAGGTCAAATAGCAGACAAGTGGCAGAGCTGGGATTAGAACGCAGGTCCTTTGGAATCCCAGACCCTTGTTCTTTCCACCAGGCACGCTGCTTCTCTATGCCATGATTACTATCTGCCGAGCACTGGGTTAGATCAATCAATCAGTGGTATTTGTTCTTGTCTGTCCGTCTCCCCCGATTAGACCGTAAGCCCGTCAAACGGCAGGGACTGTCTCTATCTGTTGCCGACTTGTTCATTCCAAGCGCTTAGTACAGTGCTCTGCACATAGTAAGCACTCAATAAATACTATTGAATGAATGAATGAATATGTTGAGCACTTATTGCAGTGCAGAGAACTGTACTAAGCTCTTGGGAAAGTACAATATCATAGAAATGGCAGATACGTTCCCTGTCGCTAATGAGTTTAGAGTCTAGAAGGGGAGACAGACTTTAATATGAATAAATAATTTGGAATATATAATTTAAAGATACATAAGTACTGTGATATACGGGCGAATATCAAATGTCCTAAGGTCACAGATCCTAGTACGTAGATGGAATAAAAGCAGAAGCAATCAAAAAATGAACTAGATTGAAGTGAAGATATAGAAAATCCCCCTTTTGGTGTAAAGCTTCCTTGCAAAAATACCGAGAATGACGAGAGTTATTCACCCTCTGCCACACCTACCATTTAAAAAGTCAAAAGTGATTTGAAATCTGGCTGAATGAATGCAGAAGGTAACTGTGCCTGACTGTTTTGAAGAACTATGAAACTTGGACTACCATATTTATTCCCAAGCAATATTTTTATTGGAGAAACAACCGACAAGGATGCAAGAATGAATTCAAAAAGATTTAAAAATACAAACTCATATTTGTTAAATAAAATTTCCAAAATAGAAAGCCAACCCCCAACTCTTCCCTGGCCTACCTTCCCATTAGGTTCATTTTGTCGTAGAAGCTTGTCCTTGCAGAAGTAGATTTGCACACATGAAGTGGTTCCTCATAGAGCAGCATCTACATATAAAATGGATAGATACAAGTTAATCAGGTTGGACACAGACTCTGTCCCACTTGGGTCTCACAGTCTGGAAAGGAGAACAATTATATAATCCCCAGATGAGGAAACTGAGGCACAGAAAAATTAAGGGACTTGCCCAAGGTCACAAAACAGGCAATTGTCAGAGTGCGATTAGAGCCAGGTTCTCTGATTCCCAGGTCCAGTAGTCTTTTCCTGCCCCTTGTCTTGTCTTATGCCGTCGAGTCGTTTCCGACCCAAAGCGACACCATGGACACATCTCTCCCAGAACACCCCACTCTACAGCTGCACTCAATCTGGTAGTTCATCCATAGAGCTTTCTTGGTACAAATCTGGAAGTGGTTTGCCATTGCATCCTTCCCCACAGTCAACTCGAGTCTCCGCCTTCGACTCTCTCCTATGCCACTGCTGCCCAGCATAGGGGAGTTTTGACTTGTAGCAAGTTGCCTGCCACTCGCTAGCCACTGCCCAAGCTAGGAATGGAATGGGTAGGCCTCTGCTTGACTCTCTCTCCCGTAGCAGATACTGGTAGGGTACTGGAAACTCTCCAGCTGTGACCCTGAGAGGGGATCCAGCTCCTATCTGTAGTTTATTTTAATGTAGCAGCATTCAAATCAGCATGAAGCAGCATGGCACAGTGGATAGAGCACAGGACTGGGAGTCAGAAGGTCATGGGTTCTAATCGTGGCTCCACCACTTGAAGGTTGTGTAACCTTGGACAAATCACTTCACTGGGCCTCAGTTACCACATCTGAAAATGAGGATTGAGACTGTGAATCCCAGCCCAATTTGCTTGTATCCATCCCAGCACTTAATAGAGTGCTTGGCACTTAGTAAACACTTAACAAATACAATTATTATTATTAATGTATGTCTCCCCTGTCGAGTCTGTAAGCTCCCGTGAGCAGGGATCTTGTAAACCAACTCCATTATACTGTACTCTCCCAAGCAACTAGTACAATGTTCTGCACACAGTAAACGCTCAATAAATTCCACTGATCAACGGATTGTAAGGTCCATAAAGTCCCTTACACAATGTTATGCACCTGGTAGATGCGTAAATATCACTGACGGTGATGCAGACAAGGCCAAATTGTGAAGATTGAGGACTTGGTCACGAACCCACCTCCGTGGAGCTGAGGAAATGAACTCTTCCCATCTAGCTCTGGTGCTAAAGGGGAAGTGGTGATTTGTCTATCCCGAGAACCAGATTTGTCCCCTCTGAAAGAAGTGGGAGCTAGTTCCTGTCTACATAACCCTTCTGTTTAGGCTCATTCAGGGTTTCAGACTTTAGGGTTCAGAATATTAGCTTCTTAAGGGCAAGATTTATGCCTATCAACTCTGTTGTGTTGTAGTTATAATAATAACTGGGATATTTATGTCAAGCGTTGTATTAAGTGCTGGGGTAAATACAAGATCTCTCCTAAGAGGTCATCCCTAAGCCGTCTTTTCCTCTTCTCCCACTCCCTTCTGCATCATCCTGACTTATTCCTTATTCACCTCGCCATCCCACCCTCCAGCACTTATGTACATATATGTAATTTATTTATTGACATCCAAGTATGTCTCCTCCTTTAGACTGTAACCTTGTCTGTAATGTTATTATATTGTGCTCTCCCCAGTGCTTAGTACAGTACTTTGCTCACAGTAAGCGCTCAGTAAATATGATTGACTCACTGACCTGGGGCTCAGACTAAGTCAGAGGGAGAACAGGCCCTGTATCCCTGTTTGGCAGATGAGGCAACCGAAGCATAGGGAAGCTAAGTGACTGCCCAAGCTCACACAACAGGTAAGTGGTGGAGTCTGGATTAGAACCCAGATCCTCTGGCTTCTTGGGCCTGTGCTCTTCCCACTAGACCACACTGCTTCTTTACTCTCCCAAGCATTTCGTACAGTGCTCTGCAGAGAGTAAGCACTGAAATATCACTGAAATTGCTTGATAATGGTGATTAATTCCTCTCCAGCTCACTTCCTCTCAAATTCAATGGGCCACAGTTTTGAGAAGCTTTTGGTTAATTCTGGGGAGAGTAACTATAATTCAATCTGTGACTTCCCTCCTCCTGCTTAATCATCTCAGGCACAAACTTTCTAAGACATCTCAGTGCCTTGCTTGGGTCATGGTCAAATTTTTGCCACGATAGAGGATTATATGCTTAAACTCTTTGGCTGCTTGGAACTGGGAGAAAATTGGAACTTTAAAAAATGGTATGCTTTAAGCATTTACTATGTGCCAGGCTCTGTACTAAGCACTTGGGTAGACAAGCTAATTAGGTTGGAAACAATCCCTGCTCCACTTGGGGCCCAAAGTCTTAACCCCCATTTTAAAGATGAGTAAACTGAGGCAGAGAGAAGTGAAATGACTTCCACAAGGTCACACAGCAGACACATGACTGAGTGGTGATTAGCACCCAGGTCCTCCTGATGCCCCTAGCCATGCTCTATCCATCAGGTCATGCTGCTTCTGAGGAAGCTAATACTTAAGCCATTCAGTCTGTTCTTCGAAAACCTCAAATGAATGTATAATTTTGTTCTTTTTCCCTCTTTCCTACTTCTCTCCCCTTACCTATATCTGGGTTAGAACATGCTGCCTGTATCTCCTCTGTCAGGGAATGAATTAAACACTCCCACAGCTTCTAATTAATCCCAAATATTGGGACATAACCATCCTGATTATGTGTCCTTTGACTTTCCTTCCCTCAATCTAATCCATTTCCGACAGCAATATTATCTCTGTTTTGTCTTTTGGTGGTTGGCGCCTGTTTGATCGCCGCACTGGAGGGATGTCTTGACTGAGGTTAAAGGAAACTCCCATTTTTTCTCCCTTTGCCCCACACTCTCTCCGTATCTTTTCTCTCCACCACCCATGAGGGCCCGGTCGGGTCAGTCTTTTCAGATTTCTCAGGACCCTCAGAGGACTTAGTTGGTTACAAGAACAACTCTTGTCCTTGTTATTTTCATGATACAGTTTGGCCTTGTGGAAAGAGCACCAGCTGGGAGTTAGGAGACTTGGGTTTGACTTCTGACTCTACAAGTTGCCTGCTGTGAGACCGTGGATAAGTCACTCAACTTCTCTGGGCCTCAGCTTCCTCATCTGTAAAAATGGAGATAGATACTCATTTTCCCTTCTCTTTTAGGCTATGAGCCTAAAAGAGCTAATCCTGCCTCCACCACTTGTCTGCTATGTGACTTTGGGTAAGTCACTTCACTTCTCTGTGCCTCACTTACCTCTTCTGTGAAGTGGGGATTAAGACTGTGACCCCTATGTGGGACAACCTGCTTACCTTGTATTTAGAACAGTGCTTGGCACATAATAAGCCCTTAAGAAATACCATGATATTATTAGTATTAGTGGAAAGAGCATCGATCTGGGAGTTAGAGGACCTGGGTTCTAATTTCACCTCTGCCAACTGCCTGCTTTGTGAACTTGGGCAAATTAAAACTTCTACGTGTCTCCATTTCTTCATCTATAAAATGGGAATTCAACACCTACTTTCCCTCCTTCTTTGACTGTGTCGGTCCATGTCGGTCAGGGACTCTGTCCAACTGGATTATCTAGTATCTACTCCAGCACTGAGTACAGTGGTCAGCACAGAGCTCTGTGATTTTTACATACTTTCTGTCTCTGATCCTGAGTGGGCTCTGGGACCTTTTTATTGGTGAAGAGAGGTCCTGGGTATGGGTGTATTCCATCTGCCACCTGCTTCCCTAACCCTGCTCTGGGTCTTTCCATGGAAATCGGTGCAGCCAGCCCAAGGTAGAGTGCACCAAAATATTTATTGACCAAACCACCGATGGCCAAAGTGCCCGCAGCAGAATGCTGATGCCATGCCGGTGGCCCGTAAACCAAGGTGCTGCCAGGTTAGCCAACCTTGAAAGTCACTGAGGTCTCTGTCACCTGCCTCCTGGAGGAGGTGTGGTTTTAGTAGGGTTTAGTAGGGTTTAGTAGGGTTTTAGTAGCGGGGTAGAGCAGTGGCCTGCCAGAGGTAAAGGGAGAGGAAGTCCACACAGGAAGGAGGGCTTGAGCAAGAGGTCGATGGCCATAGAAATGAGAACAGGGCTAAGGGAGCCAGCTGGTTTGAGAGGACTGAAGCGTGTGGGATGGGTTATGGTGGGAGAGAGCAGATTGAGTGAAAATTAGCGTGACCGGAGCTGCGCAAACCACCAGCGCTGCATTCTTTTGTGCTGATCCTTGGTCTCAAAGACCTTGTGACTAGACTGGAGATTGTCCATCACTTGTGGTGGGAGGGGCCACCATCATCATGTATCTTCGAGGCTTAACCAGAGGGTCGAGCAGGCGTTGCGGCGGGAGTGGGGAGGGGTGAGGAAGGCATTCCTAAATCACAGTAATCAGATGACCATGTCCCCTATGCTCGACTGTAAGCTCCTTGTGGGCAGGGAACATGTCTACCAACTTATTGTCCTCTCCCAAACGCTTAGTACAGCCCTCTAGACTATAAACTGGCTGTGGGCAGGGAATGTGCCTGTTACATTATTATATTGTTATCTTCCAAATGCTTACTACAGTTCTCTGTTCACAATAAGAGCTCAATAAATACTATTGATTGCTCTGCACACAGTAAGGGCTCAGTAAGTATGATTGATTGATTTCCCTTCCTGCTCTGGTTTGGCTCATCTCATTCTAATATGTTGCCTTCATGGTCCTCCTTCAATGTTCTCTTCATTTTTTTCTTTGTTTCTCTGTCCTTTCACATTCATCTCTCTCCATTGTCTGTTGCTCTCTTCTCATCCCCCCTTCTTTTTTTTTTTTAAGTATGAGAGGGGCCAAGTGCCAAGCCCAACTCAATGGACTGTACAGTTAAGGAACCTGGCAAGGGTTAAGGGTCTGGGTGGGCTCTCTCCAAGACACTGCTTATGTCTTTTACAGCTGCTGTAAAGCTGTTTGCAGAAGCACTGTCACCTACTGGAGAGAGTCCCAGCCTGGGAGGTGCAGAGGACCTGGGTTCCAATCCTGGCTCCTCCACTTTCCTGCTGTGTGACTTTGGGCAAGTCACTTAACTTCTCTGTGCCTCGGTTACTTCATCTGTAAAATGGGGGTTAAGACTGGGATCCACTCCTTAAAAATCTCCAGTGGTTGCCCATCCACCTCCTCATCAAACAAACTCCTTACCATCGGTTTTAAAGCACTCAATCACCTAGCTCCTCCTCCCTCGCCTTGCCACTCTATCTACCTAGCTACCTCATCTATCACCCCACAAAGACCTCTCGCCCACATCCTTCTTCTGGCCTAGATCACCCTCCCTTTTCATATCTGACAGACAATCTCCCCACCTTCGAAGCTTTATTGAAGGCACAGCTCCTTGAAGAGACCTTCCCTGGCTAAGCCCTCATTTCCTCTTTTCCCACTCCCTTCTGCATCGCCCTGACTTGCTTCCTTTACTCACCACCCCTAGGGCCACGGCATTTATGTATATATCTGTAATTTATTTATTTATATTAATGTCTGTCTCTCCCTCTAGGTTGTAAGCTCACTGTGGGCAGGGAACAAGTTTGTTTTATTGCTGTGATGTACTCTCCCAAGTGCTTAGTACTGTGCTCTGTAGACAATTGATTATTATTGGGAGCCCCACCTGGGACACAGACTGTCCACAATGATTAGCTTGTGTCTACCCCAGCACTTAGTACAGTGCCTGGCTCATAGTAAGTGCCTAACGAATACCATTTTAAAAAATATGCTAAATAACCCAGCAGCTCTCTGAACTTGGAAGTCTCTTTGCCTCTACAGTTGCTGGGTCGCCCTACTGTTCCAAAAGAAGCTATCAATTCTAGAAATGCTGCCAAATCCCTGACATTCAATAGCCAACCTGATCTTTGAATGCGTTAAGGATATGTTAATCACAAACTCAATTTGCATGTGTGGTTTCCTCTTGTTTTTGAGAATCCCAGTGATGATGATACTCAATGGTTAAATCAATCAATGATAATAATAATAATAATAATAGTAGTACTTGTTAAGTGCTTACTATGGGCCAAGCACTGTTGTAAGCATTGGGTAGATACAAGTTAATCACATCTCTCATAGTCCCTGTCCCACAGGCGACTCACATTGTTATCCATTTTATAATGGGAATACAATGGGAAACAGTGTGGCTCAGTGGAAAGAGCATGGGCTTGGGAGTCAGAGGTCATGGGTTTGAATTCTGGCTCTCTCACTTGGCAGCTGTGTGATCTTGGGCAAATCACTTAACTTTTCTGTGCCTCACTTCCCTCATCTATAAAATGGGGATTAAGACTGTGAGCCTCACATGGGAGAACCTGATTACCCTTTATCTACCCTAGCACTTAGAACAGTGCTCTGTGCATAGGAAATGCTTAACAAATACCAACATTATTATCCATTTTAAAGATGAGGTAATTGAGGTCCAGAGAAGTGAAGTGAGTTGCCCAGGGTAACACAGCAGACACGTAGGGAAGCAGATATTAGAACCCAGGTCCTTATGATTCCCAGGCCTGTGCTCTATCCACTAAGTGTGTGCGATACTTAGAAGTGTGCTTAGCACATAGAAAGCACTTAACAAATGCCATCATTATTATCATGCTGCTTTTTGATCCGTGGTAGTTATGGAGCACTTAGTGTATAGGACACTGCACTGAGCAAATGAAAATGAGCAGCATATTTCCAAGCAATTGGTCATCTTCTGAGCGCTGCTGTAGGTTTCTGATGGTCCACATTGTCTGCTGTCCAGTGCAGTGTTTCCTTGCTTTGGGAGTCCTATTGGTCTGAGGGAGACCCAGATACACCTACCATACTTGGCTACGTGACTAGTGTGCCCTGCCGCTTTCCTACTTTGCCCCATTGGCTGGGGGAGAGGAATAGGTCAGGAGGTTCCTTGTAACAGGGAATGTGACTGGATGTCTGGTAAGCTCATAATGGGCAGGGAACGTGCCTGCTAATTCTATGTTGTGCTCTCCCCAGTGTTTAATACAATGCTCTGCATGTAGTAAATGCTCAATAAATACCATTGATTGATTGATATCTGTCATGTCTGTCTCCCCCCCCCACCTTCCCTCCCCACTTTCCCTCCCCTCCCCAGCTCCCAGAATGTGAGCCCGTTATGGGCAGGGATTGTCTCTCTTTACTGCTCTATTGTACTTTCCAAGACCTTAGTACAGTGCTCTGCACACAGAAAGTGCTCAATAAATATGATTGAATGAATGAATGGAAAGATGGCTCAGGTTACCACCCTCCTCCCCTTTTTTAAAATGGTGTCTGTTTAGCATAGCACTTACTATGTGTCAAACACTGTTCTAAGCACTAGGGTAGATAGAAATCAATCAGGTGAGATGCAGTCCCTGCCCCATATGGAACTCACATCAAAGTAGGAAGGCAGATAGGTATTCAATCCACATTTTACAGATGAGACAACTGAGGCACTGAAAAGTTAGGTGATTTGCCCACGGACAGACGGAAGGTAAGTGGTGGAGTTGAGAACCTCTGACTCCCAGCCCGTGATCTTTCTGCTAGGCCACACTGCTTCTCGTGAAAGGACAGCTGGTTTCAGCTCACAGAAAACCGTGTGTGTGTGTGTGTCCACACGAGCACATGCATGCTTAAAAGAATCCTCAGTTTAGCCAAAGTGTATCTTGGCTTGTCCTCCCTGCTTATCTCAGGGTACTGCAGAGCTGAACAAACAGAGCACACAGACTTCTTTCTGGATTAGTGACTCCTGTTCCTGGTCAGTACACGTGGTCCAAGGGCGAAAGGCAGGTGATGGTTGGGAGACGCTGGCTGGAACGGATTCCAGGAGTGAGCTGGGATCTTTCTTCCCCTGAAGGGCTTTAGAGACAGGGAGAACAACGAAATGGGCCCAGGACTCAACTTGGGGGACAAACGGACCAGACTCTTGGATTTTCTTACTGGCTAGGAGGAGGACAGTCTTCTAGGGTGGTTGAGGCTGATGTCCAACTGTAACAGCTTTTTATTTCACAGATTGGACCAAACCTGTCGCATCCTGGAGGGCTTCTCTTTGAGAACCCTTTTGCGGATATCTCTTAAAATCAGCTTGGATCCCCAGATGGAGCTTAATATCCCCGAGGCAATTGAGTGGAGGGATCCCTTCAAGGTCTTCTCCCACTCTTTTCTAGTCACTTTGTTGCTTGGATTTGCTCCCTTCATTTACCCCTCCCTCAGCCCCACAGCACCTATGTACGTATCCACAATTTATATATTTATTTGAATGTCTGCCTCCCCTTCTAGAGACTACAAGCTCATTGTGGGCAGGGAACATGTCTACTGACTCTGTCATATTCTACTCCCCTAGGCCCTTAGAGCAGTACTCTGCACACAGTAAGTGCTTAATAAATACAACTGATTGATTGGCTGGGAGGGCCACCATCATCCACTAAAGTAGAGAAGCAGCATGGCAAAATGGATAGAGCAAGGGCCTGGGAGTCAGAAGATCAGGGGTTCTAATCCTGGCTCTGCAGCATTTCTGCTGTATGACCTTGGGTAAGTCACTTCACTTCTTTGGGCCTCAGTTACCTCATCTGTAAAATTCATTCATTCAATAGCATTTATTGAGCGCTTACTATGTGCAGAGCACTGTACTAAGCGCTTGGAATGTGTACAAATCGGTAACAGAGACGGTCCCTGCCCTTTGACGGGCTCAATGGGGATTGAGACTGTGAGCCCCACTTGGGACAGGGACTGTGTCCAACCTGATTTGCTTGTGTCCACCCCAGTGCTTACACAGTGCTTGGCACATAGTAAGCACTTAACAAAATCACAGTTATTATTATTATTTGAATAATAATGTTGGTATTTGTTAAGCGCTTACTATGTGCTGAGCACTGTTCTAAGCGCTGGGGGAGATACAGGGTCATCAGGTTGTCCCACGTGGGGCTCACAGTCTTCATCTCCATTTTACAGATGAGGGAACTGAGACACAGAGAAGTTAAGTGACTTGCCCACAGTCACACAGCTGACAAGTGGCAGAGCTGGGGTTCGAACCCGTGACCTCTGACTCCCAAGCCCAGGCTCTTTCCACTGAGCCACGCTGCTTCTCTAAGTATTCTGGGAGCCAGCCAGGACCCTAGCGTGGCTCAGTGGAAAGAGCCTGGGCTTCGGAGTCAAGGTCATGGGTTCCTCTCCCGGCTCTGCTACTTGTCAGCTGTGTGACTGTGGGCAAGTCACTTAACTTCTCTGTGCCTCAGTTACCTCATCTGTAAAATGGGGATTAACTGTGAGCCTCACGTGGGACAACCTGATGACCCTGTCTCTACCCCAGCGCTTAGAACAGTGCTCTGCACATAGTAAGCGCTTAACAAATACCAACATTATTATTATTACTCCCTGTCTGTGGCTGGCTGTGTTAGCCTGAACAGGTTTCTTAACCTCTCTCAACTTCAGTTCCCTCCTAGTGACAGGAATACCTACTTCATCCTCCCTCACAGGAATTATGAGAGGACAAAAATGAGATTCATTCATTCATTCATTCAATAGTATTTATTGAGCGCTTACTATGTGCAGAGCACTGTACTAAATGCTTGGAATGTACAATTCAGCAACAGAGAGAGACAATCCCTGATCAACAACGGGCTCACAGTCTAAATGGAAGAGACAGATAGCAAAACAAAACAGAACAAAATGAAATAAGACAAGTAGTCTGGCGATTATGTGGTAGCACTTCAGAAAATAAAAGCCCTATATAAAATTCAAGATAGAAAGAAGATGATTTTTCTGGTTCCCTTTGGCCCCTTGATGTTGATTGTTTAGGTCACTTTTGTCTGGGATCCAATATTGTCCATGAGGGAAGGGCGGGAGCTGGCCACCTATTTCCTCACGAAAATCAACACGATCAGGTCTGAGCTCCCCAAAGTCACCCCTCCGCCTCTCCCCTCCCCCCCACCAACCCTCTCCCCTACTTTCCCATCCTTCCCTGCGGTATCCTCAGAGGAGATCTCCTCCCTCCTCGCAAGTGCCACCCCCTCCACCTGCGCCTCGGACCCCATTCCCTCTCACCTTATTAAAACCATCGCCCCTGCCCTCCTCCCTTCCTTAACTTCTATTTTTAACCACTCAATCTCCAATGGCTCCTTCCCCGCTGCCTTCAAACATGCCCACGTCTCCCCCATCCTAAAAAAACCCGCTCTCGACTCCACTTCCCCCTCCAGTTATCGCCCTATCTCCCTACTACCTTTCCTTTCCAAAATCCTAGAACGAGTCGTCTACAATCGATGCTTAGAATTCCTTAACTCCCATTCTCTCCTAGACCCCCTCCGATCTGGCTTCCGTCCCCTGCACTCTACCGAGACTGCTCTCTCTAAGGTCACCCGTGACCTCCTTCTAGCCAAATCCAATGGCTCCTACTCCATTCTGATCCTCCTTGACCTCTCTGCTGCCTTTGACACTGTCGACCATCCCCTCCTCCTCCATACCTTATCTCACCTTGGCTTCACGGACTCCGTCCTCTCCCGGTTCTCCTCTTACCTCTCTGGCCGGTCATTCTCGGTCTCCTTCGCTGGCGCCTCCTCCCCCTCCCATCCTTTAACTGTTGGAGTTCCTCAAGGGTCAGTTCTCGGCCCTCTTCTGTTCTCCATTTACACTCACTCCCTCGGTGAACTCATTCGCTCTCACGGCTTTGACTACCATCTCTACGCCGATGACACGCAGATCTACATCTCCGCCCCTGTCCTCTCCCCCTCCCTTCAGACTCGCATCTCCTCCCGCCTCCGGGACGTCTCCACCTGGATGTCGGCCCGCCACCTAAAACTCAACATGAGCGAGACTGAGCTCCTCATCTTCCCTCCCAAACCTGGTCCTCTCCCAGACTTCCCTATCACCGTGGATGGCACGACCATCCTTCTTGTCTCTCAGGCCCACAATCTCGGTGTCATCCTTGACTCGTCTTTCTCGTTCACCCACACATCCTATCCGTTACCGAGACCTGCCGGTTTCACCTCTACAATATCGCCAAGATCCGCCCTTTCCTCTCCACCCAAACGGCTACCTTACTGCTACGGGCTCTCGTTATATCCCGGCTAGACTACTGTGTCGGCCTTCTCTCTGACCTCCCTTCCTCCTCTCTCGACCCGCTCCAGTCTATTCTTCACTCCGCTGCCCGGCTCATCTTCCTGCAGAAATGATCTGGGCATGTCACTCCCCTTCTTAAACAACTCCAGTGGTTGCCTATCAACCTCCGCTCCAAACAAAAACTCCTCACTCTAGGCTTCAAGGCTCTCCATCACCTTGCCCCTTCCTACCTCTCCTCCCTTCTCTATTTCTACCGCCCACCCCACACGCTCCGCTCCTCCGCCGCCCACCTCCTGACCGTCCCTCGGTCTCGTCTATCCCGCTGTCGACCCCCGGGCCACATCCTCCCACGGTCCTGGAACGCCCTCCCTCCTCACCTCCACCAAACTGATTCTCTTCCCCTCTTCAAAACCCTACTTAAAACTCACCTCCTCCAAGAGGCCTTCCCAGACTGAGCTCCTCTTCTCCCTCTACTCCCTCTACCACCCCCCCTTCACGTCTCCGCAGCTAAACCCTCTTTTCCCCCTTTTCCTCTGCTCCTCCCCCTCTCCCTTCCCATCCCCTCAGCACTGTACTCGTCTGCTCAACTGTATATGTTTCCATTGCCCTATTTATTTTGTTAATGACTTGTACATCGCCTCGATTCTATTTAGTTGCCATTGTTTTTACGAGATGTTCTTCCCCTCGACTCTATTTATTGCCATTGTTCTCGTCTGTCCGTCTCCCCCGATTAATAATGTTGGTATTTGTTAAGCGCTTACTATGTGCCGAGCACTGTTCTAAGCGCTGGGGTAGACACGGGGGAATCAGGATGTCCCACGTGGGGCTCACAGTCAATCCCCATTTTACAGATGAGGTAACTGAGGCACAGAGAAGTTAAGTGACTTGCCCACAGTCACACAGCTGACAAGTGGCAGATCCAGGATTCGAACTCATGACTTCTGACTCCAAAGCCCGTGCTCTTTCCACTGAGCCACGCTGCTTCTCTAACTGTAAGCCTGTCAAACGGCAGGGACTGTCTCTATCTGTTGCCGACTTGTTCATTCCAAGCACTTAGTACAGTGCTCTGCACATAGTAAGCGCTCAATAAATACTACTGAATGAAACTGTGAGTATTTTGATCACCAATTCAAATGGAGACTTTCCCCTGACTGGTTTGGAAATATGAGCCCAATTATGGTTCATCTGTGGGATCAATCAATTTGATTTTTTGAGTGCTTACTGTGTGCGGAGCACTATACTAAGTGCTTGGGAGAGTACAATCCAACACAGTTGGTAAACCTGTTCCCTGCTCACAGCCCCCTTATAATTTAGAGGGGATAAAAGAACTTTTCCTGTGGAATTACCAAAGGATGTGCTCACGCAAACCTAAGTGTTGCATAGGGGCATACTTTTCATTGCCCATGATAGTAAGGATGCAGTTAAATTTTAAACTACTTCAAGCCTGCAGTTTTTTTCTTCAGGGTGTATGTTAGATGGACTCATGAGATCATCTTGAAGCCATTTGAGAAGATGGACACGTTTTTTATGTCAACATTAGATAGGGCATAACATGATTTCAGCCCAATGAAATAACATCTTGAGAACTTAGAAAACCAGCCAGCAATCTACAGGAAACCTTAACAAGATGGTAAATAATTTTGATCCTTACCCATCCTGCTGGTTTCTGGTACTATTCATTCATTCAATCAATCATTTTTAGTGAGTGCTTACTATGTGCAGAGCACTGTACTAAGCACTTGGGAGAGTACAATATAACAATAAGCAGACAAATTCCCTGCCCACAATGATCTTACAGCCTAGGGGGAGGGGAGTATTTCCCAAAGGGAACACTTGAACCATGAAGGTTCTCCTAACCTTCCCTATCCTCCCATTCTCCTGACACCTACTGCTGGAGCAGAAAAAGATGGCACTTAGCAGGCATCGTTCAATAAAACAGTGCTCTGCACACAGTAAGCTCTCAATCAATTATGATTGATTAATTGATCTCTAGAACATTCAAGGGAGCCTGTCACGGAGGCACACACCCCCTCCGAGAGGGAGATTCTGCAGAACAGTAATAATAATAATTGTGCTATTTGTTAAATACTCTGTGCCAAGCACTGTACTGAGCACTGCGATAGATATAGGAGATCAGTTTGGATATAGTTCCTGTCCCATCTGGGCTCACAATCTAAGTAGGAGGAAGAACAGGCTTCTATTTATTGCTATTGTTCTTGTCTGTCCGTGTCCCCCGATTAGACCGTAAGCCCGTCAAAGGGCAGGGACTGTCTCTGTTACTGATTTGTACATTTCAAGCGCTTAGTACAGTGCTCTGCACATAGTAAGCGCTCAATAAATACTATTGAATGAATGAATGAATGAATCTCCATTTTACAGATGTAAAAATGAGGCATAGAAGTTGTGACTTGGCCCAGGTAACACAGCAGGCAGGTGGCAGAGCCAGGATTAGTACAGTTAGAGAAGCAGCGTGGCTCAGTGGAAAGAGCGCGGGCTTGGAAGTTAGGGTCGTGGGTTCTAATTCCAACCCCGTCACTTGTCAGCTGTGTGACTTTGGGCAAGTCAAATGGGGATTGAGATTGTGAGCCCCACGTGGGACAACCTGATTACCTTGTATCTCCCCCCGTGCTTAGAACAGTGCCTGGCACATAGTGAGTGCTTAACAGATACCATTGCTGTTGTTATTATTATTATTCTTAGAAGCCAGGTCCTCAGAATCCTAGGCTCATACCCTTTCCAATAGGTCAGGCCACTTCTAATGATAGCCAACCAATGCCTTGAAATGATAAAAAGGATTCTTTGGAAGAGTTCATAGGAAGGGGTAATGGGTGGACTCTTGCAGGCCTCCACTGGGGCTGGGAAAGGGTCTGAGGTGGCTCTCTCATAGATTACTTAGTTTCACACTTCTCACCCCTAATATCTGTGTCTCCCTCTTCCCTCTCCCAAATCTAAATCTTAGCATGTGTCCAGGTCCCCGTGTGGTGAAGGACTTGATAAGCAATTGATAATAGTAATAACAGAGAAGCAGCATGGCTCAGTGGAAAGAGCTTGGGCTTTGGAGTCAGGGGCCATGAGTTTGAATCCCACTCTGCCACTTGTCAGCTGTGTGACTGTGGGCAAGTCACTTAACTTCTCTGTGCCTCAGTTCCCTCATCTGTAAAATGGGGATAAAGACTGTGATCCTCATGTGGGACAACCTGATTCCCCTGTGTCTACCCCAGCGCTTAGAACAGTGCTCTGCACATAGTAAGCACTTAACAAATACCAACATTATTATTAATAATAATAATAATAATAATAATAGTGTAAATTGTGTGGTATTTGTTAAGTGCTTACTATGTGCCAAGCACTGTTCTAAGCGTGGGGGTAAATACAAGGTAATCAGATTGTCCCATGTGAGGCTTACAGTCTCAGTCCCCATTTTACAGATGAGATAACTGAGGCACAGAGAAGTAAAGTCAGCTGTGTGACTGTGGGCAAGTCACTTCACTTCTCTCTGCCTCAGTTCTCTCATCTGTAAAATGGGGATAAAGACTGTGATCCTCATGTGGGACAACCTCATTTCCCTGTATCTACCCCAGCGCTTAGAACAGTGCTCTACACGTAGTAAGCGCTTAACAAATACCATTATTATTATTATTATTGTTACTGTAATTAATAAAGTGACTCTCCCAAAGTCACACAGAAAACAAGTGGCGGAACAGGGATTAGAGCCCTTCACCTCTGACTCCCAAGCCCTTGCTCTTGCCAGTAGGTCATGCTGCTCCTTAATTGATGAGGAAGTGGTCGGTCATATTTAGGCACTGATCAATCAGTAGTAGGGAAGCAGCAAGGGTCAGTGGAAAGAGCACAGGCTTGGGAATTAGAGGACGTGTTCTAATCCTGATTCTGCCACTTGTTTGCTGTGTGACCTTGGGCAAGCCATTTAATTTCTCTGTGCCTCAATTCCCTCATCTGTAAAATGGGGAATAAGACTGTGAGCCTCACGTGGGACAACTTGATTACCTTGTCCCTACCCTAGCACTTAGAACAGTGCTTGGCACATAGTAAGAGCGCAACAAATGCCATCATTATTAATTATTATTAGTAGTATTTATTGAGCTCCACAAAGGTGCGGAGCATATTACTAAGTGCTTGGGAGAAGCAGCGGAGTCCAGAGGGTATGTAAATCATCCCAGAGATCATCTCTGGGAATGGTGGAACCTGGCAAGGTGCAGAGCTATCCTGGGGACCTGAATCAATAATGAGAATAATAATAATTGTGCTATTTAAATGCTATGTGCCAAGTCAGGGATAGGTACCACAGAGTCAGGTCCCTGTAATCATCATCATCATCATCATCATCATCATCATCATCATCATCATGATGAATATGGTTTTCATTAAGAAATTCATTCATTCATTCATTCAATAGTATTTATTGAGCACTTACTATGTGCAGAGCACTGTACTAAGCAATTGGAATGTACAATTCGACAACAGATAGAGACAGTCCCTGCCCACTGACGGGCTTACAGTCTAATCGGGGTATTACTAAGTAACATTTACTATGTTCCAGGTACTGTGCTAAGTGCTGGGGTAGATAGAATCAAATCAGGTTGGCCATAGTCCCTTGTCCCCCATGGGGTTCATAGTCTCAATCCCCATTTTACAGATGAGGTAACTGAGATACAGAGAAGTGAAGTGACTTGCCCCAGGTCACACAGCAGGCAAGTGGCGGAGCTGGGATTAGAACCCATGATCTTCTAACTCCCAGGCCTGCAATCTATCCACTACACCATGTTGCACATGGTCCTCACAGTCTAGCTAGGAAGGAGAACATATATCAAATTCCCAATTTTTAGACAAAGTCAGTCAGTTGTATTTACTGAGCTCTAACTGTGTGCAGAGTACTGTACTAAGTGTTTAGGAGAGTACAATACTATTGAAGCAGCATGGCTTAGTGGAAAGAGCCCATGCCTCAATTACCTCATCTGTAAAAGTGGGGATTAAAGAATGTGAGCCCCCCCCATGGGACAATCTGATTACCCTGTGCTTAGAACAGTGCTCTGCACAGAGTAAGCACTTTACAAATGCCATAATTATTATTATTAGAGTCGATAGGCATATTCCCTGCCCACAGTGAGCAAGTCTAGAGGGGGAGACAGCCATTAATATAAATAATTTAATATTTCAATAACTTTATACATAATAATCTGTAATAAAATTACAGATATGTACATAAGTGCTTTGGGGTTCAGATGGAGGGATGAATAAAGGAAGCAAGTCAGGGTGAAATATCGGAGTGATGCAAAAAAGTGATTTAACCAAGGTCACGTAGCAGGCTAGTAGCAGTGCTGAGATTCCAACCCAGGTCCTCTGACCTTCCAGGCACCTGCTCCTTCCATTAGGCCACACTGCTTCCCCTCCTCTTCTTCAACAGACTGGAGAGCCTGAGCTACCTTCAGCCACCTCACCGGGGATTCATTTCCGTGTACAAGGGCTCTCACTATAAGAACTTCTCTTCCTTTCAGAAGTGTGGACACCTACCACTTCCAGGCTGTATGACTCCAGTTTGGTCTCCAAAGATGTTATGCTGTCCTTCTTGATTTGAATTTCTACTTCTTTGTTTCCCTCAGTTGGATAGGCAGTTCAATTCAGAGTAAGATAATTTATAAAGTCCCCCACTGATTTTGAATCTAAGATCCCTGAGAACAGGGAATGGGATTCTTGCTTAGTATGGTCCAACACAACCAGGGGATGCTCAGTAAATTCTATTGTAACTGCCAATACCTTTAGCTTAGAATGCCAGAAGAGTTTGGGCCTCCATCTAGGGTTTTTTTGGTTACTTGCTAGTAAATCGATGTTTGGGCTTATTGTCGTCTTACTCTATTTTACTCCCTCAAAGAATACCGACTACCTTCCCTTCACGACCAAATTGATGGCTTCAACACCACCCTCTCTACTGAACTCAAGTCACTCCCCTACCTCTTGATTGATCTTGTACCACTAACCCGCAGGCCTGGATCATCTCCACATCCACTTCCTTCACTCCTGTGCAAGAGCTGCCGAGCACTCTTGGCACAAATCTAGATATCAGGCCAAATAAAGTATAGAAAGAGAGAGAGAGAGAGGAGGAGAGCAAGCAAAAACTCCTTACTACTGGCTTCAAAGCTCTCCATCACCTTTCCCCCTCCTACCTCACCTCCCTTCCTCTCTTCCTCCCTATCCCCCAGAAGAGCCTCATTTTCAAGTAGACTCGCCTTGGGTGAGCTACTTAATATCTCTGAGTCTCAGTTTCCTCATCTGTAAAATGGGGGAATTAATACTATGAGCCCCTTGTGGGACATGGATGTGTCCAATCTGATTAGCTTGTATCTACCCAGCTCTTAATACAACACCTGGGACGTAATAAGTGCTTAACAAAAGCAGAAAAAAAAAAGAAAAGCGTGCAAGAATTTGGCGTTCTTGGCCTGGAGAGGAGAGGGATCAGGATCAAGGGCAAGCAACTCACTTCTGCTTGGGTCTGGCCATCCATAACCAGTGTCCCTGCAACCTGTGACTTATCTTAGGGGACCTTCGGTGATACCAAGTTTCATAATAAAACTAGGACTGACTTATCTTTCCTCCACTGCAGCCAAGGCACATCTCCCGAACTCTGCTTTCATTTAGGAAGATCCAGGATCTCAGATTCTGGGAAATCTTGAATATTATGAACTTTGATGAGTAGTGTTTGTAAATTCCAGTTTAATATAAGTCATTTCTTTCAAGATTGTTCTTGCTTCCCCTCTTGGTTTAAAAGACTTGATTGAGTCCCACTTCCCATTGGAGTGCGGGTGCTATCATAACCGGCCCTCAACAGTTTGCCAAGAACAGGACATCATACCCTCATCCAGCTTAGGGATGTTTCTCCAACAGGAGCACCAAGGCACTTGGAGAAACCCAGTGCTGATTGCCATCCTGGATCCCCACCTTCCACCTCGTAGGAATGAACCAACCAACACCACAGACTCTTTTCTCTGATCCTCTGACTCTTTCCAGTGACCCAGCATTGACCCCTTGTCCATGGATCTACCCAAACCCCTCTGAAGCCTGGGAGTATTATTGGCCACGTAGCTCCCTATGGGAACATATTCAAGACTGTATTTCTCTCTGGAGCTCATGGTCACTTCGGGTATCATAGTCACTTTGGGTAGAGTCACCTGTCTGAGCTGCTGTCCTCTCCACTCCTCCTTGGGGTACTTATCCCTGGCCTGGGGAAGTGTTCCTGCCAGGGGAATGGAAGAGCAGGACCTGCTCAGCTAAAGAGAAAATCCTGGACAATGTTGGCCTGCCTGCCACCGTGGCCCGCCTGTCACCCTTTCCTGTTGCCACCCCAACCTCCCGCCCTACCACCTCAACCATGCCTCTTGAGGTGACTCAATTCCATCTCTAGCATGCCTGTTCCATCTCTAGCACGCCTGTCTTGGGCATCGTGGATGGGGCCACATCCCTCTTTTTGGGCCCCCATCT
Source organism: Ornithorhynchus anatinus (assembly GCF_004115215.2). Taxonomy (NCBI): domain Eukaryota; kingdom Metazoa; phylum Chordata; class Mammalia; order Monotremata; family Ornithorhynchidae; genus Ornithorhynchus; species Ornithorhynchus anatinus. The sequence continues at coordinate 172,193,919 of NC_041728.1, read as the reverse complement.
GTCTTGAGGAAGCTGCGAGCAGAGTTGGTAGGGACTCATTAACTCTAGCCCATGTCCCGTGAACAAGTAGTGTTTCTCCTTTAGACTGTGAGCCCATTGTTGGGCAGGAATTGTCTCTATCTGTTGCCAAATTGTACATTCCAAGTGCTTAGTACAGTGCTCCGCACATAGTAAGCACTCAATAAATACGATTGAATGAATGACTGGATTTTAGTAGATCAGTGAGGCGAGGTAGGGAGTGAGCTGATTATTAATCAATCATATGTATTGAGTGTTTATGGTGTGCAAAGCACTGTACTAAGCACTTGGGAGAGTCCGATACAACAGTGTAACAGACGTATTCCCTGCCCACAACAAGCTTACAATCTAGTGGTCCTTAAAGCCAGGGGTAAGGAGTTTCTGTTTGAAGGAGGTGGGTGAGCAACCATTTGAGTTGGGTTGGGGAGATATGGACTGACTGGTTTTTCAGAAGAATGATCTGGGCAGCAGAGTGAGGTACGGATTGGAGGGGGAGAGACAGGAGGCAGGGAAGTCAGTGAGGCGGCTGATGCAGAAATCAAGGTGGGAAAGTACAGGTGCTCGGATTAGTGCGGTAGCGGATTGGATTGAGTAAGAGCAGGTTTTAGAGATGCTGTGAAGGTAGAAATGACAGGATTTCGTGAGAGATGGACTCTGCAGATTGAATGACACATGATTCAGTAAATAGTATTGATTGGTTGACTATGAAATGAGAAACAGTGTGGCTCAGTGGAAAGAGCCCGGGCTTGGGAGTCATAGGCCATGGGTTCAAATCCTGACTCTGCCACTTGTCAGCTGTGTGACTGTGGGCAAGTCACTTAACTTCTCTGTGTCTCAGTTACCTCATCTGCAAAATGGGGATGAAGACTGTGAGCCTCATGTGGGACATCCTGATGATCCTATCTCCCCCAGTGCTTAGAACAGTGCTTGGCACATAGTAAGCACTTAACAAACACCAGCATTAAATGTAGTATCATCTTTGACATGACTTGAAAGCTGACTTCAACAACACAGTCATCTGTGCCCAGCAGTTCCTGAAGGAGGATTGCCTCCGGGACTTTGCTGATTGTCAACCTCTAGAGTTGAAAGAGTTTTTTGGGTGACTGGACACCTATTTGAATTCCAGGTTCTGGCTCCCTAGGTTAGACTAAAAAATAAAAGAAATTAGGCTATGGAACTACTTCAGTTCTATCACACCATACCGTGAAGGAGTATCACAAGAACTTGGTAAAATCCCACGGGCAGCCAAACTGGTTACCCAAGTCCAACACCACGGAGGTGTAGGTAAGAAGTAGGGCACCAGCTGAGCTGAGGCAGGGGTTGAACTCTTATAAGCACCCTCCCCATCTGCTTCAACTCAATCCTTAGGGGTCATCCTATTACTTAGGGGAAAGGACAAATCCATGTGGCGGAGTGGAAAGAGCACTGGCTTGGGAGTCAGAGGACCTGGGTTCTAATCCCAGCTCTTCCGTTTGTGTGCTGTGTGACCTTGGGCAAGATGCTTCACTTCATGGTGCCTCAGTTTCCTCATCCGCAAAATGAGTGAAATATCTACTCTTCCTTCCCCTTAGACAGTGAGCCCCACGTGGGAAAGGGGCTGGGTCTGATCTGATTTTTTTGTATCTACCTCAGTGCTTAACATATAATTATTGATAAATGTGTTAATCATTTATTATTATTATTATTGTTGTTGCTGTTATTATTACCACAGAGAACTGTATGTTCAATTCTAATGGAGGCTTCTATGGTCAGAAACAATGCTTGCAGAAGAAGCGGAAGCAGTTTAGGGTTGGGTGGGCTCTAGTAGGTCAAAGCCACGACCCCAAACAAATGTTTGTTCCCAGTTTGATGCTTCTGTTCCTGTCCTCTCCATCAGCACTTTTGGAAGGGGCCCTTCAGAGGGAAGAAGCGAATGACAGGGGAGAATGAAAGGAGGCTGTAAATACTATCACAGTGGCTTCTGGGAGGCCGGTAAGGTCTGAACATTTCAAGAGGGAGAACAGGTGTTTTATCCCTATTTTGCTGATGAGGGAACTGAGGCACAGGGAGATTATGATTTACCCAAGATCAAACTGCAAGCAAGTGGCACCGCCGGGACTAGACGTACACAAAGATGAACTCATACTTGGAGCAACTGAATAAAGACAGTGATGAAGTGTCCCGAGCCAGGTCCGGTGAGGCATGGCCTCACACACACTTCTACATGTCCACAGCGAAGGTGGACTTGGGGATTAGCTGCAAACTAGGGACCATGGCTGGGTGGGTTCACCCTGGCCTTTAAGGATAGGATGAATTGAACCTGGGACTACCCCGGGGAGAGTCCAGAGTTGTGGATGGCCAGGGTCTTACTCGGTCACTTTACTGAATGTCCAGGGGTTGTTCCTCTGTAGCAACCAGTGTGGCCCAGTGCAAAGAGCAGAAGTGGATGGAGCGGATGGGAGTCAGAAGGATCTGTATTCTAATCCTAGCCCCGCCACTTATCTGCTGTGTGACCTTGAACAAGTCACTTCATCTCTCTGTGCCTCAGTAAACTCAACTGTAAGATGGGCACTAAGATTGTGAGCCCCATGTGGGACATGGACTGTGTCCAACTTGATTAGTTTGTATCTACCCCAGCGCTTAGTACAGACCTGGCACATAGTAAGAGCTTTTAACAACTCCCATTAAAAAAAAAAATCCAGGCAAGGGCCTTGGGTTCGGAGTGAGTTCACCGCTCTAGTTATAGGTCTGGTAATTCGCAATTCTGTTTAATGAGGTTAAGCCAACTGAAATATGTGAAATTGATGCGTGATGGAATCCAGGACTGGAGCAAGACCAAATTCTAGTCTGCCCTAGTTGGGCAAATTCAATGGTTCATCTACAAGAGAGAATGAAGGGACATCCTTGGGCCACGTTTAATCCGACAAAGAGACCCTTCCCTTTTTTAGATGGCAAGCGAGGGCAGTGAGGGTGGAACGGGGGTTGAGGCTCTGGGCCGCTAATTAGAAAACCTCTTTTTACTTAGTCCTTGAAAAATCATTCTTTGTGTTCAGCTCTGCCCGATAGAGGAAACGGACGCTCTCACTTTCTCCAGCTCAAAGAGCTGGACAAGTTCTAAAAGAGAACCAGGGAACCTTGGTTCTGGCAGGGTCACTCTGCTGGAGAGGCCATCTGGTCTACCCACCTGCCATCGAGAAGCTGATCTAAAAATCACACTCCCAACTAAGTAAGCATCCTGATAAGTAAGAATTTGTGAGACTGGTTGTGTGTGTGTGTGCGTGCATGCTCGCACACAGAAAGTTCTGCAATACCCTATTCTTAGTGCTGGTATTTATTTGCTCATTCAAGCATGTCTGCGAAAGGGAAGGAAGATTATATGAGTCTTGTACCTCTGTACTTTGGCAGAATTAGAATTCAGGCCCTCTAGGCGGGTCACCCCTGAAAGCCCCTTGGAGGCAGCGGTATTGAGCCTCCACCTCGGTCGGCCCTGCGGGGCAAGGGGCCGGGTCCTGGTTAGCCAGCTGCCGCCTCCCTGGTGACACCAGTGTGGAGTTGGGTGAAGTGAATCAGGCGTGTAATTTGCCCTGCCAGCAGGCATGAATGGGGCCGTATTAATAGAAGCTGTCATTATGAGCGAGGCAGAGGGCTTTTTTTAGGCTCTGATGTGTTGCTTGCCTAACATCAGCTGCCCACCCTCCCGCCAGCTACCCCTTGAAGTCAATCAATCAATCAATCAATAGTGGCATTTTGGGAGTGTTTATTTTGTGCAGAGAGCTTGGGAGAGTGCAGTAACTCCACTACCTTTTCCTGGATGGTCTCCGAGCTGCAGTCAGATAGCTTCACCCCTCCATCCCCTCCCCTGCACCATCCCCCCCTCACACAGAGCCTTTGGTTTCACTCGTGACTCCCCCCCACTCCATTTCTGCCCAGAGTGGGGAGATATCAGGGAAGGATTAGTGATACAATTCCTGTAGGAAAAGACTGGGGAAAGAAGAGGTGTGGAATGAGACTGGGAAAGGACAGTCAGTCAGTAAATCGCATTTATTGAGTAGTCACTTTGTGTAGAGCACTGTACTGATTGGGAGAGTACACTATAACAATAAAAAGACACATTCCCTGGCCACAATGAGCTTACAGGCTACCAGGGGAAAGAGAGACATTAAGACATTATGTACATAAGTACCGGGCTGGGAGGGGGGATGAATAAAGGGAGCAAGTCAGGGTGACACAGAAGGGAGTGGGAGAAGAGAAAAGGAGGGCTTAGTCAGAGAAGGCCGCTTGGAGGAGATGTGCTTCAGTAATGGTTCGAAGGTGGGGAGAGTAGAGAAGCAGCCTGTCTCAGTGGAAAGAGCATGGGTTTGGGAGTCAGAGGTCATGGGTTCGAATCCCTGCTCTGCTGTGTGACTGTGGGCAAATCACTTAACTTCTCTGTGCCTCAGTTACCTCATCTGTAAAATGGGGATGAAGACTGTGAGCCCCATGTGGGACAACCTGATGACCCTATATCTACCCCAGCGCTTAGAACAGTGCTCTGCACATAGTAAGCGCTTAACAAATGCCAACGTTATTAATTGCATGTCAGATTTGAGAAGAGAGGGTGTGACAGGCCAGAGGCAGGATGTGGACAAGAGGTCAGTGGCAAGATAGACAAGAGGAGAGGAGACCTATAGAAGGATTGGTATAATGGCTATTTCCGCCAGTGAAAAGCAGCCAGTGGGGGAGGCTGAGACCAAGTTTTGATTTGGCTTCTGAGGGCCTTCACCCCTCCACACCTCAGTTTTTCCATCCATGAAAAAAACTGGGAATTGCTAAGAGATGGGTCTCCTGGGGAGATCAATTAATCATATTTATTGAGTACTTCTATGTGCAGAGCACTGTACTAAGCACTTGGGAGAGTGCAGTACAAGAGTTGGTAGACCTGTTCCCTGCCTACATGGAGCTTCCGGTCCGGGGGGGAAGCAGACATTAATATAAATGAATTGCAGATGTATGCATGAGAGATGAGGATGGCAGAACACTAGGCTCCTGGGGTTCAGGGGAGGGACAGAGAGAGAGAAGAGAGGGAGAGAGAGAGCACACTGCAGGACTTCTCGGAAGGCAGATGGCCAAGTAATTTAGGGAACTGTGATTAAACCCTGACACCCTGACCCGCCTCGGAGACGTTGAATGGTATCCATTCGCTCCCGCGGGCTGCAGGGCTGCGGTGTCACCCCGGAGGGGAACAGCAAGAGCACCGGGGTTTCAAAACCTCACCAGCACGGGCTGACGGTGCCAAGACCGGAGAGTTCTTGGTATTTGGATAGGAGTGTCGGCTCCCTCGTTCTTCTGCAAGAGGAAAAGCGCCTTCACTCCAGCATGTTGACACTTTGGTGTGGAGTCTGCAGCAGACCCAACTGTAATGTTTACTTTGAATTCAAAACTATTTAGAAGGACAGGAGGGTAAAATGGAGTAAGCGAAACCGGGAGTGGGAATTCTGTGCTCTGATATCAGCTCTGCAGGGGCTTGTGTTAGAGAAGCAGGGTAGCATAGTGGATAGAGCACGGAACTGGAGTCAGAAGGACCTGGGTTCTAATCCTGGATTCTCCTCATATCTGCTGTGTGACCTTGGGCAAGTCACTTCATTTCTCTGGGCCTCAGTTACCTCATCTGTAAAATGGGGATTAAAACTGTGAGCCCCATGTGGGACAGGGACTGTGTCCAACCCAATTAGCTTGTATCTACCCCAGCGCTTAGGACAGTGCTTGACACACACTAAGCGCTTAACAAAAAGCATTATTATTATCATTATTAATTTCACCATCACTCTTGTCTTTTTCAAATACAAAGGGCAGCGTAGCTCAGTGGAAAGAGCATGGGCTTAGGAGTCAGAGGTCATGGGTTCTAATCCTGGCTCTGCCACCTGTCAGCTGTGTGACTTTGGGCAAGTCACTTAACTTCTCAGTGCCTCAGTTACCTCAACTGTAAAATGGGGATTAAGACTGTGAGCCCCAAGTGGGACAACCTGATTACCTTGTATCTACCCCAGCGCTTAGAACAGTGCTCAGCACATAGTAAGCGCTTAACAAATAGCAACATTATTATTATTATTATTATTAAGTAGTCTTGGGTGCTTAAACTCAACAAAAGTAGAACATCGGAAATATTTTGAAAGCCCTGACATTGGGTGGCAGGTGTGTGTGTGTGTGTGTGTGTGGGTGCACCAAAAATCTACATTTCAGTAATGTCTTGAACCAAATTGGATATTCTGAATGAAGTAATTCCCAGCTTTGTTGACATCTGGGCTCAGAACCCAGTAGTTATGAGCACACAAAGTACTCTTCATCCTTAGAAAAAGATGATTCAAAAGTTCACGAGTTTCATTAGGGGAAGATCAATTAATGGTATTCATTGAACATTTAGTGTGTGCTGAGCAATGTAGTGAGCACTCGAGTGAAGACAATACGGTAGATTTGGAATACACAGTTCCTGCCCTCAAGGAACCTACAGTCAAACGGACAGGATCATCTTAGACTGAATGGTTTGCCTGAAAATGAAGAAGACTAAGAGATGCTCCTGAGGTCTTAAGGAAAATTGAGAGAGTGGAGGGTTTTTTTTTTTAAAATACGGTATTTGTTAAGTACATACTATGTGCCGGACACTATACTAAGCACTGGGGGTAGGTACCAGCTAACCAGATTGAACACAGTCCATGTCCCACATGGGACTCACAGTCTTAATACCCATTTTACAGAGGAGGTAAGTGAGGTCAGGTCCTTCTGACGCCCAGGCCCATACTCTGTGTACTAGACCACACTAGAATCAGGCAGCAGGACCTAGGGAGACAACTCATCTTTATTTTCACTACCAACTTTCTTTGGTTGGGGTGTCCATGGGAAAAAGAAATCTGCTGATGCCGGGGAAACCATTGTGTTGTCAGGCTAGGGAGTTCAGTGGTATTTATTCAGCACTTACTATGTGCAGCGCATTATTTTAACCCTTAGCAAATTTTTCCTGGTCTAATCAATCAGTGGTATATCTGGAGTACTTACTCTTTGCAGACTGTGGGCCGAGAATGTGTCTGTTATTCTTATACTGTACTCTCCAGAGAGCTTAGTACAGTGCTCTGCACACAGTAAGTGCTCAATAAATATGACTGACTGGCTGACAGATAAAGCCCTTGGGAAAATTTGATCAAATGCAGTTAATAGACACAATCCCTGCCCACAAGGAACTTACAGTCTACAGGGGAAGACAGACATTAAAAGAGATTACAGAAAAGGGAAATAATAGACTATAAGGATATATGTACTAAAGTGCTGTGGGTCTGGGGTGGATATCAAAGTGCTTTAAAGGGGGACACGTCTAACTGCATAGTTGATGCAGAAAGGAGGGGGCAGTTAGGGAAAATGAGTTATATATCTTTAGAAAGCCTGTGGCTAGATCTCTGATCTACCTCTGATGTATTCTTTGGGCCCAGGCATGGAGTGATGGGTAATTCATATTTGCCTGCTCTTCGACCTTGTGGGAAGCTGCATAACTTTTCTGAGCTGTAGCTTTCTCGCTTGTCTGGGAGAAAAATCCCATTTGCTGACAGGTCAGAAGAAAACGATTTGAAAGCCGTGATCGATCGGGCAGATTGGCCCCTGAATGAATAGATGTTTAGCTCAATTGACCGAAGCAAACCATTTTAACTGTTTGCAGAACATTGGACACCAGGTTTCCAGGACAAAAGCATTCATGTCCCATAATTCTCTCTGATGAACCTTTCCCTCTCACTCCATCCAGTTGGCCCAGTAACATTTCGGGGGTACAAGCCAAGCAGCACTGTCCTTTACACTCCCTATCTCCACCTGGGCAATATCTCTCTGCTTGCCTTAAACATAGCTCTCTTTTAAAAAGAACATTATGACTAGCTGTCTGTGTGAACACAAATGCCCTGTGTCTCCTGCTCTCTGAGAGGGAAGGAGCACCGATAACTCAGAATGGATTCAAGGCCGAGAAAGGAACGATGATTAAGACTGTGTCACTTGATATTTTTTTTTTTTTGTATCTACTGTTCTTCTATCGTGAAAGCTTGGGCCAGTTCTCAGAATCCAATGGGGTGCGTGACGATAATAGTTTTGGCCAGGCTGAGTTCCCATCACTCCCAGACAGGAGAGATTGGAATAGTTACACTCTGGGACGATTTGGCTGGCTAGCGGAGGAGGTCAGACAGGCCGGGGGTGGCGGGCGGGGGGTGAGAGGGAGCGTGGTGGTGGTGGGTGCATGTAGGGGGGTGGCGGTGGGATGCTCTGAATTGGATCTGCAGTTGGCCTGGACTTTACTGGTCAGTTTCCCTGGGACTCTAAGACCTCTGAGCTCAACCAAGGAAAAATCTTTTCAACTTTGAAAGATTAGGGTCTTGGTTGGGCTCAGCTAGATAGTCCAGAAAGGAACTGAAATAAAACAAACTGAATTTCCTATGACTTCCTCCATTTGAGGATTTCCATCTTGACAGCATAGAGGCTGTGGTTGAGTCAGTCAGTCAGTCGTATTTATTGAATGCATACTGGATGCAGAGCATTGTTGGCCTAGTGGATCGCACACGGGCCAGGAAGTCAGAAAGTCATGGGTACTACTCCTGGCTCCACCACTTGTCTGCCCTGTGACCTTGGACTTCTCTGTGCTTCAGTTCCCTCATCTGTAAAATGGGAATTAAGACTCTGAGCCCGATGTGGGAAGGGGACTGTGTCTCGGGAAGTAGCGTGGCTCAGTGGAAAGAGCCTGGGCTTCGGAGTCAGAGGTCATGGGTTCGACTCCCAGCTCTGCCACTTAGCTGTGTGACTGTGGGCACGTCACTTCACTTCTCTGTGCCTCAGTGACCTCATCTGTAAAATGGGGATTAACGTGAGCCTCACGTGGGGCGACCTGATTACCCTGTATCTACCCCAGCGCTTAGAACAGTGCGCTGCACATAGTAAGCGCTTAACAAATGCCAACATTAATTAACCCGATTTGCTTGTATTCCCCACCAGTACTTAGTACAGTAATTAATGATGGCATTTATTAAGTGCTTACTATGTGCAAAGCACTGTTCTCAGCACTGGATGTTGGTATTTGTTAAGCGCTTACTATGTGCTAAGCACCTGGCACATAGTGAGCACTTAAATATCACAATTAATTAAATAGCACAATTAATTAACAACAGAACAGTCACATTCCCTGCCCACAGGTAATAATGTTGGTATTTGTTAAGCGCCTACTATGTGCCGAGCACTGTTCTAAGCGCTGGGGGAGATACGGGGTCATCGGGTTGTCCCACGTGAGGCTCACAGTTAATCCCAGTTTTACAGATGAGGGAACTGAGGCACAGAGAAGTGAAGTGACTTGCCCACAGTCACACAGCTGACAAGTGGCAGAGCCGGGAGTCAAACTCATGACCTCTGACTCCGAAGCCCCGGCTCTTTTCCACTGAGCCACGGTAGCTTACAGTCTAGAGACGCAGAGAGAAGAAACTCCTTGCACAGCTTTCTCTGTGTCATGGAAAAATTCTTGATCATGGGCTTTAAGGAATCAGTCAGCTCTCTCTCCTCTACTTCCTCTCCTACTACGGCCCAGCCTACCCATTTTGCTCTGCTAGAGAGAAGCAGAGTGGTATAGTGGAAAGAACATGGGTCTAGGACTCACAGGACCCGGATGCTAATCCCACTCTGCCACTTACTTGATGTGTGACCTTGGGCAAGTCACTTAACTCTATCTCAGTTCTCTCATCTGCAAAATGGGGATTCAACAGCTGTTCTCCCTCCTATTTAGACTGTGAGTTCCGTGTGGGGCCTGATTATCTTATATCTACCACAGCGTATAGTATAACACTTAACAAATTCCACAGTTACTAATGCCAGCCTACTCTCTGGACCTCAGTATCATCTCTTTCCATGGAAGTTTTGCTCACATCCGCCGTCCTTCTGGAGCATTCTTCCCCTTCATATCCAACAGACTTCTACTCTCCACATCTTTCAAGTCCTACTAAAATTATATCTCCTTCAGGAAACCTTTCCTGCCCCCTGCCCCCCACAACACACACACGCACACGCACACACACAGAGCACTTAGGTACATATCTTTGTACTCGGTTGCTTCCTGCTACGGGTAGTTTATTTAACTGTGTGTGCCCCACACTATATTGTAAGCACCTAGAGGGCAGGGATCTTTTCTTCCAACTCTTTGGTACTTTCCCAAGAAAGTACCAAACTCCTGGCTTTGAGAAGCAGCATGGCCTAGTGGAAAGTGCATGGGCCTGGGAGTCAGAAGGACCTGGGTTCTAATCCCGTCTCTGCTGTGTGACCTTCTCCCCCCTCCCCCCAGACTGTAAGCCTCTTATGGTCAGGGATTGTATCTCTTTATTGCTATACTGTACTTTCCAAGTGCTTATTCCAGTGCTCTGCACACAGTAAGTGCTCAATAAATGCTATTGAATGAATGAAAGTCACTTCACTTCTGTGCTTAAGTTACCTCACCTGTAAAACGGGGATTAAGACTCTGTCCAAACTGAATATCTTGTATCTACCCCAGTGCTTAGTACAGTATTTGGCACATAGTAAGCTCTTAAATACCATAATTATCATTATTTTGTTACTATCATTATTCCCAAGCACTTGGTAGAGTGCTCAGCATAGAGTAAGCACTCAAAAGGCACTCGAGGACTTTCCAGACTAAGCACCCTCCCTACCCTCACCATTGCCCTGACTCGCTCCTTTTGCTCTACCATCCCTCCCTGTCCCGCAGTACTTGTATATGTATGTACATATCTATAATTCTATTTATATTAATGCCTGTTTACTTGTTTGGATGTGCATATATCTATAATTCTATTTATTTATATTGATGCTATTGATGCCTCTTTACTTGTTTTGATGTCTGTCTCTCCCCTTCTGGGCTGTGAATCCACTGTGGGCAGGGATTGTCCCAGTTTGTTGTTGAATTGTACTTTCCAAGCACTTAATACAAGGCTCTGCACATAGTAAGTGCTCAATAAATATGATTGAATGAATGAATGAATGAAAAAATATTAGTGATTGATTGGGAGGAGAGATTCTTGGCACAGTAGGAGAGAGGGAACACTTGACATTTGGATTTGGCATTCTTGAGACAACTTAATTAACTTGTACCTACTCCAGTGCTTAGAACAGTGCTTGACACATAACAAATGCAATAAAAAAAAAGCAGATTTTTGGGACCTCAGTTTGCACTTCTCCACTCCCCTACCAACAGGGCAAGCTAACAAACGTCTGTCCACTGAAGACATTTTGGAACCTGGACATGGAAGGTGTGAATCAGTGTTGCTTAAGGCTGACCATCCAGCACTGCTAGGGCTGAGGCAGCCAGCGTGGGTGTCTGATGATCAGGGAGGTTCTCATAATAATTACAGACAAATCACATCACACACACGCATAATCTGGTCCCCAGATAGGGAGATTAAGGGGCTGCGTCTAAACTAGAGGCTGTCACTAGCTGGCAGATAAAACAGCATCACCCCATTCCCTTCATCCTTCTCTCACCTCTCCTCCCATTCTTCACCTTCTAGTGCAGGGCAAGGGTAAGGATTAGGGCGAAATAAACGTCCCCCGGGGACTCCAGCCTTTGGTTTTTAGCTGTGGCAATCAAAGGCTTTAAGGCCCAACACAGCTTTTCGCTAACCTTTCCCTCTCAGCCTTTGCCTGAATGTCTTCTGAGAACCTGGGTGTGTCTGTCGATCTCTTCCTCCACATAAGGCGCTTCGGGACATTGGAATCTATTGCTCAATGGGTTGAACGTTGCTAACTTGGTCCATCTGGCTGGAAGGCGCCTTAGGCAATGGGACTGGCTCTCTGCGGCTGGGTGGCTCTGCAGAAAATACTCCAGGAAGGGGGAAATGGCTGGCTGGAGACGCTTCGCAAGTGCCACTGAAATGCCAACCTGCATAAACAGCGCTTGGCTTTGCCTTCCTGCTGCCTCCACAGTTTTCTTATCCAGGGTGCAGAGAACGCGGAGTCTCAGGTACAAAACTCTGCGTCAGTAGCTTTCCCCAGTGTGTGTGAAACCACACACACACACACACACACACACACACACACGCATGCACACACAACCCGATCCTGAGAAGATCCAGAATAACTTGTATTCCACCTGCCTGTTATAATTTTGCCTTCTTCCGGGCTGACTAATCCCTACCCTAAAGACTCATGAGACATCATACGTGAAACCCTGGGCCAGTCAAATAACGCGATGCTGTCAGAGGCACCATTTTGAGAAAACATGTGTGTGCCTTTTTTTTTTTTTGCATGATCCTAGAGTTTTTCTCCTGGCAAGGGGAAATCCCTGAGCACCTTCACTGCTCCAGAGCCTTTGTGTTCCCCTCCTGGGGCAGTGTGAAAAGTGGAACTCTGAGACCGGACCAAGGTGAAGGAGAAATAATAATAATTATGGTATTTGTTAATTGCATACTATGTGCTCGGCACTGTACTAATTGCTGGGGGGAATACAAGAAAATCAGTTTGGGTGCAGTCCCTGTTCCTTATGGGGCTTGCAGCCTCAATCCCCATTTTACAGATGAGGTAACTGAGGCCAGAGAAGTGAAGTGACTTACCCAAGGTCACACAACAGACAAGTGGTGGACTCAGGAGTAGAATCCATGACTTTCTGACTCCCAGGTCTGTGCTCTATCCACTATGCCTTGCTGCTTCTGGAAGGCTTGGCACCAAGAATTGAAAAACAGACGTGCCAATACTAGTTTGAGAGCAGATGGGGCAGGATAGGTGAGAACAGTTTGAAGGCAAAGCTGGAAATGGGACTATTTGGCAGGCCTCAGTGGTCATAGTTAGCTTTGGTCATTTGGTTCCAGCCTGGACTACCATCATTCCTCAGGGCAGGGCCGGATTGGTGCAAAGGGAAAAGGCATATTTTCTGTTCAGGGGAGGGTCTCCCCCAGTCCTTCCCCAATTTCAAGCAATTATCCTCTCCTGCCATAATTACACATCAGCCTCCTCACTGATTTCCCTGCCTCCTGTCTCTCCCCACTCCCCACTTCACTCTGCTGCCTGGATTATTTTTCCACAAAAATGTTAGGTCCATGTTTCCCCACTCCTCAAGAACCTCCAGTGGTTGCCCTCCCACCACTGCATGAGATAGAAAGTTCTTGTCATCAACTTTAAAGCACCTCAATCCCCTTGTCCCCTCCTACTTCACCCTGCTACTCTCCTACTATAACCCAGCCCACACACTTCGCTCTTCTAATGCCAACCTACTCGCTGTACCTTGACCTTGTCTATCTTACCACTGACCTCTCACCCACATCCTGCCTCTGGCCTGGAATGTTAATTACTCTCCCCTCATTCATAGTCTTATTGAAGGCACATCTCCTTCAAGAGGCCTTCCCTGACTAAGCCCTCTTTTCCTTTTCTTCCACTCCTGTGACTCCCTGACTTGCTCCTTTTATTCATTCTTCCTCCAGTCCCCCAGCACTTATGTACATAACCATAATTTATTTATATTAAGTTTTGTCTCCCCCTCTAAACTGTCAGCTCATTGTGGGTATGGAATGTGTCTAGTATAGTGATATATTGTACTCTTCCAAGCACTTAATACAGTGCTCTGCATGCAGGAAATGCTTAATAAATATGATTGATTGATTGATTGATTAACCAGTATGGACCTGGGAGTCAGAAGGAGGTGATTTCTAATCCTAGCTCCACCACTTGTCTGCTGTGTGTGACCTTGGGCAAGTTACTTAACTTCTCTGTGCCTCTCAACCTTACCTCAACCTAACCTTACCTCTCAAATGGAGATATAGACTGTGAGCCCATGGGGGATAGGATCTGCATCCAACCAGGCTAGTTTGTATCCAACCCATTTAGAACAGGGCCTGGCCCTAAGTAAGTGCTTAAATACCACAATTATTAGTATTAATTATAATATCCTCTATTTTTTCCAGGTACCTTTACCCATTCCGATCCTCGACCCATTTTGCTCTGGTGACTTGGGGACGTCAGTGCGGACACCTTCTCCCTCCATGGGCAAGTTCTCGGTAGTTATGGAATCTTACACGGGACACTCTCTGGTAATAGTGGGGAAACCAAGGGTTTGTGGTTACAAAGCTGGCTTGGCCTGGAGGAGAGGTACATGGGATTCCAAGAATTCAACCACCAAATAATACGAACTTGACTTCTGCTTGGCTCAGCTGAAAGGGATCTATGGTGATTTCAGAGCTTTTCCAAAGCACGCACAGGCAACATCAGCGGCAGCAGCAACTAAGCTTGGGGTTTTTTCAGCCGGAGAGTGGTTCTCCGCTGAAACCCAGCAAATTGCTGGCATCGGGCTGAATGGCCATCAGCTCAATCAATGATATTTATTGAGTGCTGGCTGTGTGCAGAGCTCTGTACTAAGTGCTGGGGAGAGAACAATTCAGCAGAGTTGGTAGACAGGACCCCTGCTCACAAGTAGTTTACAGCCTAGAGGGGGAAACAGATATTAAGATAAATTATGGATATGTACGCAACTGTTGTGGGGTTGAGGGTAGAGTGAGTATCAAGTGCTTAAAGGGTACAGATCCAAGTGCATAGATGACATAAAAGGGAGAAGGGAATAGGGGAAAAGAGGGCTTAGTGAGGGAAGACCTCTTGGAGAGATATGCTTTTAATAAGGCTTTGAAGGTGGGTATGGTGATGGTCTGTAGGATATGAAGGGGGAGGGAGTTCCAGGACAGAGGGAGGAAGCGAGCAACGGGGCAGCAGGAAGACAGATGAGATCGAGGTAGCATGAGTAGGTTGGCACTAGAGGAGTCAAGTGTGAGGGCTGGGTTTTAGTAGGAGAGTAGTGAGGTGAGGTAGGAGGGGGCAAGGCGATTGACTGTTTTAAAGTCGATAGTGAGGAGGTTCTGTTTGATGCTGCAATGGATGGGCGATCACCGGAGTCACGTGAGCCTCATGTGGGATAGGGACTGTGTCCGACCTGATTATCTGGAATCTACCCCAGTGCTTAATGCAGTGCTTGCCACATATCAAGTGCTGAACAAATACCATGATGATGATGATGATGATGATTATTATCTATCCCTGGATCCTAGCAGGCCCTCCCTGATTGGAGCATCTTTTCGGTAGGAAGGTATTTGAGTGGTTTTCTCACTTCTTGTTCATTTGCCTCAGTTACTTCATCTGTAAAATGGGTATTGAGCTCATGGGACAGGGACTGTGTCTGACTCACTTTGCTTGTGTTCACCCCAGCGCTTAGTAAAGTCCCTGGCATATAGTAAGCACTTAACAAATGCCATCATTATTATTATCATTATTATTATTATTGCTCAGAGGAAATGGCGGTAGTGATGGTAAGAAGCACAACAAAGGGGTCAACTGTATCAATAGTCAGCAGCAGGAAGGCACACATCCAGGCTAGGACATGGGATTGGGTGGAAACAGCTTTTTGGAAACATCCTCCTGCCTCCAATGAACAGCTGTTCTGATCTTGGTAATGTTGTGGAGAAAAACTGTCAAGACTGCGGTGACAGACTAAATACGGGGTTTGAAAGAGATGGGGAGGAGTCAAGGATCATTCTAAGGCCGTGGACCTCAGAGCCGGGCAGAACCATGACATTATTAACTGCGATTGAAAAATTAGGTTCAGGGGAGGATTTGGGAGAGAAGATCAGGAATTCAGATTGGAACATTTTGAGTTTGAGGTGTCAACTGGACTTCTGTGTAGGGGATGTCCTGGAGGCAGGATGAAAGGGAGATTATAGAGAAGAGACAGGACAGGATTAGTGAGTTAGATTTGGGGTGATGGTTGAAGCCATGGGTGAGGATGAACTCCTGAAAGGAGTTGGGGAAAGTGAAAAGAGGAGGATTTAACACTGAGCCTTGAGGGACAATCAGAGGGGGTGCGAGGCAAAGGAAAAACCAGGGAAGGAGGCTGAGATAGGCCTCCAGAGAGGTAAGAAGAGAATCAGGAGAAAACTGTGTCAGTAAAACAAGGTTAGACAGGATTTCCTACAGAAAGAAGGGGCCCACATTATCAAAGGCATCTGAGAAGGTGAGGAGAAGCACTGTGGCATAGTGGATAGAGTTCGGACCTGGGAGCCAGAAAGACCTGGGTTCTAATCCTCACTCTACTGCATGTCTGTTTTGTGACCTTGGGCAAGTCACTTCACTTCTCTGTGCCTCAGTTCCCTCATCTGTAAAACGGAGATTAAGTCTATGAGCCCCATGTAGGACATGGACTGAGTCCAACCCAATTACTTTATTTCTACCCCGGTGCTTAGAATAGTGGCTGACACATAGTAAGTGCTTAACATAATGCCATAGGAAAAAAATAGGAGAATTAGGATAATAATGATAATAATAATGATAATGATGATATTTGTTAAGCATTTAGTTTATGCCTGGCACTATACTAAGCACTGGGGTGGATACAAGCAAATGGAGTTGGACATAGTACCTGTCCCATGTGGGGCTCACAGTCTCAATCTCCATTTTACAGATGAGATAACTGAGGCACAGAGAAGTGAAGTGACTTGTCCAAGGTCACACACAGACTAGGGGTGGAGCCGGGATTAGTACTCATGACCTTCTGACTCCTGTCCTGTGCTCTATCCTCTATGCCATGCATTAGATTTGTCAAATATGAGTCAATCGCATTTACTGAGCACTTACTTTGTGCAGAGCACTGTACTAAGATCTTGGGAAAGAACACTGTAATAGACGTATCCTCTGCCCACAATGAGCTTACAGTCTAGAGGAGTTCATCTTCAACCTCCCAATAAATTGAGCTTAGAGATGCATGTGACCCCATCAATAAACCAGGACCAGGATTCTTAGGCTAAGCTTCAAACAAGAGCTTAAAGAACCCCATCTTTACTCATCACTGAGTGAAGCAGAGCTTAGGGCTCGGCCCAGAACGGTGCAACCTATTCTCTGTGCCATATTCGAGTTTGCACTGGGAGATATAATAATTGTGGTATTTGTTAATCACTTCTTATGTGCCAAACACTGTTTTAAGTGCTGGGATAGATACAAGGTAATCAGGTTGGACAAAGTCCATGTCCCTCAAGCAGCTGACAACCTTGATCCCCATTTTACAGATAAGGTAAATGAAGCCCAGAGTAGTTAAGCGACTTGCCCATGGTCACACAGACCTGTGGCAGAGCTGTAATTAGAACTCACAACCTCTGACTCCTAGACTGGTGCAAAGCAGAGTCAGATTGTATACCTGATCCACTGGGAAACTTACCCAGCTCAAGAGACTGTGGACGGGAAGTTCTACAGGAAGATGACCGTCCTTTCGTGATCCTGACACACAAAAGGATTATTGGCAGGGATCATGTCTACCAAAGCCACATGGCCTAGCAGAAAGGGCACTGACCTGAGAGTAGGAGGACCTGGGTTCTGATCCTGACTCGTCCAGGTGTCTTCTGTGTGACCCTGTGCAAGTTGCTTAACTTCTCTGTGCCTCAGTTAGACTGGGAACCCCATGTGGGACAGGGGCAGTGTCTAGCCAGGCACTATCCTTTTTTATAATTGACACAGGAGGAATTGTTGAACCCACATTGATCTTTAAACCAGACTCATGTATATGGGTGTGAATTTACAGTAAGTAGGGCCATTCTGAAAACAAAGGACAAATGTGCACGCACACACTCAGACACACACACATCTCATGTTAAGTGATGGTGAGAAGCAGTATTGCCTAGTGGAAAGAGCACAAGTCTGGGAGTCAGAGGACCTGAGTTCCAATCCTGGCTCTGTCGATTGCTTGCTGTGTGACCTCAGGCAACTCACTTCACTTCTCTGGGCCTCAGTTTCCCCACCTGCAAAATGGAATTAAATACCTGTTCTCCCTCCTACTTAGAATGCGTGCCTCATGCTGGACAGGGACTGTGTCCGACCTAATTAACTTGTACCTATCCCAATGCGTAGAATGGCATTTGACACAAAATAGTCACTTAACAAAAACCATAAAAAAGTGATGCTGATGAAAAGGTTTAGCGACCAGGATGAAGGGTTTATGGCAGGCACGAGCCTCACCACTGTACTACAAGTTTCACAGCACTACTCTCTTGAAGACTTTCAGTTTTGATTCAAAGCCTGAATTCAACTGGCACCACACTCTACCCGAAAGTCTCCCAGAGGATATGCTGGCTTTAATTTGGTTTTCTTCTTCCTCGTCTCCGATTGTTTCGTCGGACTCTGTGCTGTCTAGGCAACCGAATTTTGTGATGGAATTCATTCAATCAATGGTCTTCATTGGGCACCTATTGAGTTGCAAAACGCCATCCTGAGCTCTGGGGACAAAATACAACAGATGTAAGACACATGACCACTGTTAGTTTTCTGGGAGTTTACAATCAACTAGGGTGGACGGATAGATGAAAATGATTTAGAAGGAGTGGGAGTGGAAGGAAGGAAATAACGGGAGTGAGGATGATGATGAACTCTCCTGTTGGGAACGATGGGTGAGTCTTGGTCCGGAAACTTGAGGTCTGGACTCGCTCACCCCAGGTCTCTGATAAGACCCGGGAGTTTCCAGTCAGGGCTGAAAAGATCCCAGATATTGTTGTTTTAGTCAGTTAAGTTTGGAATTGGACTCCCCATTTTTTTTTCCACCTCTCACTCAAAATACAAATGCGGGCATCTACCTTAACTATAATTGATTTTTATTTCCTTTTTTTCAATACATCTAAATTGTTTTGGCCAGTTTTTTGGCTCTTGTGAACACATTTCTTTTTATGGGAAATTAGACTTAAATTACTGCTCAGAATAATAATAATAACAGTATGGGGGAATATATACTACAGTTAAATCAGTCACAATTCTTGTCCACTGTGGGGCTCATAATTTATGGAGTAGGGAGAACAAGTATTAAATCCCCATTTTACAGATGAGGAAACAGAGGCACAAATTCATTAAATGACTCAGTCATGCTCACATAGCAGGCAAGTAGCAGAGCCAGGATTAGAACCCAGGTTTCCTAACCTGCGCCCCCCCCCCCCCCCCGCTTTCTTTTTATACTACTTTTTGCCTTCCGCTCCATTTTCATGGAACTATTTAAGAGGGTCAACCGGATGTGGCAATAAATAAGGAAGGATCTTCTGTCTCGATGGACCCATTGGTGCTGAAATAAGTTTACTGCTGTTTGGGATTCTGTCTTCTTTCCCAGGGCTGGTTGCTGATCATCAAAGTTCTGGTTGGCCCATGGGGGTGGTGTCCAAACTATAGCCATCCTTCGCATCCCAGGAAGTCACTTGTTTGGCTCTGCAGTTGATAACACAATAAAGTATTGTGGGCTAATTGTTGCTTGGACTGTGACTACACGCTCACTCATAGGAGAGTATCACTCTTCTCCTATACTTGCTAGTGATGAGAAAATAATTTCCGGACTGTGTTTGCTCTCCCCAAGGAAACTGTTTGCTCTCTGCCATTGAGAGAAATAGATAAACGTCACCATGGAAGGATAGATATGAAACCACTCTGGATACTAATAGTACCTCAAATACTGTTTGTTGGTTCTTGGACTGACATTAATGATAGGGCCCTAGTATATACCTGGACCAGGTAGTTTGATCATTGACTGCGTATGTCGATTATTACAGTGTCTCTAACTTTTCGCTCTGCCCTCGAGAGGACATTATTTGGTGATGCCAAGAAGAAAATGGGTGACAATGACAGGGACCCAACAAGCAGCTACGTCTTTTCTCACTCCCTTCTGTGCTGCTTTTACTTGTTCCTTCATTCATCCGCCCTCCCATCCCCACATAGATAACTGTAATTTATGTATTTATTTATTTGTATTAATGTCTGTCTCCTCCTCTAGACAGTGAGCTCATTGTGGGCAGGAATGTGTCTGTTGTTATAATGTACTCTCCCAAGATCTTAGTACAGTGCTTTGCAAATAGTCAGTGCTCAGTAAAAATAGTCAGGGAAGCAGCATGGCTCCGTGGAAAGAGCCCGGGCTTGAGAGTCAGAGGTCATGGGTTCGAATTCCGCTCTGCCCCTTGTCAGCTGTGTGACTGTGGGCAAGTCACTTCACTTCTCTGTGCCTCAGTTACCTTATCTTTAAAATGGGGATTAAGACTGTGAGCCTCACGTGGGACATCCTGATTACCCAGTATCTACCCCCAGCGCTTAGAACAGTGCTCTGCACATAGTAAGCGCTTAACAAATACCAACATTATTAAATATGTTCAAATAGAATGAATGAATGGGGCAAAGCCAGGGAAGGGGTGGGGAGCGTGGCACTAGAGGGGGATACAGGGCAGTCCTTCCCAAGTTAATCTCTGGTATTTAATGAGAACTTGTGGTATGCAGAGCTCTGCCCTGAGCACTTGGGTGCATTCAGTCCTATAGAGTTGGTAGACAAAATTCCTACCCACAGAGAGATTTTAGTCAATCTGGGGAGAGACATGAAAATAAGTTACAATACGGATCATGGAAAAGCCAGGTTTCAGGATGTTCTGTTTTCAAATATGTAACTTCCAGGCTTACACGCTTAGGGTAGTACTCTACACAGAGTAAGAACTCAGTAAATACCATTGACGGATCGATTGATTCCAGGCAGACATTTCGGCTCCGGTGGGGGAGGAGGAAAAGAGATGATCCAAACAACATTATTATTTCCTTCAGCTAAAACGTGAACGAAGAGTACATTCTGACGCATTATATTTGCAGGCTCATTTGTGTGTTTGCATCCGTTTTAGAGTTCCGTTCCATGGGAATGTCAGTTGTGGGGGAGGGGAAAGGGTGCTAAGTTTACTGCACCCAATTTGTGGGGTCAAAGCTGGCTTTGGGGCCCCTGCCCCTGGGTTGAAGTCTGTTGCTAGGATCTAAATACCAGAGCCAGATACAAAAGGCAGGATGTGTAGACCTTTTTTTCCTAGGAAACACCAGGCTGCAGAACGTGGTTTTTGTTTGTTCGGATGCTGATGTTAAAGGATGGGTTAGTGATGGTTTGCGTCTGTTTGAGTTTTGTCCGAGTTGGTTTAGTTCAGTAAACATTAGAGATCGGATCGGGATGAAAAAAACAATTTTATAGCTGGAAATCCTAATTGACTATAGAGGCAAGTGATATAACTTATGCTGACTTGTCTGCATTTTATTGTCCTCTTATCCTGAGTCGTGCCTTTCCTGATGTTTATTTTTCTCTTTATGACTTTCTGATGAACCATCTGCAGGCATCAGGGCTGCGCAGCAAAAATCCAAACGCTTAATTAAACCACAGCCAGGGGGCCACGGCTTCTCAAGACTTATCCTCTTAAAAGGTGAAAGAAACTGAGCACTTCCGAAATGTCCTCTGACCTGCCTCGAAAATAAATCGAGGGACCCTTTGGATTTGAAGTCATATTCAGCCTTTTGAAACGATTCTGAAAGGAGGATATTTGTGGGGGGAGGATATTTCCCTTGAATTTTCAGTGAATGCTTGAAGCTGAACTTTGCTGTCAGCCTTTGAAGATGTATTGGCAAGCTGGTTTATATACGTACATGGAGAGGTGTGAGTTTGCAGATATGAGTGATGACTTAGACTACACACATGTACACACTGTGTATATTTGCACACATGTATAGCAGTCATCTGTAGCTGAAGAAGCCACTTACTTAAACTGTGAGCCCCATGTGTGAATTTGCAGATAAATGTGATGAATTAGGCTACACACACACACGCACACACACACGCACTGTGTATATTTGCACACATATATAGCAGTCCTTCGTAGTGTAAGAAGATGATACTGATGGTGAAATTATTTAGACTGTGAGCCCCATGTGGGGCATACATTTGTCCAACCTGATGAATTTGTATCTACCCCAGGGCTTTGAACAGTGTTTGGTGCAAAGTAACACTTAGCAAATACTAGAGTAATAACAAATAGCATAATAATAATTCACCATTGAGTGTGGGTATGGCTGAAAAAGCCAATGTGCCATCCACAGTTCTGGCCACATCGGGCACACAAAAGAGTTGTCCGTCGTGTTGTTGAATTTAACGTTTTTAGTGTCTGGCACTGTTTTCTCTTTTGCCTCCTTGTCTCTTTTCATTCAAAGCTTTTGTTGAGAGAGCCTCTGTTTTTACAATACCTAAGTTACAGACAATTACTCTCCCCTCCTTCAAAGTCTTATTGAAGGCCCATCTCCTCCAAGACACCTTCCGTGACTAAGCCCTCCTTTCCTCTTCTCCCACTCCCTTCTGTGTCACTCTGACTTGCTCCCTTTATTCATTTCCCCCAACTCAGCCCCACAGCACTTATGGATTATCTAAAATGTATTTATTTTATTAATGTCTGTCTCCCATCTAGATTGTAAGCTCACTGTGGGGAGGGAACATGCTTGTTATATTGTTGTATTGTACTCTCCCAAGCACTTAGCACAGTACTCTACATACAGTAAGCACTCAATGAATATAATTGACTAGCTGATTGATTAAGTCTCTTCCTGGCAGCTGATTCCCAGTTTTCAGCCAGGATGCAGCATTTTCTGAGACTATGTTTTATTTAAAATCAGCTTCAGAAAAGCCAACTGTCCCTAGCAAAGCCTAGGAGGCTCATAAGTGGCAAAATAAATGTAAGATTCATTCCTTATTTTCACCCAGCAAGAATTTTTACTTGCCTTGAGCAAGAAGGCAAGTAGGCATGTACACAGCTGTATGCTTCTTTAGTCTACTTTGTTGCTCTGAGATTAAGTTTCTGGTATAACGGCTGATCAGTGGTATTTATTGAACGCTTGCTATGTGCATAACACTCTACTAAGCACCTGGGGGAATACAGTAGAATTAGCAGACACATTCCCTGCCATGATGAGCTTACAGCCTAGAGAATAGAGACCAAGCCTTCAGTCAATCATTGGTATTTATTAAACTGTTATTGTATATTGTTAGAGTATAATATAACAAAGTTGATAGGCATATTCCCTGTCCGCAACGAGTTTACAATCTAGATGGGGAAACAGACATTAATATAAATAATTTCACATATGTCCATAAGTGCTGTGGGGCTGGGATGGGAGAATGAATAAAGAGAGCAAGTCAGAGTGACACAGAAGGGAAAGGGAGAAGAGGAAAGAAGGACTTAGTCAGAGAAGGCCTCTTGGAGGAGATGTGCCTTCAATAAGATTTTGAAGGAGGAGAGAGTAATTGTCTGTGGGATATGAGGAGGAAGGGCAATCCAGGCCAGATGCAGAACTTGGGCAAGAGGTTGGCTGCGAGATAGATGAGACAAAGTGTGTGGGCTGTGCGGTAGGAGGGGACAAGCTGATTGATTGCTTTAAAGCCAATGGTGAGGAGTTTCTGTTCGACGTGAACGTGACAGCTCCTATTAGAGGCCTTCTTTTCCTTGACTTCTTCTCCCTTCTCCATCATCTATGCACTTGGATCTGTGACATTTGGATATTTGATATTTGCCCCACCCTGAAACCTACAGCACTTAAATACATATCTTGAAATTATAAATTATAAATTATTTACATTAATATCTGTCTCCCCTTCTAGATTATAAGCTTGTTATGGGCATTGAATGTGCCTGTCAACTCTGTTGTTTAGTATTCATTCATTGATTCAATAGTATTTATTGGGTACTTACTATGTGAAGAGTAAAAATGGTGGTATTTGTTAAGCACTTACTATGTGCAAAGCACTGTTTTAAGCGCTGGGGGATACAAGGTGATCAGGTTGTCCCATGTGGGGCTCAAAGTTTAAATCCCCATTTTACAGATGAGGTAACTGAGGCCCAGAGAAGTTAAGTGACTTGCCCAAAGTCACACAGCTGGCAAGCGGCAGAGCTGGAATTCGAACCCATGAACTCTGACTTGCAAGCCTGGGCTCTTTTCACTGTGCCATGCTGCTTCTCAATAATAATAATAATAATGATGGTATTTGTTAAGCACCTACTATGCACCAAGCACTGTTCTAAGTGCTGGGGTAGATACAGAGTAATCAAGTTGTCCCATGTGGGGCTCTCAGTGTTACTGTACTAAGCGCTTGGAATGTACAATTCGGCAACAGCTCCCTGCCCAATGATGGGCTCACGGTCTAAGCAGGGGAGGCAGCAAGCAAAACAGAACAAAACAAAAACAAGATAACATCAAGATAAATAGACTCAAGGAGATATACACCTTATTAACAAAATAAATAGGGTAATAAATAATATATACAAATGAGCACAGTGCTGAGGGGAGGAGAAGGGGGAAAAGCAGAGGGTCGGGGGGAGGGGAAGGGGAACAGAGGGAAAGGGGGGCTCAGTCTGGGAAGGCCTCCTGGAAGAGGCGAGCTCTCAGAAGGGCTTTGAAGAGGGGAAGAGAGTTAGTTTGGTGGATGTGAGGAAGGAGGGCATTCCAGGGCAGCGGTAGGACGTGGCCCAGGGGTCGACAGCAGGATAGGCGTGAACGGGGGATGGTGAGGAGGTGAGCGGCAGAAGAGCGGAGTGTATGAGGTGGGCAGTAGAAAGAGAGAAGGGAGGTGAGGTAGGAGGCGGCAAAGTGATGGACAGCTTTGAAGCCAAGAGTGAGGAGTTTTTGTTTCATGTGAAGGTTGATAGACAATCACTGGAGGTTTTTGAGGAGGGGAATGACATGCCCAGAGTGTTTCTGTAGGAAGATGATTTGGGCAGCGGAATGAAGAATAGACTGGAGCGGGGAGAGATGGGAGGAAGGGAAATCGGAGAGGAGGCTGACACAATAATCCAGTTGGAATATTATGAGAGCTTGAGTATTTTTCCAAGTGCTTAGTACAGTGCTCTGAACATAGTAAACACTCAGTAAATAACATAGACGATGATGATGAAGATAGGCTCATTTCAAACAGACTGTGTCTGATGCCGCTCTGAGCACTTTCGGATCCCAACACCGAGTAGATATGTTGAGGTCAAAGATCATGACTATCCACTCCACTGGACTCTCCCAAACACTTAGTACAGTCTTTAGACTGTGAGCCCATTGTTGGGCAGGGTTTGTGTCTATCTGTTGCCAAATTGTACATTCCAAGTGCTTAGTATAGTGCTCTGCACATAGTAAGCACTCTATAAATACGATTGAATGAATGAAAAAAGTGTACTGCATGCAATAAGTGCTCAATTAGCAAAGCATGGGCCTGGAAGTCAGAAGGGCTTGGGTTCTAATCCCTCTGCCATTTGTCTGCTCTCTGATCTTGGACAAGTCACTTAACTTCTCTATGCTTCAGTTACCTCATTTGTAAAATGGGAATTAAGACTGTGAGGCCCCATGTGGAATGTGGACTATGTCCAACCTAACTTGTATCTACCCCAGCACACAATATAGTGCCTGGCATTTAAAAAAGCTGATTAAATGATTGACTGGAGGCAGGGGAGTCAGCGAAGAGACTGATACAGTAGTTGAAATGGGATATGACAAGTGCTTGGATAAAGGGGAAGGGGTAGATTCTGGAGATGTTATAAAGATAGAACCAGGAGAATTTGGTGACTGACAATATGTGGATTCAAAAAGAAAGATGAGTGGAGGTTAATGCCAAAGTTATGGGTTTGAATGTATTTATTATATTGTTGTGTGGTACTCTCCCAAATGCTTAGTACAGTGCTCTGCACACTGTAAACACCAAAAAAAAGATTGATTGTTTAGTTGACTTTAATAATAATGTTGGTATTTGTTAAGTGCTTACTATGTGCCGAGCACTGTTCTAAGCGGTGGGGTAGACACAGGGGAATCAGGTTGTCCCACGTGGGGCTCACAGTCTTAATCCCCATTTTACAGATGAGGTAACTGAGGCACCGAGAAGTGAAGTGACTTGCCCAAAGTCACACAGCTGACAAAGACGGAGAGGTTGGTGGGATTGTCGGCAGTGATGGGAAAGTTAGGTGATGATGAGGAGTTCTGCTTTGAATATGCTAGGTTTGAAGTGTCAGCAGGGCATCCAACTAGAAATGACCTGAAGACAGGAGGAAATGTAAGATTGCAGAGGAGAGAGGTCAGGGCTGAAGAGGTAGATTTGAGAATCAACTGCATAAAGGTGGTAGTTGAAGCTGTGGGAGTGAATGAGTTCACCAGGGGAGTTGTTGTAGATGGATAATAGGAGGGGGATCCAAACCTGGGTCTTGAGCACCAATTAGCTGATGGGAGGCAATTACTCTATGCAGAGCACTCTTCTAAGCTCTTCTGGAGAGTACAGTAGATGTAATAGAATTCGTGCCCTCAGAGAATTTACAATCTAAAAGGGTAGATAGACATTAAAATAAATTCCAGATACGGGGAGGCAACAGAATATAAAAATATCTACATAGGTGCTTAATGGGTGAGGACAGAAGTGCATAGGTCAATCAACCAATGGTATTTTTTGAAAGCTTACAGAGTGAGAACACTGCATTAAATACTTGAGTACAACAGAGTTGGTGGACCCATTCCCTACCCGTGATGAGCTTATAGCCCAAATAAGGTGCAGACATTTATGTAAATCAACAATTTATGATATATGATTTATAGATGTGAAGATAAGTACTGAGGGGGAAATACCAAATGCGCAAAGGTCACAGACCCAAGGGCTTAGGTAACATCTTAGAGATATAATAGTGAGGAGAGATCTTGAGAAGCAGCGTGGCTCAGTGGAAAGAGCCCGGGCTGGGGAGTCGGAGGTCATGGGTTTGAATCCCGGCTCTGCCACTTGGCAGCTGTGTGACGGTGGGCGAGTCACTTAACTTCTCTGTGCCTCAATTGCCTCATCTGTAAAATGGGGATTAACTGTGAGCCTCACATGGGACAACCTGATTACACTGTATCTCCTCCAGCGCTTAGAACAGTGCTCGGCACATAGTAAGCGCTTAACAAATACCAACATTATTATTATTCAAGGAAGACTTCTCCGATATGGGATTTTAGGCGGGCTCGTCCCTGCCACATTCCTCACATCAGGAATTGTAAAGAAAGGTAACCATGAAAAGCGGGCAAGGTAGCAGAGCAAAGGTGGTTCTAATTTAGGTGAATTGGCTGGAGTGGTGATGTGAATCCCTGTTGGTGGAGGGCTGTAATAATTGGAAAGCAGAGTCCATGCCTCTTTCTGAATTCACTTCTGGAGATCCATCAATCAATCATATTTACCGAATGCTTACTGTGTGCAGAGCACTGTACTAAGTGCTCCAGATAGTACGGTATAAAAGAGTTGGTAGTCACATTCCCTGCCAACAACGAACTTACTGTCTAGAGGGGGAGACAGGCATAAATGAATTTCGGATATGTACACAAGTGCTGTGGGACCGAGGGAGGGTTGAAAAGGGCGAGCAAATCCAAGTGCAGGGGTGTTGCAGAAGGAAGTGGGAGAAGAGGAAATGAAGGCTAAGTTGGGGAAGGCCTCTTGGAGGAAGGTTGGCTTCAATAAGGCTTTGAAGGTGGGGAGAGTGGTTGTCAGCTGTGAAGAGGGAGGGCGGTCCTGGCCATCTAGCTCTCAGCTCATGTTAGAAGCTTCTTATTTGGAATTAAAGGCATTTTTTTCTGGGGGGCATATTTATTTCAGGAAAATAAGGCCCATTATTAATTTCCCAGGTCTTTACACAATGAGTCCCACTTTTCCTTACCTCTGGAGTTCCTCACGGTGTTTGGGTGGAGCGAGATGAGTTTATCTCTAGGGAAGTCCAATTCTCCAATCAATCCATCAGTGTTATTTACTGAGCCCTTACTGTGCGCAGAGTACTATATTAAGGGCTTGGGAGAGTACAAAACAACGGAGTGCGTAGACATGTTACTTGCCCTCAAGGAGCTTACAGTCTAATCAGGGAGATTAACAAATCGAGAAGAAAATTCACCTCAGAGAACAGTGTGTCGGGGAGAAAGTATTGTTTCCAGATCTCTAGACTCTACGCTTGTTATGGACAGGGAACGTATCTGCTGATTCCGTTATACTGTACTCTCCCCAATGCTTAGTACAGTGCTCTGCACATAGTAAGTGCTAAGAAAATCCCATAGATTGACTGATCAATCGATCCTGGAACCTTCAGGAAAGTAAAAGTAATTTGTCCTACACTGTTGAAGTGCAGCTCTATCTGGAGACCGGGGGATGATCACGATGACCTCTCGAGACCTCTACACGTCACTGCACGGTCGGAATTGCAGTTGACACTGGACAGTCCTCCAGGGCCTCTGGGACATCTTGTCCATTCCAAGGTAAGGTGGAGGTGGAAGGACAAGATAGGGTCGAAGGGTGTGGATGAAGCAACAAGACCTGGAAAATGTACTATTTAGCCTGGTAGAAATAACAAACACTTAGTCATCCACTTAGAGAAGAACTTTCTGTGCATAGCCTCTAGACATCTGATGGCTTTTGCCACATCGAGCTTCTGAGTATGAAACATCATCTGCTTCTGCAAATCTCTCTGAATCCGTGTACCTTTTATATCCACCTTCTTCCAGGTCACGGCCACTTCTGCGATGGTGTACTCAAGGCTCGGCACCGAGCTTCAAGAAACATGGCTGGACTGTCAGCTCCTGCCTTGCTGTCTGGGTTAAAATAGACTCTTCCCGTGCTATCTGGGCTTTGCTGTTTGCAGGGCCTTTTCTAAGATAAGAGATCCAGTGTACTCTGGCTCCAGAAATGGAATGCCTGAAGAGGCAACGGTTTATCAGATTATCCACACTTAGAACCATTGCTTTGCAAAATAGGGAGCTTTGCAGGGGAACACAAACACACACACATACACACGTGCCTAATGTTCTTTTTGCTCTTTGAAATCCCCCATCATGGTAAATTTGAATAATCCTAAAATGATTATTAATGGTAGTCTCTTTTGTTCAATGCTCAGAGAATTTTTGTGACTAGCATCTAATCCGTCTGCAAAACATCCCAATAAGACAGGAGAGGGTAAAGTCACATGGCCTGTCGAGGTCAGAGGTGGAATGAAGCCACTCAAACACAAATTTGAGAAGTCAGTGAGAAGCAGTTCCTTCCTAGCAGCCAGAAAACCTTCTTCCTTGTAGACAGTCATCAAAACCCAAGGACTGCAATCACTGGGAAGCAGTATGTCTAATGGATAGAGCACAGGCTTGGTAGTCAGGAGGACCTGGATTCTAATTCTGTCTCCCCTACTTGTCTACTGTGGGACCCAGGCCAAGTCACTCAAATTCTCTGTGCCTCAGTTACCTCATCTGTAAAATAGGGATTAAGACTGTGAGTCCCAAGTGGGACAGGGCCTGTGCCCAACCTGATTAGCTTAAATTTACTGCAGTGCCACAAATAAACCCTTAGCAAAAACCATTATAATTGTTTTTATTATTGTCATTATTATTGTTTCAGGGATGGTTTATATGGCTCAGTACAGTGCTCTGAACACATAGTAAGTGTTCAATAATCACCAGTGATTGCTTACTTGATTTTGTTGAGCACTTACCATGTTCAGAGGATTGTAGAGTAGAAATGATATGGATGAAGACCCTTGTTCTTCCTCCAGCTCCCATTCTTTGTAAACCAGTAAGCTTGTTGTGGGCAAGGAATGTGTCTGTTTATTTTTATATTGTAAGATCCCAACTGCTTAGTTCAGTGCTCTGCACACAGTAAGTGTTCAATTAATATGATTGAATGAATGAACAAATTTATGGCATAGTTAGTTGCCAACTCTTTGGGTGCTCTAGGGGCTGTAGTCCCACATCTTTTTGACTTGGGCCCCTGCTCACTCAGACAGAGCTACAGTAATAAATATAATGATAATAATAATAATTATAGCATTATGCTCTTAATATGTACCAACTGCTGGGCTAGATACAAGGTAATCAGGTTGGACACAGTCCTCTTCCACATCGGGCTCACAGTTTTAATCCCTATTTTACAGATGAGGAAGACTCACAGAGAAGTTGAGTTAGTTGCTCTAGGTCACACAGGAGACAAGTGAGGGAGTTAGGATTAGAACACAGGACTTCTGACTCTCGGGCCCATGCTCTTTCCACTAGGCCACGCTACATCACACAAAATAAAGCACTTACTATGTGCCAAGCACCGAGGTAATTCAAGAGAAGCAGCAAGAGAAAGAGCCCAGGCCTGGGAGTCAGAGGACCTGGGTTCCAATCCCAACTCTGCCACTTGCTTGCTGTGTGACCTTGGTAAGTCCCTGAACTTCTCTGTTCTTCAGTTTCCTCAGCTGTAAAATGGGGATTAAATGCCTGTTCTTTCTCCAACTTAGACTGTGAACCCCATCCAGGACTGGGACTGCCTCTGACCTAATTAAGGCATACCTACCCCAGTGCTTAGGGTATGTTTGACAGAATCATTGCTTAACAAATACCATAAAACACCGTAACAAAAAAATCAAGCCGCACATGGGGCTCACAGTCTAAGTAGGATGGAGAGCAGATATTGAATCCACATTTTTCAGATGAAAAAATTGAGGCACAAAAAAGTTCAGTGACTTGTACAAGGTCACACAGTAGATACACAGTGGATCTGGATTAGAACCCAGGTCCTCTGACTCCCGGGCCCACTCTTTTTCCACTAGGCCACCCAAGTGTTTCTGGTCAGGACTGACTCAGAATGGCAGTTGTCTGTCCTGTTAGTTCCTTGAAGCCTGGTCACTTCCAATCCACAGTCTCCCTAAAATCCCAACCTTTTTTTTGGCTACACACTGAAAGTGGCAAGTTGACTCCTTGTAGACAAATATCAGGATGAAATTGGTGAATAAATATTTAATTCCAATTGACTATGCATAGGAGTATCAGTGCTGCATATTGGGAAAAATACAAAATATTAGGTGGGCTGAGTTGATGCAGGGTTTGGAAATAATCAGAGAAGACTTCTTGGAGCAGCTAGAATTTAAAATTGCCTTTGAAGACGAGGAGAGTTGTGATCTGGTGGATTTTGATGATGGCAGGAATTTCAGGCAGGAGGAATGGAATGAGCAAAGGATTGGAAGCATGAACTTGAGAGAGATATAATTCTGTAAGCTTGAGAAAGGAGGAGAGAGCTAGCTGGAGGGAAGCAGGTGAAAATTATCACTATGCAAGATGAAGAAAATAAGTAGGCTTGAATAATAATGTCCCTATTTGTTACATGCTTACTAGCAGTCACTCTTCTCCTTTCCCCTTAACTAAGTCCCATATGGGACAGGGACTGTATCCAACCTGATTAACTTGTATTTAATAATAATAATGTTGGTATTTGTTAAGCGCTTACTATGTGCAGAGCACTGTTCAAAGCGCTGGGGTAGATACAGGGTAATCCGGTTGTCCCACGTGAGGCTCACAGTTAATCCCCATTTTACAGATGAGGTAACTGAGGCACAGAGAAGTGAAGTGACTTGCCCACAGTCACACAGCTGACAAGTGGCAGAGCCGGGAGTCGAACTCATGACCTCTGACTCTGAAGCCCAGGCTCTTTCCAATGAGCCACGCTGAACCCAGAACTCTGTACAGTACACAGAGTGAGAGCTTAAATGTGACCATTATTGTTATTAATATTACTAAGCCCCATTACAGAGATGAAGAAACTGAGTCTCAGGATGGTTGAGTGTCTTGTCCAAGGTCACATAGCTTGCAAGTGGTGAAGCCAGGATTAGAACCCAGGCTTCCTATTTTCCAGTCCTGAGCTTTGTCGCTAGGCCACCCTGCTTGAAGCCAGTGGTTAGGAGTTTCCATTTCAGCGTGGCTTAGCGGAAAGAGCACGGGCTTGGGAGTCAGAGGATGTGGGTTCTAATCTCAGCTCCACCACTGTCTGCTGTGTGACCTCAGGCAAGACACTTACCTTCTCTGTGCCTCAGTTACCTAATCTGTAAAATGGGGATTAAAAGTGTGAGCTCCACTTGGGACAACCTGATTGCTCTGTATCCACCCCAGCGCTTAGAACAGTGCTTGGCACATAGTAAACGTGTAACAAATACCACAATTCTTATTATTCTTACTATTCTTCTTATTATTGTTATGGAGGGAGGAGGGTTGAGAAGTAGTGGAAAAAGCCTGGGCATGGGAATCAGAAGAGCTGGGTTCTAATCCTCCTCCACCATTCATTCATTCAATCACATTTATTGAGTGCTTACTATGTGCAGAACACTGTACTAAGCACTTGAAAAGTACAATTCAGCAATAGAGACAATCCCTGCCTAGACCAGGTTCTTGTCAGCTCTAATAATAATAATAATAATGTTGGTATTTGTTAAGTGCTTAATATGTGCCAAGCACTGTTCTAAGTGCTGGGGTAGATACAGGGTAATCAGGTTGTCCCATGTGAGGCTCACAATCTTAATCCCCATTCTACAGATGAGGTAACTGAGGCACCGAGAAGTTGTGACTTGCTCAAAGTCACCCAGCTGACAGGTGGCGAAGCCGGGATTAGAAACCCTGACCTCTGACTCCTAAGCCTATGCTCTTTCCACTGAGCCATGCTGCTTCTCGACCTAATGTCTCTGTGCCACAGTTACCTCATCTCCAAAATGGGGATTGATTATCTGTTCTCTCTCCTACTTAGAATGTAAGCCTCATGTGGAACAGGGACTGTGTCAATCTGATTTTTTTTCATTATTATTATTTTTATCATTATACTTGTTAAGCATTTACTACGTGCCGAACACTCTTCTAAGCTCTTGGGTAGGTCGGTACAGGTTAATTAGCCTGGACGCAGTCTCTGTTCCATATGGGGCTCAGAGTTTAAGTAGAGAGGAATAGGCATTAAATCCTCATTTTTCAGGTGAGGAAACTGAGGCACCAAGAAGTGAAGTGACTTGCCCAAGGTCACAAAGCAAGCAAGTGGCAGAACTGGGATCAGCACCCTCGTCTTCTGACTCCCAAGGCCCATGCTCTTCCCACTTAGACACTTTGCTCCTCTTTATGTACACTTAAAATATTCAGGCCTGTGGCCTGTTCTATAGGCTAACAATCAACCGATCGGTGGTGTTTATTGAGCGCTTACTATGTGCAAAGCACTGTATAAGTGCTTGTGTGAGTTGCTCAATGGAGAAGCAAAAGCACAGGGATGAGGGAATTCCAAGATAAAAAAGGGAAGGCATAGCACTAGAGAAAATACAGGATGAGGAAAAGTGATTGGCTGGGGTTGGAGGAAGTGGATAAATAGAGGGGAAATGGGGGAAAGGTCACCCTGGAAGCAGAGTGTGAAATATTTGGTTGTGGAGTTATGCTAGATAGGGTGGTCTGACCCAGGAGCCTAGATTCTCCCTCCTAGGTCAGAGGGACAAGTGTTGATGGATGTTTGTGTTCTTGATCAAGTCCTTCTCCAAAATGTCTTTGCCCTTTGACTTGCCCTCCAGCTGCTATCATCATAAGAAATTCCCTTCCTAGTTTTTCAGTGACAACCCAAGATCTTAAACTACAGATGCTTATTTCTAGGGCAGCGTCATTAGGTGCATATGTCCTGAAAAGTCCAGCTGTCCAGAGCAGAGAGCGTGCTGCAGTCAAGAAATCTATTCCTTGGTCTCTGGGGATTCCTCTCGTTTCCTTCACCAAAGCGATGGATTTTTCTAAGCCCAACTTCCCATGAGCAGCTACAACAAACATTTATAGCAACCTTACATTCCCAAAGCTTCCTCTCCATCAAGTAGTGGGGGTGAAAACATGCTGCATTGCCAGCTTTGGATTCCCAGAATTCACAGAGGGTTGGAGAGGCAGTGTGGCTCAATGGAAAGAGCACGGGCTTGGGAGTCGAGGTCATGGGTTCAAATCCTGGCTCCGCCGTTTGTCTGCTATATTACTTTGGGCAAGTCACTTGACTGTGACTGTGAATTACTGTGATTAAGATTGTGAGCCCTAGGTGGGACAACCCGATCACCTTGTATCCTCCCCAGCGCTTAGAACAGGCCTTTGTATATAGTAAACGCTTAACAAATGCCATCATCATCATTATTATTATTAAGTGACTTGCCCAAGGTCACACAGCAGACAAGTAGAAGAACCAGGATAGAACCCATGTCCTCAGACTCCCAAGCCTGTGCTCTTTGCCACTAGGGTATAGTTCTTTCCACAGGCCATGCTATATAACAGAGTTGGTAGACACTTTCCCTGCCCTCAAAGAGCTTGCTTCCACTTCAAGGATCTAGAATTGTGGTGTTTTTTTTTAATGGTATTTGTTCAGTGCTTAATTTGTGCCAGATATTGTATTAAGCATTGGGGTGAATAGAGGATCATCATATTGGTTATAATTCATGTCCCACATCGGGCTTACAGTCTTAATCCCATTGTACATATGGAGGTAACTGAGGCACAGAGAAGTGGAGTGACTTGTCCAAGGTCACACAATAGACAAGTGTTAGACCTGGGATTAAAATCAGATCCTCTGACACCCAGGCCCATGCTGTTTCCACTAGGCCAAACTGATTCCCTAGCAAGGTTGCTGTTGTTGTCTTACGCTATCGAGTCGTGTCCAACGCCTAGCGACGCCATGGACGCATCTCTCCCAGAATGTCCCACCTCCATCTGCAATTGTTCTGGTAGTGGATCCATAGAGTTTTCTTGGTAAAAATAAGCAAGTGGTTTACCATTGCCTCCTTCCATGCAGTAAACCTGATCTCTGCCCTTGACGCTCTCTTATGCTGCTGCTGCTGCCCAACAAAGGGGAGTTTTGACTTAGAGCAGATTGCCTTCCACTCGCTAGCCACTGCCCAAGCTGGGAATGGAATGGGTAGGCCTCTGCTTGACTCTCCCTTCCATAGTCGAGACTGGTAGAGTACTGGAAACTTTCCAGGTGCCACCCTGAAAGGATCTAGCAAAGTTGGACAAGATGAATTCGATAATTCTGGACAGTCAATCCTCATTAATTCTGAGGGTCTGTTATTTTTGCAATTTCAAAACCACCTGGAAACTCAATCCTTCCTCACTTCCAACCTAGAAATATCTTAGACCCCTACACTTAAGAAGCATGCACATTATTTTCAGCTTTCATTTATTTCTTCCTCCACCTCTTCAGACAGCAAAGCGACTATCATAATTTATCTGGTCTTAATTTTTTTTATGGCATATACCAAATGCCAACTGTATGGCAGGCACTGTACTAAGCACTGGGGTAAATACAAACTAATCAGGTTAGTCACAGTCTGTATCCCATATGGGGCTCACGGTCTTAAAAAAATCTGTACCTCATTTTACAGATGCGGCAACTGAGGCACAGAGAAGTCAAACAACTGGTCCAAGATCACACTGCAGATGAATGGCAGAGCCAGAATTAGAACCCAGGTCTTCCTGATTCCCAGCCCCTTGCTCTATCCATTAGGCCACGCTGCTTCTTTGATCTTCAAAGAAAAGTGAAAATGAGGTTTACCCCAGCGCTTAATACAGTGCCTGGCACATAGTAAGTGCTTAGCAAGTGCCATAAGCCAATGACCGAGAGTGAAGCTTGTCTTTGATTAGATTCTCTAAAAACTGGGAATTGACTAGCTGTAGGGAGGGGTGGGCTAGTGAATTGTGGCATCCTTCAGCAGGGTGCCTGAGGTCTGAGGTCCAGCCTGAGGTCCAGCCTTCCTTTGGCTTTAGAGGTAGAGATCAAAGCCAATTCCAAACACGTCACTGACGTTCGTCACATCCCATGTAACCAAAGGACCGACGGAGGATCAGTGGATCCCGCGCCGGAAAGCGCTCTGCGGGTGGGGAATAGACTCAGTGCCATTGCAACAAAGCTTCAGCCTGGCCCTGGATTCTCTTTCCGTTTTTTTTTTTTTTCCTTGCATAAGGTCCTCCAGTAAATTAGAGAGCTATTAAAAACAAAAACGAAACTCTTGGAGCACACCCAGCCTCTGAGAGTTGCTGTTGAGGAAACTTCCCTCCCTCATGCTGATGGCTCGCCCAAGCCCAGCTTCACCTTGGCACTGCATGGTGGGGGCGAGAGATTGAACCATGAAAATCAGAGCTCCTGCTGGAATTGCTCTCGGCCCCGGGTGAGACATCCGAGCCAAGGGAGTTGGAATTCAGCTGGCTGCCAGGCTTAGGGGGCTCCCCTTCCTCCACACCCCCCAACACCCCCCACAAATCATGACCTCCAGTCATGACAGGAGACCTCGGCTCTTTCTCGGACAGTCAGGCCTCAACCTAAGCCACCTCCTGCGTCATTCCAACCGGCTGAACCTGGCACCGTCCTGGCCTTGGCAGAGAGGGAGGGTTGTTGTTTTTTTTTATCATTATCAGTTTGGAGCCTGGTGTGGTGTGCCAAGAATGGTGGAGTCTCAGGCCCGAGGCGAAGTGCTGAGGACAGGGGCCAAGGTAGGATGGGATAGAGGAGAATCTGCAGGGGATGGGGAAAGATGGGGCTGGGGCTGTTGAGGGGTGGCTAAGGGAAGGGGCCTCTGAAGCACATCTCCCCCAGTTCCCTCAGGCACACCGGAGGGAAGAGGGGTTGGGGGGAGTGAAACTGCCCTGTGTGGCTTGGGAAGATGTTTTAGCTTAGAAGAAGCAGGGTGGACTAGTGGACAGTACAGAGACCTGAAAGCCAGAAAGAACTGGGTTCTAATAGCTCCTCTACTTGTCTGCTGTGTGACCTTGGATAAGTCACTTAATTTCTCTGTGCCTCAGTTCCCTCATCTGTAAAATGGGGATTAAGACTGTGAACTCTATGTGGGCAGGGACTGTGTCCAACCCAATATCTCATATCCATCCCAGCGCTTAGCAGTGTCTAGCGTACAGTAAGCATTTAACAAGTACTATTATTATTACACTTAGTATTCCAAGCCAACAGCCAGTTGCCTGGGTCCTTGACCATCCCAGCTGTGGAAGCGTGCCTGGCTTTTTGAAAACTGGGGGTTTGGGAGTCTTCCGAAGCCAGAGAATGTGTGTTCTCCAGTCCCCTTGGGGGAAGGAAGAGAATCCCTGTCTAGCCTGTTCGAACATCAGGCAAGAGGAGAGGTTGCCGAATCGAGGCAGGCGCTCATTCTTGGGAGTTCCTGGGAGGTAGAGCTTGGTTCTGGGTTCCCAATCTTTGGGGGTGGTGTACACCCACCTGTACCCGCACCGTTCTCTGACTGCTCCTAAGCTAGTGATCCAGTCCTTCCTTGGGCCAATCCTTCCTCCTGCTTCACAGTCCCATTCCGGATAAACTGTTGATTCGTCCACAAAGGCAAATAACAGTGCGGGTAGATTCCCCTCGGGACAGATGCTAGTTTCAGATGGCTATTTCTCTAAGTATTCCAGAACTCTTCCGCCACATGGATATCCAGGATCGCTTATTCTAAGGCTGTGAGTCGCAAATCAATCAGCGGCATCTATTGTTAATAATAATCGTTAATTAATAGTAATCGATATCAATGTACAATAACATACTTTTATTTTTCATAATAATTACAGTATTGGTAAAGTACTTATTATGTGTCAAGCACTGTACTAAGGGCTGGGGTAGGTGCAAGATAATCAGATAAACATGGGGCTTATAGTCTAATTTGAAGGGAGAACAGGTATTAAATCCCCACTTTACAGATGAAAGAACTGAGGCACAGAGAAGCTATGTGATTTGCCCAAGGTCACACGGTAGGTACGTAGCAGAGCTGGGTTTAGAATCCATGTCCTCTGACTCCCGGGCCTGTGCTCTTTCTACTAGGCCTCACTGCTTCTGTTTGTAGAGAACTGTATCACTTCTCAGGAGAGTATAATACATCAGAGTTGGTAGACATGAACTCTGTCCTCAAGGAGCTTACAGCTTAAAATAAATCAAGGAAGTAACTGAGTATATGAATGTGCGCATAAGTGCTGTGGTGGGAGGGTCTAAGTGCTTCGCAGGTGAGAGTAAATGCATAGCCTAGTGCAAAGATCACCTCCTTATGAATCCAGGCTGCCATTTAAGTTTTTGGTACCTCAGTTTCCTCATCTGTTAAAAGGGATTAAATACCTGTCTTCCCTCCTACTTGGACTGTGAGCTCGTTTTGGGATAGGGACTGAGTCCAGTCTGATTATCTTGTATCTACCCCAGAGCTTAGTACAATGTTGGGCGCAGAGTAAGTGCTTCAGACCTGTTTAAATGGGAGGGAAACTGAGGTGGGGAAGGACCGGTTGGGAATCCTTACTCAGATTCACAAGGTAAAGCATTTCTCTCCATCAGTCTGTCGCTGCAGGATTACCAAGCCTGGATGTCTGGACCAGGGGTGGAGGGAGTAGGTGTGCGTTACTGCTCTTTGAAGCATGCTGACAGATTTGAGGGACACCATCGTTCGGAGCCAAGGAACGAGCCCGGTGACCCCTTGGCCCTTGAGAGCGTTAGCTCTTCTAACACCAACATCTGCCTCCTCAGCTCCCTAGCGTGCAATGCAGGCGTCAGCTGTGCTCCCTCCCGAACAAAAATGGCAGCCGGATCACTCCACAGGACCTGTGCGATTCACTCTGCAGAGTGTAAGGCAGACAGAGCCAGAAACTCCTATGAGAGGGGGAGAGAGAGAGAGAAATACACAGAAAAAGAAAGAGCGAGGGAGAGAGAGAGCCGTTCCCTCATCTCTTTGACCTCATCCACCCTCTCCCTCCCATTTTCTCCTCCATTTCCTAAGGAGAGCCCAGCCATTACCTTAAGCTGGATCATTCATAAAATGTCCTCTGTCTACCAGATGGGACTAAGTGACAACCCTAGAGTGAATACATGTGATATTTATTAGGTGGTTACTATGTTCCAGGCACTGGGCTAAGCACTGGGGTGGATACGAGGTAAGCAGATCGGACACAGTTCCTGTCCCACATGGGGCTCCCAGTCTACTTTCAACCCAGAAAATTATGCATCTGTTGCACTTTCATAACCAAGTGACAAGAGCAATCCTCTTAAAACCCAGTGAAGTCCCAGGCCTCCCAGCGCGTCTGGTTAACGCACCAATGATCTCATTTACATTGGCCCAAAAGCTGACCTTCAAGGGAATGGTTTCACAAGCCCAAGCCTCCCCACTCCAGTCCCCCGCTCTTTTTTTTTTTTTAATTGAACGTGAACTCCCCTTGGTTCAGCTGCCACTGTGCAGGTAATCTCCCTAAAGAGGATGTTTTCCCCTTTCTAAAAATAGCCAATGCCGACTGCTTGGCTTGCATGAAAATTACGTTGTCAACTTAAAATCCTTACCGCTGACGATGCCGAGATCAGAGGCGCTGCTCAGAAATTCCGATCAGCTCTGCCGGGGCTGGGAGGCGTCACTCATTACCAGGCACGCAAGCAAACCTTCCCCCAACAGCATAGCAGCAGCTCTGGCTGCCGTTCTCTTAAAACCCAACCCACGGAAGGTCTGCGCGCAGGGCATTTTTGTCAACCTTTGTGTTTTGGAAGGCAAACTTACTCCTTATGTTCTTGACTCACGCACCCTTAACTCTTTGCAGGGTCAGAGGCTCAGAAGAGGCTTTGAATCTGGGAGAGGCCGTGGAATCCCATCTTGGGGCCTGGCTCTTTTTCCCACTCAATGCAGAAAGCTGGTGGATTGAACTAGAAGCCCAAGGAAGGAAGGGGATTCAACCTCGGGGCTATCAACTCCTAATTTTAGAATCCTTGATGTGGAAAGAGACCACCAGAGATCATCTCATCCGGCCTCTAAATTAGGCACCAACCCATCCGAGACAGGATGGGTTCGAAGGAAGGGGTTTCCTCTCCTACTGCTAAAGAGCTCAAAGGAGGCGTGGGCCACTACTTGCTTCCGTGGTAGCCTGTTCTGGTAACTTACAGCCTAAACTGTCAGGCTGTCCTTGGTCAGTCACATGCTCCCTTCAAAATGCTGGAGAATTCAGCAGAGACAGCACTCGCTCCCTTCGATGTTTGTCTTTTTCTTCCTCATTTATCAGCTCCGTGTCCATGGGAGATAGGGGAATACCTAAATCACGTCTCCCCATGTTACACTGGGAAAAGCGAGACCCAGAGAGAGGAAAGGGTTAGTTTGTTGGGAAAGATGATTCAGGGTCTTGCCAAGGCCCCTGGGGTTTTGGCAATGAGCTCCCTGAACTGAGAAGCAGTGAGGCCTAATAGAAAGAGCAAAGGCCTGGGAGTCAAAAGACCTGGGTTCTAAACCCAGCTCTGACACTTAACTGCTGTGTGACCTTAGTCAATTCCTTTCTTCTCTGGGCCTCAGTTTCCTCATCTGTAAAATGGGGTTTCAGTTCTCATTCTCCTTTCTACTTAGGTTATGAGTCCTGTGACCTGCATCTGTATTTGACCTGATTTCCTTGTGTCTACCTCAGTGCTTAGTACAGTGCTTGACTCATACTAAGGTCTTAAGGAATGAAACCACTACTATTATTATCACTGTTATTATGAGTCATAATTGGGTTTCCAGCCTGATGCAGAAAGAGTCTGGGGACTTTAATATCCACATAGATGTTCCTGACCACCCTTCTACTGCCCGCTTTCTATCACTCCTTAACTCCACTGACCTTCTCCACCCCAGCTCACCCACTCACCAACTTGGACCATCACTCGATCTCATCATGTCTAGCCACTGCACAATCTCTACCCTCTTCAACTCCAACATCCCTCTATCTGACCACAACCTCCTCACCAGCTTTCTCTTCCACACACCTCCTCCCCACAAATCTGTGTTCAACCACAGAGACCTCCATTCTTTGACCCCATCCAATTTTCTCAACTCATCTTACCCCTTGTAGCCTCCATACCCAAGCTCTCTTCCCTTGATGCCCAAATTGACGCCCTCAAC
Organism: Ornithorhynchus anatinus; assembly: GCF_004115215.2. Lineage (NCBI taxonomy): Eukaryota > Metazoa > Chordata > Mammalia > Monotremata > Ornithorhynchidae > Ornithorhynchus > Ornithorhynchus anatinus. The sequence goes on along the minus strand of NC_041728.1, from coordinate 172,153,429 downwards.
ACCACCCTCTCTACTCAACTCAACTCACTCACTCCCCTATCCTTTTATTCACTAACCCACAGCCCTGGGTCATCCCCAAAGTCTGCTTCCTTCACTCTTGTGTACCAGCCGAAGAGCACTGCTGGCAGAATTCTAGCTATAAGGCCGAACTTGTCCACTTCAAGTTGATCTTTAGGAACTTTAACTCTTCCCTTTCCTCTGTCCAGCAAAAATATTTCTCCATCTTTATTAACATCCATGCTCATTGCCCTCACCAGTTGTTCCAGACATTTAATTCCCTCCTCAAGCACCCTGTCCCCCTTCCTCCCCCATCTCTTGCCCTTAATGACCTGGCCACCTACTTTATTGAGAAAATCGAAGCTATCAGGCGTGGTCTCCCTAAAATCTCCCCTGCTCATTCCTATTCCCTCCCTCCTCCTGCCCCTCCTTCAACTCTCCCATCTTTCCCAGCACTATCTCAAGAGGCAATCTCTTGCCTTCTCTCTTAACACATATTAAACACTTAACAGACATCATCATTATTCTTCTCTCCCTGACCACCGTCTTCAACTGTTCTCTCTCCGGTGGTTTCTTCCCCACTGCTTTGAAACTTGGCCCTGTTTCCCCTATCCTAAAAAAGCCCTCCTTTGTCCCCATGCTCCATCCAGCTATCACCCCAGTTATCTTACCATCCCTCTCCAAATACCTTGAGTGAGTTCACCAGCCCAGTGGCCAGTGAACCATTGTCTCACTTTGACCCTTCCAATATGGCTTCCTTCCCTTTCACGCCATAGAAACCACCTCTCATAGGTCATCAATGATCTCCTTCTTGCTAAATCCAGTGACTCTGCTCCATCCTAATCCTCGATCTCTCAGCTGCCTTCAACACTACCCCCTACTCCTGTAAACATTACTCAACCTCTGCTTCACTGACACTACCCTCTTGTTCTCCTCATCTCTCTCGCTGCTCATTCTCAGTCTCTTTCGAAGGCTCCTCCTCTGCCTCCCACCCCTAATTGTGTGTGTCCCTCAAGATTCAGTTCTGGATCCCCTTCTTTTCTCTGTCTATACTCACTCCCTTTGAGAACTCATTCACTCTCAAGGCTTCAACTACCACCTCTATGCAGATGATTCCCAAATTTAAACCTCCAGCCCTGGTCTCTTTCCCGCTCTGCGGCCTCTCATTTCCTCCTGCCTTCAAGACATCTCTAATTGGATATCCTTCCACCACCAAAAGCATAATATGTCAAAAACAGAACTAAAATCCACCCTTTCCTCTCCATCCAAACAACTACCATGCTAATACAATCACTTATTCTCTCCCATCTTGATTACTGTATCAGCCTCCTTGCTGACCACCAAGCCTCCCATCTCTTCCCACTCCAGTCCATATTTAGCTCTGCTGCCCGGATCATTTTTCTACAAAAATGTTCAGCCCATATCTCCCCACTCCTCAAGAACACCAGTGGTTGTACATCCATCTTTGCATCAAACAGAAACTCCTCATCATTGGCTTTAAAGCACTCAATCACCTTGCCCCCTCTAAACTCACCTCACTACTCTCCTCCTTCAACCCAGCTGCACACTTTGCTCCTTTAATCCCAACCTTCTCACTGTACCTCGATCTCGTCCCTCTCACTGCCGATCACTTGCCCAAGTCCTGCCTATGGCCTGGAATGCTCGCTCTCTTCACATCTGACAGACAATCGCTCTCCCCCACTTCAAAGCCTTATCGAAGGCACATCGTCTCTAAGGGGTCTTCCCTGACTAAATCCAATTTTCCTTTTCTCCTACTCCTTTGTGCAGCACCCTGACTTGCTCCCTTAATTCACACCCCCTCCCAGCCCCAAGGCACTTGTGTACCTTATCTGTAATTTATTTATTTATATTAACGTCTGTTTCCCCTCTAGATTGTAACCTCATTGTGGGCCGGGAATATGTCTTTTATATTGTTATATTGTAATAATAATAACGTTGGCATTTGTTAAGCACTGACTATGTGCCGAACACTGTTCTAATAATAATAATGTTGGTATTTGTTAAGCGCTTACTATGTGCAGAACACTGTTCTAAGCTCTGGGGTAGATACAGGGTCATCAGGTTGTCCCATGTGAGGCTCACAGTCTTCATCCCCATTTTACAGATGAGGGAACTGAGGCACAGAGAAGTGAAGTGACTTGCCCACAGTCACACAGCTGACAAGTGGCAGAGCCGGGATTCAAATCAATGACCTCTGACACCCAAGCCCGGGCTCTTTCCACTGAGCCACCCTGCTTCTAAGCGCTGGGGTAGATACAGGGGAATCAGACTTTCCCACGTGAAGCTCACAGTCTCAATCCCCATTTTACAGATGAGGCACTAAATTAAGTGACTTGCGCAAAATCACCCAGCTGACAGGAGGCGGAGCCGGGATTAGAACCCATGACCTCTGTCTCCTAAGCCCGTGCTCTGTACTTTTCCAGGCGCTTAGTCCAGTGCTCTGCGTATATTATTCACTCAATAAACACGATTGATGGATTTGATGGAAAAATGTCCTTGGGTCACCAAGCCAATTAGACTTTTGGGGGTGCAGGTCTCCCCAGCGGCCACAGAGGGCAGCAGAGAGTAGTCCTTCCCTTACTGGGTGGGGGCTGGGCGGAGAAGAGGCGAAGATCCCTATTAATAATAATAATGACATTTGTTCATTCATTCAATAGTACTTATTGAGCGCTTACTATGTGCAGAGCACTGTACTAAGCTCTTAGAATGTACAAATCGGCAACAGATAGAGACAGTCCCTGCCCATTGACGGGCTTACAGTCTAATCGGGGGAGACAGATAAAAACAATAGCAATAAATAGAATCAAGGTGATGTACATCTCATTAACAAAATAAATAGGGTAATGAAAATACATACAAATGACCGGAAGAGCGCAGTGCTGAGGGGAGGGGAAGGGAGAGGGGGAGGAGCAGAGGAAAAGGGGGGAAAGGGGGCTTAGCTGAGGGTCGGTGAAGGAGGGGGTAGAGGGGCCGCAGAGGGAGCAGAGGGAAAAGGGGAAAAGCTCAGTCTGGGAAGGCCTCTTGGAGGAGGTGAGCTCTCGGTAGGGCTTTGAAGAGGGGAAGAGAATTAGCTTGGCTTACTACGTGCCGAGCACTGTTCTAAGCGCTGGGGTAGATAGAAGGTAATGAGATTGTCCCACGTGGGGCTCAAGGTCTTAATCCCAGTTTTACAGATGAGGTAACTGAGGCACAGAGAAGTCGAGTGCCTTGCCCAAAGTCACACAGCTGAGACTGGAGTCACTTAGGTACATACCTGTAATCTAATTTAATGCCTTTCTCCCCCTGTAAGCCAACTGGGGATAGGGAACACATCCACCAACTCTGTTACGTTGTCTCCTCTCAAGTTCGTAGTACAATGCTTTGCCCCAGTAAGTGCTCGGTGGATACCATCGATTCAGCAGAGTCACTTCGGAAGCCAGTGGTAGTGCTGATCTGTGCACTAACTTCTTTGTCTCCCCAAGTGCTTAGTACAGTCCTCTGCCCAGGGGTGCTCAATAAATAGTTTTTCTTGTTTGATCGGGGCCAGAGGACTAACCTTTTGCTACTCCCTTGATCAGTTCAGCCCAGGAATCCACGTCAGGGCCGTCACTTCGCCTGCCCAGATTTTCTGATCTTCCTCCCGGCCGAATCCCGGGCCTGGACTGGAACGGTCAGAGCTGGATATCACAGCCCCAAACAACACACTGAACTCTCCCCCGGCCGGTTTGGAGGACCCTATCTAATGTCTGTCTCCCCCTCTAGACTGCTTTGGGGACGGAATGGGTCTGTTAATTCTGCTGTATTGTTCTCTCCCACAGGCTTAGTACGGTGCTCTGTGAGAACCTCTGAGTGATTGGAGTGATTGGAGAAGCAGCGTGGCTCAGTGGAAAGAGCACGGGCTTTGGAGTCAGGGCTCATGAGTTCGAATCCCAGCTCTGCCACTTGTCGGCTGTGTGACTGTGGGCAAGTCACTTAACTTCTCTGAGCCTCAGTTCCCTCATCTGTAAAATGGGAATGAAGACTGTGAGCCCCACGTGGGACAACCTGATTCCCCTATGTCTACCCCAGCGCTTAGAACAGTGCTCGGCACATAGTAAGCGCTTAACAAATACAAATACAAATACCAACATTATTATGATTGATCCTCTGCCCCTTGTCAACTGTGTGACTGTGGGCAAGTCACTTCCCTTCTCTGTGCCTCAGTTCCCTCATCTGTAAAATGGGGATGAAGACTGTGAGCCTCACGTGGGACAAGCTCATTCCCCTGTATCTACCTCAGCGCTTAGAACAGTGCCCTGCACCAAGTAAGCACTTAACGAATACCAACATTATTATTCTTATTATTATCCCGATCCTGGCGGAGACTGTCCTGTTTCCCTTTGAGGACTGGGAATAAGCTCCTGCAGTCTACGGGGTCAAGGTGTCTGACTGTCGGGCTGTGAGGAGATCCTGGTCTCCATGGCTCATGTGACTGGGCCGTTCTAGGAGAGGGAGGAGTGAGATGACTCAGAACCTCAATGGAACCCTCTGTTTGTCAGTCATACCTTTGCTCAACTAGAGAGGTCTAAGCCAAGGCGTTCTTGTCTTTCAAAACCTTCTGGTCTCTCTCTGGGTTTAGAGATGCAGTGTGGCCTAGTAGAAAGAGCAAGGGGGAGTCTGAGGATCTGGGTTCTAATCCCAGCTCTGACACTTCCCTGCTGTGTGACCTTGGGCAAGTCGCTTAACTTCTCTGTGCCTCAGTTTCCTTATCTGTAAAATGGAGATTCTATATCTGTTCTCTCTCCCACTTAGTCTATGAGCCCCCAGTGAGATGGGGACTGTGTATAACCCGATTGGCTTGTACTTACCCTGGCACTTAGTAGAGTGTTTGCCCCATCGTGGTAATAATAATGATAATGATGATGGTATTTGTTAAGCACTTACTGTGTGCCAAGCACTGTTCTAAGCCCTGGGGTAGATGCAAGGTAATCAGGTTATCCCACGTGGGGCTCACATTCTTCATCCCCATTTTACAGATGAGGGAATTGAGGCCCAGAGAAGTGAAGTGACTCACCCGAAGTCACACAGTTGACAAGGGGCGGAGGCAGGATTAGAACCTATGACCTCTGACTCCCAAATCGGGGCTCTAACCATCAGGCCACGCTGTTTCTCTAAGTAATAAGTGTTTAACATAAACCACAACTATTATTAGTATTGTTATTATCATTATGGCCTCACTGTCGGCTATGTAGCCCTTTCTTGAGCACTAGGGAAGATACAGAATAATCAGGTCAGATCCAGTCTCTGTCCCACTGGAGCTCTCGGTCTAGGGGGAGGGAGAACAGACACTGAATCCCCATTACTGAGAAAACTGCTCTGTACACAGTAAACGCTCAATAAATAGCACTGATTGATTGATTAATTAATTGAAGATCAGAAAAATTAACTGATTTGCCCAAAGGCATTCAGCAGGCAAGTAACAGGGCTGGTATTAGAACCCAAACCTCCTGGCTGCTAGGACCAGGCCTTTTTCTACCAAGTCATGCTTCCTTCAGACCACTGGGTAACTTCAGTAATGATAATAATAATAATAATTGTGGTATTTATTAAGCGCTTAGTATGTGCCAGACACTGAACTAAGCACTGGAGTGGGTACAAGCAAATTGGGGTGGACACAATCCATGGCCCACATGGGGCTCACAGTCTTGTTTCCCATTTTACAGATGAGGCACAGAGAAGTTATGTGACTTTCCCAAGGTCACACGGCAGACAACTGACGGAGCCGGAATTAAACCCCATGAACTTCTGACTCCTAAGCCTGTGCTCTATCCACCTCGCCAAGGCCCTCCCCCTTCAGACCACCTGCCCGGTTGACCAGGAAGCTGGCATCAGGTACTACATGGACATGTTCTCTGCCCTTTCCAAAGGAGCTGATGTTTGCACTTCACCCTCCACCGGCTGGAAGGTTTTGGGCGACTGGGACGAAATTCAAGGAATGCAAGGAACTTGGAAGGAAACTCTTTGGTTATTTATTCCAAGATGTTTCTTTGAGTTTCTCTGTGCTCTTCTCTCAGATGACTCAATCCCAAGATTATCGACCAAAAAACCCCAAGGTCGCAACAGAGTAGAAAGCTGTTTATTGAAACGTGGGTCTGAGATTAGCTACGATCACAAAAAATGGAGTGAACCAGGTAGAGTTCAGGTGGAACTGTCTTCAGTAGAAGCTTGTCCAGTTTGGTTCTATTATCTGTCTTTTTTTCTCTTTGGATTATCTTTATTTGCTTTCAATCAGATAACTGGTTGTTTGAATAACAGGTGAACTGACCACTGGCATTCCATTAATAGTTGCGGTATTTGTTAAATACTGACCGTATGCCACGGCATTGCACTAAGCACTGGGGTAGATACAAGGTAAGCAGGTAGGGACACAGTCCCTGTCTCACATGGGGCTCACATTATTTATATATTACTTATGCATATTAATGTCTGTCTCCCCTTCTAGACTGGGGGCTCGGTGTGGGCGGGGTATGTGTCTGTTTATTGTTATATTGGACTCTTCTTAGCATTTAGTACAGTGCTTTAGGCATAGTAAGCGCTCAATAAATATGACTGAATGAATGAATGAATGGCTCACAGTCCATGTGGGAGGACGAACAGGTATTGAATCCCCACTGTACAGATGAGAAAACTTGCAGACAGGGAATGTGTCTGTTATTTGTTATATTATACTCTCTCAAGTGCTTAGTAATAATAATGATAATGTTGGCATTTGTTAAGCACTTACTATGTGCAGAGCACTGTTCTAAGCGCTGGGGTAGATACAGGGTCATCAGGTTGTCCCACGTGAGGCTCACAGTTAATCCCCATTTTACAGATGAGGTAACTGAGGCACAGAGAAGTGAAGTGACTTGCCCACAGTCACACAACTGACAAGTGGTTCTCTGCACACAATAAGCACTCAATAAATATGATTGATTGATTGACATGGGCATGCTCTACTTTTTCTGGAATCCTGAAGAACCCATGATCATTTGTTGATTTTTGATTTGCATCAACATCCGTAGAACTTATTAACTGACCACGTAGAGTGCCAAATGCCCAGCTCGATACCAACTAGATGTTGTCTCTGTCTTCTATGAGCTACCTGTCTGCCAGATCTCTCTCTCCATGCTCTCATGATCTCCTGACCCCAGATTATAGCCACACCTAACCATTTTTTGCTGAAACAGACAGTTAGCAAAGGAAGCTAAGAAAAAAAAATCCTGTGATAATTGAATGTAGGGCAAAATGTGTATTGTACGTGGGATGTGTAATGTGATTACTAAGTGGAGTGTCAATGAGTTGCTTATTGGTTGTGGAAAAACTTTGCAACATCTTGCAGAAAGGGAGGAGTCCCATTCCACCCTTCCCACATCCGACTCTTAGTTAATTGTATTTTTTGAGTGCTTACTCTGTGCAGAGCACTGTACTCAGCACTTGGGAGAGTATAAAATAATATAACAGACACATTCCCTGCTCACAGTGAGCTTACAGTCTCTAAGGGGAGACAGACATTAATGTAAATGAATAAAATTACAGATATGAACAGAAGTGCTGTGGGGATGGGAAGGGGGGATGAATAAAGGGAGCAGGTCAGGGTGACACAAAAGGGAGTGGGAGAAGGGAAAGGAGGGCTAAGTCAGGGAAGGCCTCTTGGAGGAGATGGGCCTTCAATAAGGTTTTGAAGATGGGGAGAGCAGTGGTCTGTGGTCAGATATGAGGAGGGAGGGAAGTCAGACCAGAGGTCGGACCTGGGTAACAAGTCAGCAGTGAGATAGACAAGAATGAGGGGCAATGAGAAGGTTAGCATTAGACGAGTGAAGTGTGCAGTCTGGGTTGTAGTAGGAGAGTAGTGAGGTGAGCTGAGGTAGGTGACTCTTAGGTCATATGACAGATTTTTTTCCATTTTTCCACAAACTCACTAAATAGTAGGGTATAGATATGTGTGTGTGTGTGTTTTATGGTACTTGTTAATTGTATTTATTGAGAACTTACTCTGTGCAAAGCATTTTACAGTTGAGGAAACTGAGGGACAGAGAAGTTAAGTGAATTGCCCAAGGTCACAGAGCAAGCAATTGGCAGAGCCGAGATTAGAACCCAGGGCCTCTGACTCCCAGGCCTGTGCTCTTTCCATTAGTCCAGACTGCTTCCTGTGTGTGTGTGTGTGTGTGTGTATGCACATGCTTGAGCACAAATCTCATACCTGCACACAAATCTCATACCCAGTCTCACACTGTTGTCTTGGCAGGATACACTCCTCTATATAACACCACAGTTTCTGAATTCCCTAAACCAGGAACATGTGCGCTAATTCTGCTGAATTGTACTCTCCCAAGTGCTTAGTACAGTGCTCTGCACAGAGTAAGCACTCAATAAATACCACTGATTGATTGATTGCTTCAATTTTTCTGAGGAAATCAAAGTCCATTTTCTCTTCCTATTTATCCAGCTTGCTGGAGATATGACCAAAGGGGAGTGAGACAGGCACCTAAGCCATTGTATTCTGAAGCTATAGGGCTAACGCTTCCAAGGCAATAATAATAATAGTTATTATTATTTTATTTGTTAAGCACTTTCTATGTGCCAGGTACCGAACTAAGAGCAGGGGTGGTACAAGCAAATCGGGTAGGCCACAATCCCTGTCCCACAAAGGGCTCACAGTCTCAATCCCCATTTTATAGATGAGATAACTGAGGCACAGAGAAGTGAAGTCACTTGCCCAAGGTCACACAGAAGACAAGTGGCAGAGCTGGGATTAGAACTCACGACCTTCTGACTCTCAGGCCTGTGCTCTCTCCACTATGCCATTATGCTTCTAAAGGTTTCCAGTGATACAAAGTCTGGTGGGGGCTGGCTCCCGGATTAATCTGCCTGTGTCCTGATGGATTGTCACCACAAGACTTGTGGTATTTGCTAAGCGCTTACTATGTGCCAGGCACTGTACTAAGAGCTGGGTTGGATACAAGGTAATCAGGTTGGACAGAGTCCCTGTCCCACATGGGGCTCACAGACTTAATACCCTTTTTACAGATGAAGTAACTGAGGCAAAGAGAAGTGAAGTGACTTGTCCAAGGTCACACAGCAGACAAATGGCAGAGTGGGGATTAAAACCCTACTCCTTCTGATTCCCAGGCCTGTCCGCTATCCTCTAGGAAACACTGCTTTCCAGTTAGCACTCAATCAATTAATTGATTAATCAATCAAAGGTATTTCTTGAGCACTTATCCTGTGCAGAGAACTGTACTGAGTGCTTGGGGCACTGCAATAGAATTGCTAGACAGGATCCCTGCCCTCCAGGAGCTTAGAGTCTAGAGGAAGAGCAGACATTAAAATAAAATATACATAGGGGAAGAGGCAGAGAATAAGGATATAGATCTAAGTGCTGGGGCTGGGGGTTAGAAACAAAACAGGGTTCCATGTTCACAGACAATATAAAAAGGAGGATGAATAGGGTGGAAAAGTGAGGGCTTGGTGAAGGAAGGCTTCTTGGAGGAGACATGTTTTTGGTAATGGAAGATGGAAGAGAGTGCTGGTCTATCAGATATTGGAGGGGCACCCTCCCTCAAGTATCCTTAATCCTGGTAAAGTGACTCCTGTCTGCATCAGTCAGTCTTATTTATTGAGGCTTACTGTGTACAGAGCACTATACTAAGCATTTGGGATAGTACAGTACAGCATTATAATTAATTATGGTATTTGTTAAGCGCTCACTATTTGCAGGGCACTGTTCTAAGCGCTGAGTAATCAGATTGTCCCAAGTGGGGCTCACATTTTTAAACTCCATTTTTACATATGAGGTAATTGAGGCCCAGAGAAGTTAAGTGACTTGCCCAAGGTCACACAGCAGACAAGTGGCGGAGGCAGGATTAGAACCCATGACCTCTGACTCCCAAGCCCGTGCTCTTTCCACTAAGCCATGCTGCTTCTCTAACAGACACATTCCCTTCCTACAGTGAGCTTACATTCTCCTGGATGGAAACACCCCTGACCTCCCTCATCTACCCATCCCTCCGTCTCCAGAAAGCTTGGATCTCATGCTGCAAGGAGTTTCCATCCTGCAGTCACCAGGGTGGAAAGCAGAACATGGCGAGCTGCCTCACGAGGGGGTGGCATGAGAGTTGCCATCCTCCCCCTCTAGATTGTATGCTCGTTGTTGGCAGGGAACATGGGCTATCAACTCTATTATATGGTAGAGAAAGAGCATGGCCTAGTGACAAGAGCATGGCCTTGGGAATCAGGGGACTTGGATTCTAATCTTGGCTCGGCTCCTTGCCTGCTGTGTGACCTTGGGCAGGTCACTTAAGTTCTCTGTGCCTCAGTTTCCTCATCTATAAAATGGGGATTAAGACTGTGAGCCCCAGTGCCTTATTACCTTGGATCTATCCAGGTGTATAGAACAGTGCTTGGCCCATACTAAGCGCTTAACAAACATTATTATTAATAATAATAATGATGTTGGTATTTGTTAAATGCTTACTATAGGCAGAGCACTGTTCTAAGCGCTGGGGTAGGTACAGGGTCATCAGATTGTCCCAGGTGAGGCTCACAATCTTAATCCCCATTTTACAGATGAGGGAACTGAAACAGAGAGAAGTGAAGTGACTTGCCCACAGTCACACAGCTGACAAGTGGCAGAGCCGGGATTTGAACCCATGGCCTCTGACTCCAAAGCCCGGGCTCTTTCCACTGAGCCACGCTGCTTCTCTCCCAAGTGTTTAGTACAGTGCCCTGCACAAAGTAAGTGCTCAATCAGTAAGTTTTAAGATTAAGATTGGTGTCCCACTACTAGACTCCCATACTTTCTCAACTCAGGTTTCTGGCAAGACCTGTGAGTAAAGAGAGTGGGGAAAGACCCCAAGAGATGGTTTTCTGGCCTTAACCCTTCCTCCCAGTCACCACCTCCCTAAAATCCCTTCCCACTTCTGGAATTCACTCACAGAGAAAAGTCTGTACTTCTGTTTCCACCTGTCAGCTGGCTAAACCATGAACAATTAGTGAGACTGTGGATAGGGAAGGTGTCTGTTATATCTGTTGTACTGCTATATTGTACTCTCCCAAGCACTTAGTAAAGTGCTCTGCACACAGTAAGCACTCAATAAAGATGATCGACCGACTGATTCTCTGGCTCCTACAGAGCCGTGAGCGGACCTTGGCGCGGAAGACTTCCGTGGCTGGTTGATCCTCGCATCGTCCCCTCTGCCGCTGGAGAACAGCTGTCCAGTCTGGGAAGACGACCAGAGAAGAGTTGCGAAAAGTCAAGGTCAATATGACCGCCTTTGGCCAAGAGGAGATACTCCATTGACTGTGGGATATTGGCACAGGTGTGAAATCCCATTTTCTGGACAATGAGACCTTTCCGAAGACCCAACCAATTAGGCCTGGCTCAGGGAGGCTTGCCTTTAATTTTCTTTCGTTTGAAAAACACAAGTTGTCAGCTGTCAGCTTGAAATTGAACAACCCGAGGTTTCGACATGCTTGTTGTAAGACATTAATGAAATACTTTGAAGCGCTGATGTCAAATACCACGATTCCAGATGTTCGTTGCATGGGATTGACGGAGCGAAGTTTCCTCCCTCCCTTGGCAATGGAACTGTGGAAGCCACATGCGTCTTGCCGCTGCAAGACTTGCAAGATGTTGCTATCTTGGTATCTGGTCTTTAGTCAGTGTCTGGGGGCATTCTGTGAGAATCTTTTAATGAGTCTCATCGTTCAAGAATATATGCCCAGTCTTTCCAGGAACTAGGTTCAAAGGCAGGCAGTGAATTGAAAAGCGCCAGTTTCCGAGACTGGACTTCAATTCCCTGTAAGTTTAGAAGCTGCTTGGTCTCTGAGCTCACTGAGATGCTCGTTGAAATAGCTGAAGGATAAAGGAAGAGAAACCCGCCCGCTCTTTTCTCATGAATGACACTAGCCCAGCGTGCGTGGCCTACTGGTAAAAACATGGGGCTGGGAGTCAGAAGACCCAAGTGCTAGTCCCAGCTCCACCACTTGCCTGCTGTGTGACCTTGGGCAAGTCACTTAATTTCTAAGAACTTCAGTTTCCTCATCTGTAGAATGCGGATAAAATACTCCTTCTCCCTCTCTCTTCAACTGTGAAACCCATGTGGAAGAGGGACAGCCTGATATGATTTCTTGGATCTACCCCAGTGCTTACTACACTGTCTGACACATAGTGAGTGCTGAACAAGTACCAGAACAATAATTATCAACACCCTTGTGTGTGGCCTAGTGGATAGAGCATTCATTCATTCATTCATTCATTCATTCAATCTTATATTATTGAGTGCTTACTGTATGCAGAGCACTGTACTAAGCGCTTGGGAGAGTACAATACAAGAATAAACAGAAACATTCCCTGTCCACAATGAGCTTCCAGTCTAGGGAGGTGGAGTGTGTCATCAATACAAATAAATAAATTACAGATAGGGACATAAGTGCTGAGGGGCTGGGAGGGGGGAGGAACCAAGGGAACAAGTCAGGGTGAGGCAGAAGGGAGTGGGAGAAGAGGAAGGGAGAGTCTTAGTCTGGAAAGGCCTCTTTGAGGAGATGTACCTTCAGTAAGGCTTTGAAAGCAGGGAGAGTAATTGCCTGCCAGATTTGAGGAGGGAGGGTGTTCCAGGCCAGAGGCAGGACTCGGTCCAGGGGTCCGCGGCGAGACAGGCGAGGCTGACGCACAGTAAGAAGATTAACACTAGAGAAGCAAAATATCCAGGCTGGGTTGTAGAAGGAGAGTAGTGAAGGGAGGAAGGTGGGGGCAAGGAGGTGGACCTTTTTAAAGCCAATGATGAGGAGTTTTTGTCTGATGCACAGGACTGGAATGACCTGGGTTCTAATCCTTGCTCTGCCAATTTGCTGTGTGACCTTAGGAAAGTGACTTCACTTCTCTCTGCCTCAGTTATCTCATCTGTAAAATGGGGATTAAGACTGTGAGCCCCATGTGGGACAGAGACTGTGTGAAACCTGATTTGAGTGTATCTCTCCCAGTGCTTATCACAATGCCTGGCACGTAGTAAGCTCTTAACAAATCCCACTATTAGTGTTAGTAGTACATAGTGGCACATAGTAAGTGCTTAATAAATTTCATTTTTACTTTTTGTTCTTTCAGCTCGATCATGGCCTCTTGCTCTCAGGGTGGCCCTAGGAAAAAAAACCCTCTAAGATGTCCACTATTGGGGTTCTTATTCCTTTCTCCTATCCAGGTAGTGATGATGATGGCAAAGCAAGTGAAATGTGAGAGACTTCAAATAAGTTACAAATTAGGAAGCAACCTACTAGCGCGTATAATCCCCAGGGATTCCAAGCTCTCTGTGAGCAGAGAACATGTGTCTTGCTTCCTCTGTTCTTCACCAAGCTTTTCACACCATGCTATGAGCACTCGGGTGCTTAACAGAGACCACTGCTCCTTTCTTATCAGCCCTTCCTGCTCCCTGAAGAGCAAGTGAATGTACTCAGACTCCTGAAAGCATTTCTAGGGCAAAGACTGTTCTTTTCTTTGACCAAGGTACCAGCTGAAAATTTGAGAAGGTGATGTTGATTCCATGGAGGAAATCATTTTGAATACATCACCCAGTGTCTTTTGAGAAATTACAACATTAAAATTCACTGGTTGTGCACAAATAAGTGGACCTCGTAGTGAGAGGATGGGCCTGGGTGTCAGAGGACATAAATAATAATGATGGCATTTGTTAAGCATTTACTATGTGCCTGACACTGTACTAAGTGCTGGGGAGGATCCAAGCAAATTGGGTTGGACACAGTCCCTGTCCCATGTGGAGCTCACAGTCTCAATCCCCATTTTACAGATGAGGGAACTGAGGCACAGAGAAGTGAAGTGACTTGCCCAAGATCACACAGCAGGCAAGTGGTGGAGCTGGGATTAGAACCCATAACCTTCTGACTCCCAGGCCTGTGCTCTATCCACTACAGACCAGATACAGTCCTGGTCCCACACCAGGCACAAAGTCTAAGTAATAATAATAATAATGATGACGATGGCATTTGTTAAGCACCTACTATATGTCAAGCACTGTTCTAAGCACTGGGGGAGGGATACAAGGTCTTAATCCCCATTTTACAGATGAGGTAACTGAGGCCCAGAGAAATGAAGTGACTTGCCCAAAGTCACACAGCTGACAAGTGGTGGAGCCGGGATTAGAACCCATGACCTCTGACACCCAAGCCCGGGCTCTTTCCACTGAACCACCCTGCTTCTCAATGGAGACAGAAGTAGGAGGGAACAGGTATTGAATTGAATCCCCATTTTACAGATGAGGAAACTGAGGGCCAGAGAAGTGAAATGACTTGCTCGAAGTAACGCGGCAGCTAAGTGGCAGAGATGGGTTTGGAAACCAGGTTCTCGGACTCCCAGGCCCAGGGTCTTTCCACTAGGCCACACTGCTTCCTACCTCTCACCTCTGGTGCCTGTCCAGTAGTGGGTAGGAGACAGGACAAATGGTGAATCGTGGTGAGTGGCTGCAGAATTCATCTCAGAATCCACCTCACCAAAAGGAAATAGCAGAAAGAAATGGGACTCAACTGGGAATTCATTTTGCAGCTTCCCATCTTCCCTCAGGTCTCTAATCTCTGCATCAAGCTCAGGATCAGATGTTTCTGAAGTTTTTCAAGTGGCATAATGCTTAACAAATTCCATCATTTACATATCATTATTTGCTTAACAAATAACATATTTGCATCTTTCAATTTGTTCTGCCTCTCTCAAAAGAAGGCAAGCTACTTGAAGGCAGGGATAGTGGCTAAGGCCAATTTTAGGTTCTAGATCCCCATCTCTCTCCCTCTCTGCAGTCTCACATTTCCTCTTGCCTTCCAGATGTCTCTACTTGAATGTTCTCTCATCACCTTAAGCTTAACATATCCAAAACAGAACTACTTATCTTCCCACCCAAACCAAGTCCTGCCCCTGACTTTCCCATCACTGTAGATGGCACCACCATCATTCCAGTCTCAGAAGCCCATAACCTTGGCATTATCCTTGACTTCTCTCTTTCATTCAACCCACATATTCAAAATATGAATCCCGCCGGTCCCACCTTCATAATATCACTAAAATCCGCTCTTTCCTCTCCATCCAAGCTACTACCATATTAATACAATCACTCATCCTATCCTACCCATATTACTGCATCAGCCACCTTGCTGACCTCCCAACCTCCTGTCTCTCCCCACTCCAGTCCATACTTCTCTCTGGTGGCTGGATCATTTCTCTACAGAAACATTCAGGATGTCACCCCACTCAAGAAACTCCAGTGGTTGCCCATCTACCTCTGCATAAAACTAAAACTCCTCACCGTTGGCTTTAAAGCGCTCCGTTATCTTGCCCACTCCTACCTCACATTACTACTCTCCTACTACAACCCAGCCCGTGACACTTCCCTCCTCTAATGCTAACCTTCTCACTGTGCCTTGATCTCACCTATTTCTCCTCTGACCCCCGGCACATCTCCTGCCTCTGGCCTGGATTGGCCGCCCTCCTCAAATCTGACAAAAAAATTACCTTCCCCCGCTTCAAAGCCTTACTGAAGGCACATCTCCTCCAGGAGGCCTTCCTTGACTAGGCTTCCCCTTTCCTCTTCTCCCACTCCCTTTTGTGTCACCCTGACTTTCTCCATTTGTTCTCCCCTTCCCAGCCCCTCAACTCCTATGTACATATCTATATTTATATTAACATCTGTCTCCCCACTCTGGACTGTATGTAAGCTCGTTGGGGTCAGGGAATGTGTCTGTTTATTGTTGTACTATACTCTCCCAAGTGCTTAGTACAGTGCTCTATACACATTAAGTGCTCAATAAATACAATTAATTCATTCATTCATTCAATAGTATTTACTGAGCGCTTACTGTGTGCAGAGCACTGTACTAAGATCTTGGAAAGTACAGTTCAGCAACAGAGACAATCCCTGACCACAGTGAGCTTATAGCCTAGAGGGGGAAGACAGATGTTAATATAAATACAGATATGTACATAAAAGCTGTGGGGCTGGGGAGGGGAGAACAAAGGGAGCAAGTCAGGGTGATGCAAAGGGGAATGGGAGAAGAGGAAAGGGGGAGCTTAGTCCGGGAAGGCCTCTTGGAGGAGATGTGCCTTCAGTCTAGAAGCGGGAAGAGAATGAATGATTGAATGAATGAAGTAGCCATTATCCCTGACTAGGATCTCATCCCCTCATCCTATTTTCCCTCACCCATGCACTTAGTCCCACCTCCTAAGCACTTAAGTACTCACCTGCCCGACTCCAAACCCTACAACATTTAGGAACATACCGTTACATTCCATTCTTCCCTTACCTCTAGGTTCTGTCTCCCTTTCAAGAATCTTAGCTCCGAAAAGGCAGGGATCATATTTACCAACTCTATTACACTGTACCCTCCTAAACACTCAATGCAACACTCTGCACACAGCAATTGATCATTAAATACCATTGACTGACAGGTAGAGTGAGGAAAGCTGGTTTGGAGGTTCACCTGAGGAGGGGCATAAACTTCAAGGGAGGTAGGTATATCTGACCCTCACTGTCATGGACGCAGAACATCTGGTCAGTTTCTGTCTGCCTCCCTAGCCCAGGCCATACTGATGCTTTCTTCTCTAGCTAATCAGGGGCCTGTTTGGGTCTCCAGGACACATTCAGTGCAATGCTGCTTTTCTACCTGATACACCCCAGGTCCTTGGCAAGATGAGTAATAATGATGATATTTGTTAAGTGCTTACTATGTGCCAAGCACTGTTCTAAGCACTGGGGTAGATACAAGGTAATCAGGTTGTCCCACGTGGGGCTCACAATATTAATCCCCATTTTACAGATGAGGGAACTGAGATACAGAAAAGTTTAGCGACTTGCCCAAAGTCACACAACTGATAAGTGGTGGAGCTGGGATTAGAACCCATGACCTCTGACTCCCAAGCCCCGTGCCCTTGCCACTAAGCCACACTGCTCTATCCACTATCTCACCTTTATAATATCGCCAAGATCCGCCCTTTCCTCTCCACCCAAACGGCTACCTTACTGCTACAGGCTCTCGTAATATCCCATCTAGACTACTGTGTCAGCCTTCTCTCTGATCTCCCTTCCTTCTCTCTCGCCCCGCTCCAATCTATTCTTCATTCCACTGCCCGGCTCATCTTCCTGCAGAAACGCTCTGGGCATGTCACTCCCCTTCTTAAAAACCTCCAGTGGTTGCCTATCAACCTCCATTCAAAACAAAAACTCCTCACTCTAGGCTTCAAGGCTCTCCATCACCTTGTCCCTTCCTACCTCTCCTCCCTTCTCTCTTTCTACCGCCCACCCCGCACGCTCCGCTCCTCTGCTGCCCACCTCCTCACCGTCCCTCGGTCTCGCCTATCCCGCCGTCGACCCCTGGGCCACGTCCTCCTGCGGTCCTGGAATGCCCTCCCTCCTCACCTCCGACAATCTAATTCTCTTCCCCTCTTCAAATCCCTACTTAAAGCTCACCTCCTCCGAGAGGCCTTCCCAGACTGAGCTCCCCCCTTTTTTCCCCTCTTCTCCCTCTACCCACCCCTTCACCTCTCCGCAGCTAAACCCTCTTCTCCCCTCCTTTCCCTCCCCTCCTCCCCCTCTCCCGTTCCACCCCCTCAGCACTGTACCCGTCCGCTCAACTGTATATATCTTCATCACCCTATTTATTTTGTTTAATGAGATGCACATCACCCTGATTCTATTTATTTGCCATTGTTTTCATGAGATGTTCTTCCCCTTGACTCTATTTATTGCCATTGTTCTTGTCTGCCCGTCTCCCCCGATTAGACTGTAAGCCCATCAAAGGGCAGGGACTGTCTCTATCTGTTGCTGATTTGTACATTCCAAGCACTTAGTACAGTGTTCTGCACATAGTAAGCGCTCAATAAATACTATTGAATGAATGAATGAATATCTAAACCTCCCCATCCCCAAATTTTCAGCTGTGGTTGAAGACTGGAGCCATGAAACGATTACTGGCCTTAGGCACTGTATGACGTAGGGCCAGTTCTAACAATAATAATAACGATAATAATTGCTGTAGCTCTAGATTGTAAGCATGTGTCCAGACTGTAAATTCATTATTGCCAGGGAATATGTCTACCAACTCTGTTATACTGTACTCTTTCCAGCGATTAGTATGGTGCGCTGCATACAGTAAGCACTCACTACCATTGATGATGATGATGATACTTGTTTTGTTAAGCAATTAATATGTGCCAAACACTGTAGTAAGTACTGGGATAGATACAAAGTAATCAGGTCGAACAAGATCCCTATCCCTCATGGGGCTCATGATCTAAGGGAGAGGGAGAACAGGAATCGAACCTCCATTTTACAAATGAGAAAACTGAGGCAAGTTAAGTGACTTGCTCAAAGTAATACAGCAGGCAAGTGGTGGAGCTGGGTTTAGAACCAGGTCCTTTGACTTCCCAGGTCCATGCTGCTTTTTCTTCCTCTACAATTCCTCACACTTCCTGGTGAAAATTATCACAAGGAATGGAAAGTTCATCACCTCTGATTGAAGCAGATTTATAGGATCCCTGGCTGGAGTGAGGTTTAAGTCCTATGACCTGGGGATGAGGGGACCCTTCCACATAAAGTCATCTGATGGACATGGCATCTCAGCCACACACAATCCTCTAATCCCGCAAGGCCCCACTGCCTCACCAGACAAGAATAATAATAATAATCGTGGTATTTGTAAAGTGTTAACTATGTGCCAGGCACTGTATTAAGCACTGGGGTGGATACAAGCAAATCAAGTTGGACATAGAACCTGTCCCACATCTCTATCCCCATTTAACAGATGAGGTAACTGAGGCATGGGGAAGTGAAGTGACTTGCCCTAGGCCATACAGCAGACAGTGGCAGAGCGGCATTAGAACCCGTAACCTTCTGACTTCCAGGCCCGGGCTCTATCCACTATGCCAGGGGCCTGAAAGGCCTCGGGAGGATTAGAGCTAACCCTCTAGTACTCGGGAAAGAGTAGAAAAACAACTACCGCCATCACTATTTTCAACCTCAAAATGTACAGATCCTGCAGAGTCTGTGGTACTTTGGGTGGAGGAGTGCATATGGTGAAGGGCTTGTGGGCCTTGGGCCTCAGTTTCCTCATCTGCAAAACGGGGATTCAATATCTGAATCTCCCCTACTTAGACAATGAGCCTGATGTGGGACAGGGACTGTGTCTGGCTTGATTTTCTTATAGGTACTCCAGTGCTTGGCACGTACTGAGGATGCACTAAATTCAGAATGGCTGACAAGAGTCTGTGGTTCTCTGGTGGAGGAACGTGTGCGAGGAGAGGCCTGTGGGCCTTGGGCCAACACTAAAGGGCTCAGTGGTGGATACGCCAATCAAGGAATTGATCATTTAGTGGGATTTATTGAGCACTTAATGAGCGCAGAGTACTGTACTAAGTGATTGTACTAAGTCTACTATCAGAGTTAGTAGACACATTCTCTGCTCACAAGGAGCTTATGTAAGTGCTGTGGGACTCAGGATGGGCTGAATATCAAGTGTTTAAGGTGTATGGATCTGAAGGAATAGATAACACAGAGGAGAGGGAGATGAGGGTTTAGTCAGGGAAGGCCTCTTGGTGGAGACGTGATTTTAGGAGGACTTTGAAGGTGTGGGAGAGTGATGGTTGGTTGGTTATGAAGGAGGAGGGAGTTCCAGAACAGAGGGAGGATGTGGGTAAGGGGTGAGAAAGGAGAGATTGAAGTGCCGAGAGCAGGTTGGCATTACTAGAGTGAAGTGTACAGGTTGGATTGTAGTAAATCAGTGAGTTGAGGTATGATGGGGAGAGATGATTGGGTGTCTTTAGGCACTCAGTCAGCTCACTCCATCCCATTTCACCTCACTGACCTCCTATACTCAGTCAGTCAGCTCACATACTCCACTCCTCTAGCACCAACTTACTCACTCTGCCCTGATTTCGTCTATCTCACCGCCGACCCCTTTCCCACGTTCCCTTCCTAGCTCAGAACTCCCTTCCCCTCCTTAGATGCCAGATCACCACTCTCTCCACCTTCAAAGCCTTATTAAGGTCCCATCTCCTCCAAGAGGCCTTCCCCGATTAAACCCTCTTTTCCCCGGCTCACTCTCCCTCCTACGTTTTCCATGCACCTGGATCTGTGACCTCTGGGTATAATAATGTTGGTATTTGTTAAGCGCTTACTATGTGCAGAGCACTGTTCTAAGCGCTGGGGTGGATACAGGGTAATCAGGTTGTCCCACGTGAGGATCACAGTCAATCTCCATTTTACAGATGAGGTAACTGAGGCACAGAGAAGTGAAGTGACTTGCCCACAGTCACACAGCTGACAAGTGGCTGAGCCGGGATTCGAACCCATGACCTCTGACTCCCAAGCCCGTGCTCTTTCCACTGAGCCACGCTATTCACCCCACTCCCAACCCTTATGCACATATTTACATGTCTTTAAATTGTATATTATAAATGATTTAATTATATTAATGTCTCTCTGTCACTGGAGACTGTAAGCTCCTTATGGGCAGGGAATGTGATTGATCAATTGATTTCTACAACCAAATCGACACACACCACTCCTCTAACATTAAAGTATTATCCGTACCTCGATCACATTTTTTTCCCGGCTGACCCTCTTGCCCACATCACTTAGTCATATTTATCGAGTGCTTTATTGAGCACTTACTCTGTTCATGTCCTCCTTCGGGCCGGAAACTCCTCCCTCTTCATATCTGACAGAGCCCTACTCTGCCCACCTTCAAAGCCCTCCTAAAATCACATCTCCTCCAAAAGGCCTTCCCTGACTAACTCCTCATTTCCCTATCTGCCTTCACCTCCTTGTTGAATATGTCTAACCCCATAATACTTAACCTTATGATGTTAACCTCAATTTTCACCTATTTTAAAATTTAGTTTAATGAGTACACTCTCTGGTGTATAAGCTACTTGCGGGCAGAGATAGCTCCTAACAACTCTCATCTTTCTCATTGCCGACCTCTCCCCCACATCCTACCTCTGGCCTGAAATGGCCTCCCTCCTCATATCAGAAACATAATTGTTCTCCCCAACATCAAAGCCTGATTGAAGGCACATCTCCTCCAAGAAGGCTTCCCTGACTAAGCCCTCCTCTCCTCTTCTCCCACTCCCTTCTGCTCTGCTCTTTACTTGCTCCTTCATTCATCCTCCCTCCCATCTCCACAGCAGATATGTATATACCTGTAATTTATTTATTTATCTATTTATTACTAATGATAATAATAATGGTATTTATTAAACATCAAATCCCAGCTCTGCCACTTGTCAGCTGTGTGACTGTGGGCAAGTCACTTCACTTCTCTGGGCCTCAGTTACCTCATCTGTAAAATGAGGATTAAGACTGTGAGCCCCATGTGGGACAACCTGATTCCCCCCTATCTTCCCCAGCGCTTAGAACAGTGCTCTGCACATAGTAAGCGCTTAACAAATACCAACATTATTATTAAACACTTACTGTCTGCCAAGGACTGTTCTAAGGTAATCAGTTTGTCCCATGTGGTGCTCACAGTCTTAATGCCCATTTGGCAGATGAGTTAAATGAGGCACAGAGAAGTTCAGTGACTTGCCCAAAGTCACACAGCTGATAAGTGGAGGAGCCGGTATGAGAACCCACGACCTCTGACTCCCAAGCCCCTTCTCTGGCCACTAAGCCACGTATATTGTCTGTCTCCTCCTCTAATAATAATGTTGGTATTTATTAAGCGCTTACTATCTGCCGAGCACTGTTCTAAGCGCTGGGGTAGATACAGCGTAATCAGGATGTCCCACGTGAGGCTCACAGTCTTAATTCCCATTTTACAGATGAGGTCACTGAGGCACCGAGAAGTAAAACGACTTGCCCAAAGTCACACAGCTGACAGGTGGCGGAGCCAGGATTAGAACCCATGATCTCTGACTCTTAAGCCCTGGCTCGGGCAGGAATGTGTTTGTTCGTTGCTTTATTGTACTTTCCCAAGAGCTAAGTACAGTGCTTTGCGCACAGTAAGCACTCAATAAATGCAACTGAATGAATGACTGAATGAACTCTATTATATTATACTTTCCCAAAAGCTTAAAGGTACAGTGTTCTGTGCATAGTAAGCACCCAATAAATACCGTTGACTGACTGAATAGATGGACAATCACTGGACGTTTTTGAGGAGGGAGGAGATATGGACTGAACATTTTTTCAGAAAACTGATCCGAGCAGAAGAATGCACTATAGTCTGGAGAGGAAGAGGCAGAAGGCAGGGAGGACAGGGAGGAAACTCATGCAGTAGAAATAGGAAATGATAAGTGCTTGGATCAATAACAATATTGTTGGTATTTGTTAAACGCTTACTATGTGCAGAGCACTGTTCTAAGCGCTGGGGTAGGTAGCTCACAGTCTTAATCCCCATTTTACAGATGAGGTAACTGAGGCACAGAGAAGTTAAGTGACTTGCCCAAGGTCACACAGCCGACAAGCGGCAAAGCCGGGATTCCAACCCATGACCTCTGACTCCCAAGCCCGTGCTCTTTCCACTGAGCCACGCTGCTTCTCATTTGATGGAGAGGAAAGGGCAGATGGGAAGCAGCATGGCCTAGTGGAAAGAGCCTGGGCTTGGGAATCAGAAGATGTGAGTTCTAAACCTGGCCTCAAATACCATCATTAGGTCTGCTGTTTGACTTTGGGCAAGTCACTTCACTTCTCTGTGCCTCATCTGGAAAAATGAGGATTAAGACTGTAAACCCCATGTGAGATAAGGACTGTGTCCAACCTGATTACCTTGTATCTACCCCAGGATTTAGAACAGTGCTTGGCTAGAGAAGCAACGTGGCTTAGTGGATAGAGCCCAGGCCTGGGAGTCAGAAGTACCTGGCTTTTAATCCCAGCTCTGCCACATGTCTGCTGTGTGTCCTTGGGAAAGTCACTTAACTTCTCTGTGCCTCACCTCATCTGAAAATAATGAGGATTAAGAATGGGAGCCCAATCTGGGAAAGGGACTGTGTCCAACTTGATTAATTCGTATCTACTCCAATGCTTAGAACAGTGCTTGGCACATAGTAAGCACTTATCAAGTACCAAAATTATTGTTCACACAGTAAATGCTTAACAAATGCCACAGTTATTATTATTATTAGATTCTAGAGATGTTGTGAAGGTAGAACCAAGAAGGTTTGGTAACAGATTGAATATATGGGTTGAATAAACTGGACTCTATCTACTAAGCCACACTGCTTTTCCCCCTTCCCAAGTGCTGTGACCCTCCGAATCGCCTTTGGCATTAAGTTTTTGCATCTATTCTTCACACTTCTGTACAGGTCATATTTTGTACATTTTATGCTTTATTCTTCTCTACTGCTGCTATCAACAGTTGTAGAGTAGCTCTAAGCAGCGTGGCTTAGTCGATAGAGCACAGGCCCAAGAGTCAGAAGGACCTGGGTTCTAATCCCGTCTCCGCCACTTGTCTGCTGTGTGACCTTGCGCAAGTTACTTCACTTCTCTGTGCCTCAGTTACCTCATCTGTAAAATGGGGATTGAGACTGTGAGCCCCATGTGGGATAGGGACTGTGTCCAAGCTGATTTGCTTGTATCCACCCCAATGCTTAGCACAGTGTCTGACACATAGGAAGCACTTAACAAATGCCACACTGATCATCATCATTATTATCATTATTATTACTGTATATAAGCACTTCGTTTCTGCTGGTCTCCCCCACTAGAACGTAAGGCCCTGGAGGGCAGGGACTGAGTCTTTTGGGTGCTTGGTTCAAAGCTGGTTGTTGTACTTATTGAATGTCATCGGCTGAATGAAATGTTGGAAAATGGTCACGTTTTTATGGCACGTACTGATTTTCCTCTTCAGTCCCCGGGGCGGCATTTTTCATCTGTTGGCCCTTCAGAGACATAATATAGCGTGGAGGCATGACAAGGGATCTAAGTCCGGACTCTTGAATGAAATAGTCGGCTATGTCACCATTTGGGTATTTTTATGGCAGTGGCTGTTGGGATTCTGATCCTTTATTAATTGCATCTGTTGGTGGGTCAGAGCATTTCAAGGGATGTTGAATTCTATTGCCTTTGGGCCCTGAGGTTGTTTGACAGCTGACAGATAAATAAAATCTGAAGGTCTGGGGGCAGAATCCCTATTGTCATGGTTTCACTTCTGATCGATTTTTTCATTTTCAAGTATTCACGTGTTGGGAATCAGAGAGAGGACTCCCAACCCCAAGAGAGGCAGAGGAGAGGGAATGCTTGGGAATGGGTTTCAAAAGCCACACAGAGAACATCTTTCATGTTGCAGAGGGCAGAAGAGTCACTGGTAATCAATCTTGGAAGAATGAAAACAGAATTGACCCTCTGGCCACGTCAAGCTGAGGCTCCGGGCAGCCTAGATAATTCAAATCTCAGTATTGCTCCAAGAAAGCTTTTCGTCAACTTTGATAGTTATCGGAGCAGGGCTCAGACCAAGGTTTAGATGGTTTAGTAAAATGCCAACTCCTTTTGGGCCAGTGGCTTTCTAAACTTGACCTCATCGGGTTCAACGCAAACAAAAGGAAGCACTTCTCCCCGCCGCAGCGGGTGGTAAGCATATGGAATTCGTTACCACAGGAAGTTGTGCAGGGAGAAAATACCAGTAGGTTCGAGAAGGGGTTTACATCAGTTTAGGGATGAGCGGTTCGTGCTGGGTTACTGTGGGGGGGGGGGAAGGTTGGGAGGCAGAGAGGAAAAATTAAGGATGTCGGATGATACTGTCCTCTAAGGGCAGACTTGAGAACTATGGCCACCCTGAAGTGGGGAAAAAAATATGGTGGCCTCTCCTTTACTCTTCCCTACTCTCTCCCCGTGTGGTCTCCAGGTCCATGCAGAAAATCTAGGATCTGATAGTCCATCAATCGAGCAATCGATCGTATTTATGCACACTGTACTAAACGCTTGGGAGAGTACAATGTAACAGAGTTGGTAGACATGTTCCTTGCCCACAACAAGCTTACTCCGTAAGATGGGAATTGATTTCCACCATCCGTAATCGCACATTTCCCTCAGTCCCCGCACTTGCTGAACAGTCTCTGGCCCTTACTTTCTGATAATACTTATCTGCTGTGTGACTCTGGGCAAGTCACTTAACTTCTTCGTGTCTCAGTTACTGAATCTGTAAAATGGGGATTAAGACCGTGAGCCCCATGTGGGACAGGGACTATGTCCAACCCGATTTGCTTATATCCAACCAGTGCTTAGAAGAGTGCCTGGAACCAAGTAAGTGCTTAAAAAATGCCCCTATTATTGCTATTATTATTATTATTATTATTAATAATGTACTTGTTAAGCACTTACTATCATCATCATCATCAATGATATTTATTGATTGCTTACTGTGTGCAGAGCACTGTACTGAGCACTTGGGAGAGTACAATTCAACAGTGTTGATAGATATGTTCTCTGCCCATAATGAACTTTCAGTCTAAAGGGGAAGACAGATGTTTAAATAAATCATTAAAAATATATAATTTATAGATAGGTATATAAATGCTGTGGGGTTGATAGTATGACAAATATCAAATACCCCATAGTCACAGATTCAAGTGCACACAGATGACTCAGAAGAGAGAAAGACCAGGGAAAAGAGGGCTTCATCGGGGAAGGCCTCTAAGTGCCAGCCACTCTACTAAACTCTGGGTTAGATAGAAGATAAGCCAATTGGATGCAGTTCCTGTCCCACATAGGGTTAACAGTCCAAGTAGGAGTGAATAGGTTTCAATCCCCATTTTATGGATGAGGAGACTGAGGCCCAGACAAGGTAAGTGACTTGTCCAAGGTCACAGAACAAACACATGGCAGAGTAAGGATTACAACCCAGTTCCTTTGGCTCTCAGGTCTAAGCTCTTTCTCATGCAGAGATAGTCAATCTATCCCTAATTAAGTCTTGGGCCACTGTCCATCCACCTCCGTATCAAACAGGAACTCCTCACCATTGGCTTTAAAGCAGTCCATCACCTTTCCCCCTCCTACCTCATCTCACTTCTCTCCTTCTACAACTCAGCCTGCACACTTCGCTCCTCTGGTGCGACCATCTCACTGTACCTCGATCTCGTCTGTCTCGCTGCCCACCCAAATCCTACCTCTGGCCTGGAACTCCCTCCCTCCTCAAATCCAGCAGACAAATGCTCTCCCCTCCTTCAAAGCCTTACTGAATGCCTCCTCCAAGAGGCCCTCCCAGACTAGGCCCCAATTTTCCTCATCTCCCACTCCCTTCGGCGTCACCCTGACTTGCTCCCTTTGCTCTTCCCTCATCTTCCGGCCCCACAGCACTTAAGTACATATCTGTAATTTTATTTATTTATACTGATGTCTGTTTATTTGTATTGATGACTTGTTGTGGGCAGGGATTGTCACTCTTTATTGTTTATTGTACTTTCCCAAGCGCTTGGTACAGTGCTCTGCACACAGTAAGCACTTAATAGATATGACTGAATGATGGAATGAACCCTGCCGATTGCCACTTTTTGCTAGAAAAACTCCTCAGTGGCTCGATAACTTTGCACTGTGGCTGCAAGGGAGGAGCGGGGTATAAGGGCAGATGTCAGAGACTCTATTAGCGCTTTGCTGGACTTGGCTTGAGGAACAGAGAATGGTTTCTAAGGCTAAAAGAATGCCCCTTCCAGCTAAAGTCAGAACACATGGTTTGGGTTGTGCTCTCTTCCGAGATAGACTACGTTTCTCTGACACATCGTGAAGGACTGAATAGCGGCTATTCCTCAGACAGGTGTCTTGATCTGTAAGACTCGGGCCCCCGTGGGGCTCGATTACCCAGGTGGCTCTTTAAAGCGAGAAACCAGGATTTGCCGGCCTGAACGCGATCAACCAGGAGAGGGGGAAATGACTCGTTAATTCCTCCTAATAAATGTAGAGCGATCAGAAAGGCCAGCCATTTATGGGAAGCCCTCGCTTGGAAGGAACAGCAATCCACTGAGGCATTCAGGAGGGTAAATAGAAGATAAGCCTTGGGATGGGGGTTGGGAGAGGGAGCTGGAGGAGGCATCTTTGCGAATCTGAATGCTTTAAAGACTTTGCCAAATGTAACAATCCAAAGATAGGGACGGAATTTGATTCAGGCTCATAAACCGAAAGTGCAGATATCTGTTGTCAACCTAGCGAGATGACGGCATCAAGTTCCGAACAGTACAGTCTCTATAAAAATGACTCATCTGGCTGCGTTACAAGCTGCCGTCTAGAGATCCCCAGGCACTTTCTGTACACGAATCTGGTAACGCTCCGTGCCCCCGGGGTCTTTTTAGTGGGTGTTTTTGCTTTCCCTTTTTGTAGATTGGCAGGGAGGATCAGGGAGACCGAGTGACTTATCTGAGGTCACACAGTGAGCCTGTAGCCGAACAAAAGCCCAGAAAGTAGGAGAGGCTACTTGGGGAGGAATGAGCGGCAGAGCCAAAGTTCCATTTCGAGTTGGGTGGGTTCAAAGCCCACTTGGATTTCGAATTACAAACCTTTCCAAACCTTTCCGGTGTTCTGGGTTCATTTCACCTTGGGCCCAGGTCTGTTTCCTGCCTCCAGAAAAGAAGGGGAGAGAGGCTTTCTATACTTTACAAAGACTTGAAAGAGCTCTTAGAAAACAAGGTTTTGATGAGATCAGTGTCAAGGATTCAAGCATATGGAGTAAATTCCCTTTCAAATACACGTGGGCTTTAAATAGAAGGGAGGGGTGATACAGTCCTCAATCCAATGTGCTTTGAGTTGTACAGCAACCCAGACTGGAGCCGGGGGAAAGGGTGACTGGTCTTGGTGTTCTGCATGGAGACCGAGGCCTGCATTCATTGTACCACGATGTTCAAACGCTCGCATCCACCCTGCCCAAATCTCCGCTTCGAGGGCGCTTTCTGGGACCAACTTGGCTTGCTCTGAGGCAATTCCATTGTTTGTCCAAAATCTGTTTTAAATCACCAGATTTTCATCATCTTGAACAGTAATCCTAAGTATTAGAGGAATATTGTGAAATGTCCAGCCTTTCTGTAGGAATTTTAGCAACATGTTTTAATGTTCCGGAACACATGTGGGGACAATAAATACCAAAAATATGTGGAACAGAACAGGATGGAATAGAGTTTGGCTTTATATAGCACTTTCCATCCCCTGGTGCCTATTTTTACATCGCAATAAATTAGATATTGGTGATGGAGTGACTGACCGTTGGAAGACGCAGCCTCTACTGTGCGCTTAGCCATGGGTTGTCCAGAATCTGGGATGATAACAGTAATAGTCATAATGGTATTTATATAGCCCTTATTACATGTCTAGTCCAGGGATTAGCACCGAGGGAGAGTCAAGATCATCGGACTGGACACGGTCTCTGTCCCACGGGAGGTTTTTGGTCTAAGAAGGGTGGAAAGTAGGCATTTTATTTCGTTTTACAGATGAGAAAACAGGTCAGCAAGGTTAAGTGACTTGGCCAGGATCATAGAGCAAGGACTAGATCCTGGTTCTCCCGATTCCCAGTCTTGGGTTCTTTCCACTGGAGTTGGGTTCAGGGAGAGGGTAGATAGTGAGATCCTCTCTCTGCTACTTTCCCCCAAGGGATGGTGGAACATCTTGTTCAGTGGAGCAAGTGCCTTGTTTTACCCCAGATCCCTGGCAACATTTAGGGAGAATAACCCCTTGGAGGAAACTGCTGGGGACATACGACCACTCAGTCAATGGGTATTCATTGAGCGCTGATTGTAATAATAATAGTGGTACTTCTTAAGTGCTTGCTATGTGCCAAGCATTGAATTAAGCCCCGGGGTAGCTATAAGCAAATCAGGTCAGACACAGTCCCTGTCCCATGTGGGGTTCACAGTCTCAACTCCCGTTTTACAGTTGAGGTAAATAAGGGGCAGAGAAGTGAAGTGACTTGCCCAAGATCACACAGCACACAAGTGGCAGAGCTGGGAATTAGAAACCATCACCTTCAGATTCCCAGGTCCATGCTCTACCCACTACACCCATCTTAAGCACTTGGGAGAGTTCAGTACAGTAGAGTTGGAAGACCTGTTCCCTGCCCACAAGGATTTTGCAGACTTGAGTGGAAGGCAGAAATTTAAATGCCAGAGAGAAAGGAGCCAAGAACTAGAGTGAAAACTCTCTTGGTCAGGGAACACACCTCTTTTTTTCTATTTTGCTTCCTAAGTGCTTAGTATGGTGCATAGCATTCGGCAGATAGTAATTATAATAATGATTGTGGTATTTGTTAAGTGTTTATCACTTCAGGCACTGTACTGAGCACTGGGATAGTTACCACATAATCAGGTTGGAAACAGTTCCTGTCCCACGTAAAGCTGGCTCACAGTCTTAATCCCCATTTTACAGTTGAGGGAACCGAGGCACAGAGAAGCAAAGCGACTTGCCCAAGGTCACACAACAGACAAGTGGCAGAGCCGGGAATAGAACCCAGGTCCTCCCTGTCTCCCAGGCCTGGGCTCTATCTACTAGGCCATGCTGCTTCTTGCTATTCAGTATATCCCATTTCTGCTATGACTAGAAGTACAAAGATGACATGACCTGCCTGCAGGGATTAGCCATGTAGGAAAATGCTTTCTCTTTGGGTGTGTG
Organism: Ornithorhynchus anatinus; assembly: GCF_004115215.2. Classification (NCBI taxonomy): domain Eukaryota; kingdom Metazoa; phylum Chordata; class Mammalia; order Monotremata; family Ornithorhynchidae; genus Ornithorhynchus; species Ornithorhynchus anatinus. Next base: position 172,123,841 of record NC_041728.1, on the reverse strand, counting down.
GGGGCAGCGTGGCTTAGGGGCAAGAGCCTGGTCTTTGGAGTCAGAGGACATGAGTTCTAATCCCGGATCAGACACTTGTCTGCTGTTTGACCTTGAGCAAGCCACTTAACCTCTCTGGGCCTCAGTTACCTCATCTGTAAAATGGGGATTAAAACTGTGAGCCCCATGTGGGACAATCTGATCGTCTTGTATTTACTCCAGTGTTTAGAACAATGCTTGGCACACAGTAAGTGCTTAACGAATACCATTCTTCTTCTTCTTATTATTATCATGGATTGCAGAGAAGGGACGGCAGAGAAGGGGGCCTGAAGGGAGCTCTGGGGAACCAGTGATAGTGGTCTCTGGGTTTCCAACTTCTTTGTTTTGTTATCACTATGTTGTCACATCTGTTGTTTGCAGGGCTTGATTTCATTTCTCCCTTGGCATCTGTGTAGAACGTCGTACTACACGCTTTGGGAGAGACAAGAGAATGTTTGAATCTATATTTTTTGCTTAGCTGAGTACCTTTGTGGACATACAGGGAAGTCCACCATGATTCTGGTCTCTAGACTGCAAGCTCGTTATGGACTGGGAACGTATCAGCTAATTCCCTCTCTCAAGCACTTAGGACAGTGCTCTCTGCACATGGAAGTGCTCATAAATTTCATTTTTTTGTTGATTGGTCTCAAGGGGCTCAAAACCTAATGGAGAGGAGAGTAAAACATGGGCTGTGATCATTTTGAGGCATCTGTTCTGCTACATTTCTAATTAGCTTTCTCCAGAACTGGTCTGGTTTACAATTTTGAATCTCAGCTGTCTCAGGTGTCACTTTATTGTGGATAGCTTAATCAATCAATTGGAGTTCCTCTAGTATTCTCTAATGTTGTCAGTGGCCGCTCAACCTGTTCGCTGTTGCTTTTCTGCCTCTTTATCAATCAAATAATTGGTGGTACCTTTTTTTTTGGTGCTTATTGTGTGCGGAGCACTGCACTGAATGTTTAAGATCTGAGAACCTACATATTGGCTTCCTTTTGACCTTCTGGCTTTTCGGTTCTACACCCCATGACTCTACAGTGTAAGCTTGTTATGGGCAGGGATTGTCTCTTAATTGTTGTGTTGTAAGCACTTAATACAGTGCTCTGCATATAGTAAGTGCTCAGTAAATAGGATTGAAGGAGTAGGACCATTTTTTGAGGGTGTGTATTTGTGTTTTAACTTTGAGCATCAATCAGTAGTATTTATTGAGCACCTATGGTATGCAGAGCACTGTACAAAACATTTGGGAGAGAGTATAGTAGAGTTAGTAGACAATATCCCTACTCTTACGGAGCTTAAAATATAACAAGGGAGGCAGACACCAAAAAGAAGTTACAGGTAGAAGAAAATAGGAATAAGGACATGCCTCTGAGTTAGTGTTTAAGTAAAAGAGTACGTAAGATATTTAAAGACAAGCTACAGGTGTGCGTGTGTATGTGAATACAGAAATGCACTGTTTGTTGCAAAACGGCTGAAGTGGAAATAGCTGAAGTGGCTGTGGGTTAAGGTGAGGGGAAAAACCTTAGCAGAATGGAAATTAATTGGGGAAGACCTCCTGAGGAGATATGGTTTCAGAAGGGCTTTGAAGATGGTGAGATCTGTGGTCTGATGCATTTGAAGTTCCAAGGCAGGGGAAGAAGTGTGAGCAGGAGGTCAGAGGTGGGACAGATGAGGCCAGTCACTTTAAGTTGATTGGACAGGAATGGGGAGTGTGAGCTGGGGTATAATGAGAGAAACGCGTGTAGTGCGGAGTGGAAAAAGCTAACTGACTGATGATGGAGACTGCCAGTAGCTCTTTGTCTGGAAACTTCAGGGTCACGAACCTGGGCAGAGAAATTTATTAGTGTCAGTGCTTACATAGTGAAACTTGCACTTTCTCATTTCTGCCAGTCATGTTCTCACTGTGGCAGGGTATGTAATGACCTAGGAAGCGGACAAAGGCTCAGCAGAGAGTGAAATGAATGTAATGATTGTGGTATTTGTTAAGCATTTGTGAAGCATTTATTAAGCATCTCAGATTAAGCCCCCCTTTTCCTCAGCTCCCCCTCCCCTCCCCATTGCCCCAACTCACTCCATTTGTTAATAATAATAATAATATTAATCGTGTTTGTTAAACGCTAAACTATGTGCCAGGCACTGTAGTAAGCACTGGGATAGGTACAAGCAGGTCGGGTTGGACACAGTCCCTGTCCCGCATGGGGCTCACAGTCTCAATCCCCATTTTACAGATGAAGGAACTGAGGCCCAGAGAAGTGAAGTGACTTGCCCCAAGGTCACACCGCAGACAAGTGATGGAGTCAGTATTAGAACCCATGACCTTCTGAGTCCCAAGCTCATCCTCTATCCATTATGCCCTGCTGCTTCTTTGTTATACACCCCACCACCAACACTTGTGTATGTACATATCTATTTCTATTTATTTATATTCATGCCTCTTAACTTGTTTTGATGTATATATATCTATAATTCTATTTATTCATATTGATGCTACTGATGTCTGTTTACTTGTTTGGATGTCTATCTGCCCCCTTCTAGACTGTAAGCCATTGTGGGCAGGGATTGTCTCTCTTTACTGCTGAATTGTACTTTCCAAGTACTTAGTACAGAGTTCAGCACTCAGTAAGCAGTCAATAAATACGATTGAATGAACGAATGAAATAAACCATCTACTCTGTGCCAAGCTCTGTAATAAACACTAGGGTAGATGTAAGATTATCAGGTTGGACACAGTCCATGTCCCAAATCGGGCTCACAGTTTAACTAGGAGGGAGAACAGGTATTTACACTACATTTTACTGATAAACTGAGGCACAGAGAAACTAAGTTCTTTGCCCAAGCTCCTACAGCAAGCAGGTGGAGGAGTCAGAATTAGAACCCAGGTCCTTTGACTCTTTCCATTACACTTGTGCTCTATTCTTTTTACTTGTAAGCCAGCTGCAAGCATTGATAGGCTGCTTTAAAGACACTGTCAGGATTTTCTGGATGCTGAATGAAAGTGTTAATCAATGACATTTATTGAGTGTTTACTATGTATTTATTTAGCACTTACTCTGCATAGAGCACTGTACTAAGAGCTTGGGAGACAAGTTCCCCTAATCACTGAAGGTTTCCAGGAGTGGGAGTCATGCAGAATGATGTTTTAGAAAAATGAGTGGGGTAAAAGTGGTCAGGGAGGGAGGATGGGAGGGGACAAGTGGTTTGATAGGGTGTGAAAGGATGGGGTCAGAGACGTAGGTGGAGAGGGTGGATTTTGAGAGAAGGCAGAAAATCTCTTCTTGAGATACTACTGAGAAAGATATGAGAGTTGAAGAAGAGGCAGGAGGAGGGAGGTACAGGAGAGGAGAAGAGATTTGAGGAAGATCATGCCTGATGGTTTCAATTTTCTTAATAGAGTAGGTGGCTAGGCCATTTAAGGAAAAGAGATGGGGGAGTTGGGGGATCAGCGGGTTTGGGGTGGGAGTTAAACATGTGAAACACTGGCTAGGGCAATGAGCATGAGAGTCAATAAGGATGGAGAAATAATATTGCTGGGCAGAGGAGAGGGCAGAGTTAGAGCACGCAGTGATGAACTTGAGGTGGACAAGGTTGGCTTGATATAGAGATTTCCGCCAGCGGTGCTCTGTGTCTTGTGCAAAAGAGCGAAGGAAGTGGACTTTGGAGGTAATCCAGGGCTGTGGGTCAGTGGTACGAGATTGATGAAGGAATAGAGGAGTGAGTGAGTTGAATTCAATGATAATAATAATGATGGTATTTCTTAAGTGCTTACTATGTGCCAAGCATTGTTCTAAGCACTGGGATAGATACAAAGTAATCAGGTTGTCTCACATGGGGCTCACAGTCTTGTTCCCCATTTTAAAGATGAGGTAACTGAGGCATAGAGAAGTTAAGTGACTTGCCCAAAGTCACATAGCAGACAAGTGGCGAAGCCGGGATTAGAATCCATGACCGAATCCATGACCTCTGACTTCCAAGGCCTGGCTCTTTCCACTAAGCTATGCTGCTGCTCAATAAAGAGGGTGTTGTCGAGGGCAACAATTTGGTCATCAAGGAAAGGTAGTTTGGGTATGGAGATAAGTCTCCATATGTGGGATATGATGACATCAATCAATCAATCATTCAGTGGTATTTATTGAACACTTACTGTTAGTAGTTATACTAAGTGCTTGGGAGAGTACAATACAACAGAGTTGGTAGAAGCTTACCATTCCAACAAGGAGATTACAGTCCAGAAGGTACGATGGACATTACTGTAAGTAAATAAATAAATTATGGATGTGTACACTGTGATGTGGGGCCGAGGGTTGGGTGAATACCAAGAGTTCAAAGGGTACAGATCCAAGCGCATAGGCAATGCGGAAGGTAGAGGGAGATGGGGAAAAGAGGGCTTAAAAAGGGAAGACCGATTAAGGTTCATTCTGATTTTCCAGAATGTTACCATTTACACTGCCTTAACATTCCAGGTTTGAGTGGCTCTCATTTTGGAGTCCTGGAGTTGAATCTTCATTCTGACTTTGCTACAAACTGGATAAGCCTGAAATCCTCTATGTCTCCCTTCCTTTCTTTGGGAAATTAATCATTAAGTGGCATTTACTGAGTGCTTTCTGTGTGCAGAGCACTGTACTAAGGGGTTGGGAAAGCTTAGAGTTGACAGACACGATCCTTGCCCACGTTGAGCTTAGAGTTTTCCAAGGGGAGACAGACATTTAAATAGATTGAGGATAAGGGAAATGGTAGAGTATAAGGAATTTACATATTATAGGGTTGAGATGAGAATCAAAGTGCTTAAGTGTTACACAGCTAAATTCTCAGTCAACACAGAGAGAAGGTAGATAGGGGAAATTGAGGGCTTAGTCTGGGAAGACCTCTTATAGGAATAGAAAGAATAACCTCTAGATCTTCTTTGAATCAGAGTGGATATATACTTTTTATCTGATTAGATTGCAAAATCATCAAGGGTAAGGACAGTGTATACTTTTATTGTATGCTTTCAAGTGCCTATACCATTCATTCATTCATTCAATTAATTCAATCATATTTATTGAGTGCTTACTATGTGCAGAGCACTGTGCTAAGTGCTTGGAAAGCCCAATTCAGCAAAAGAGAGAATCCCTTCCCACAATGGGCTCACAGTTTAGAAAGGGAGGGACCGCATCAAAACAAGTGAACAGGCATCAATAGCATCAATATAAATAAATAGCATTAAAGATATACACACATCACTAATATAAATGAATAGAATTATAAATGTGTACATATATACATGCGTGCTGTGGGGGGTAGAGCAAAGGGAGCGATTTGGAGTGATGGGGAGGGGAGGAGGAGCAGAGGAAAAATGAGGCTTATTCTGGGAAGCCCTCCTGGAGGAGGTGAACTTTTAGTGGGGCTTGGAAGGCAGGAAGTGTGATTGTTTGGCAGATTTGAGGAGGGAGGGCATTCCAGGCCAAAGGTAGGACTTGGGCCAGGGGTTGACAGTGGGACAGGCAGGAACGAGGCATGTGAGATTAGCACCAGAGGAGTGGAGTGTGCAGGCTGAGATGTAGAAGGAGAGAAGGGAGGTGAGTTGAGAAAGGGCAAGGTGATGAAGAGCTTTGAAGCCAATAGTGAGGAGTTTTTGCTTGATATGGAGGTTAATAGGCAATTACTGGAGATTTTGGAGGAGAGGGTTGACATGCCCAGAACGTTTCTGGAAAAAAATAATCTGGGAGGCAGAGTGAAGTATAGACTGAAGTGGGAGGAGACAGGAGGTTGGGAGATCAGAAAGGATGATGATGCAGTAATCCAGTTGGAATAGGATGAGTGATTGTACTAATGTGATAGCGGTTTGGATGGAGAGGAAAGGGCGGATCTTGGCGATGCTGTGAAGGTGAGATCGGCCAGCTTTGGTGACAGTTCGGATATAGGGGGTGAATGAGAGAACGGAGTCAAGGATGACTCCAAGCTTGCCGACTTGTGAGACGGGAAGGATGGTTGTGCCATCCACTGTGACAGGAAATTCAGGGAGAGCACAGGGTTTGGGAGGGAAGATAGCATATTCTGCTCACAGTAGGCACAACCTAAACACTATTGAAAGAATGAAGGAAGTCCCCCCCGTACATCCTATTACAAACAACCCCGAGCTTTCTATGATGAGTGCCACTAATTGTTCACTGGGCAAAATAATTAGCAGAATGTCTGCATGTGCTGAACACTATCTTAAAATGGTATGAAGTTACAAAGAAAGACAGAGCTCTTTCGAGGAACTTGCAGTAGCTCCTTGAAATTTTGAAGAAGCAAGATAATTATTCTATTACTACTGCTACTATTACTAGTTCTATTCCCACCACTGACTACTGCATGATTCTACCTCTTGTGTCAGTAGAAACAGCATTTGATGATGTGGGGAGAATATCCAAAAGAAGGGAGAAATGTGATTCCAGTCTTCAAGGAACTTATGTGATGGGAGAGACAATAGATATAAACATAATTTGACCAACATACCAATCTACTAGTTTAGCTGGATAGTTCATTCTATCATTCAATCACATTTGTTGAGCGGATTGTTAAACACTTATTATGTGCCACACACTGAACTGAGCCCTGGGGTAAATACAACATAGGTCAGACACAGTCCCTATCCCAAATGAGGCTCCTAGTCTAATTGGAGGGAGATTAAATACCTTTTCTCCCTTCATCTTAGACTGTGAGTCCAGAGTGTCTGATCTGATTATGTTGGATCTACACCAGGATTTAGAACAGTGTTTGGCATAAAGTAAATGTTTAACAAATACCACCGTCATTTTACAGATGAAAAAACTGAGGCATAAGAAAAGTTAAGTGATTTGTCCAAGGTCACCCAGCAGGCAAGTGGGAGAGCAAGATTAGAACTCAGTTCCTCTGATTCCTGCTGCATTAGATTGAGTTGGTCCAGGCTGGGAGAGCAAGGGAGGTTACTCTGGTTGAAATGTAGCCAATCTTACCTGCAGCACAGGGAGGCACTGAAGATAAGGGAGATAGATTCAAGCAGTCAGTCGTTGGTATTTACCCAATCTACCCACTCTTGATGACCAAATAGTGTTCTCAATACCACCCTATGTACTGAACTCAACTCGCTCACTCCCCTATCCCTTCATCACTCTCGCACCTCTAACCCACAACCCGGGAACACCTGCACTATCCGCCTCCTTCACTCTTGTCCTCAAGCCACAGAACGCTGCTGGGAGAAATTTAAATATCAGGCCAAACTCATCCACTTCAAGTTTATCTTTTCTTGCTTTAACTCTGCCATCTCCTCTGCCCAGCGAAACTATTTCTCTTCCCTTACCGACATCCATGCCCATCACACTCGCTAGTTGTCCCAGACATTTAACTACCTCCTCAGGCCCCATTCCTTGCCCCCAGTGATCTGGCCATCTACTTAATTAAGAAAATTAATACCAGCAGGTATGAGCAAAATTAATACCAGCAGGTATGAGCTACCTAAAATCACCCCTCCCCTCCTCAATCCCTCCTCCCAGCCCTCTCTTCAACTTTCCTATCTTTCCCAGCAGTATCTCCTGCCTCCTTTCAAATGTTATCCCCTCCACATGTGCATCAGACCCCATTCCTTTGCACCCTATAAAAATTATCTCCCCTTCTTCCCTCTTTAACAGCCATCTGCAACTGTTCACTCTCCAATGATTTCTTCCCCACTGCTTTCAAACATGCTCAAATCTCCCCCATCCAAAAAACCCCTCCCTTGACCCCACTACTCCCTTTAGTTATTGCCCCATCTCCCTTCTACCTTTCCTCTCCAAACTACTTGAGTCGTCTACACCTGCTGTCTCAAATTCCTCTCCTCCGACTCTCTCCTGGACCCCCTTCAATCTGCCTTCCATCCCCTTCACTCTACTGAAACTGCTCTCTCAAAAGTCACCAATGATCTCCTTCTTGCCAAATCCAGCTGCTCCTACTCCATCCGAATCCTTCTCGACTTCTCAGCTGCCTTTGACACTGTGTACCACCCCCTTCCCCTGGATACGTTATCCAACCTTGGCTTCACTGACTCTGTCCTCTCCTGGTTCTCCTCTTAACACTCTGGCTGATCATTCTCATTCTCCTTCGCGGGCTCCTCCTCTCCCTTCCACCCACTAACTATGGCGGGTCCCTAAAGGTTCTCGGTCCCCTTCTATTTTCTATCTACACTCATTTTCTTGGAGAACTTTTGCTGCCATGGCTTCAACTACCATCTCTAAGCGGATGATACCCAAATCTACATCTCCTCCCCGATCTCTCTCCCTCTCTCCAGGCTCACATCTCCTCCTGCCTTTAAGACATCTCTGCTTAGATGTCTCCCATCACCTCAAAATTAACATGTTCAAAACAGAGCTCCTTATCTTCCCACCCAAACCCTGTCTTCTCCTAGACTTTCCTGACACTGTAAATGGCACCACCATCCTTCCCGTCTCACAAGCCAGTAATCTTGGTGTTATCCTTGACTCTGTTCTTTCATTCAACCCACATAGACAATCTGTCACCAAATCCTGTCAGTCTCATCTTTACCACATCGCTAAACTCCGCCTTTCCTCTCCATCCAAACTGATATCACATTAGTACAATCACTCCCAATCTGTGCCTCTCCCCACTCCAGTCCATACTACTTCACTCCTCTGTCCAAATTATCTCTCTACAGAAACGTTCAGGGCATATCACCCCCCTCCTCAAAAATCTCCAGTGGTTGCCTATCCACCTCCATATCAAACAACTCTTCACTATTGGCTGTCAAGCACTCCATTACCTTGTCCCCTCCTACCTCACCTTGCTTCTCTCTTTCTACAACCCAGCCCAAACATTTCACTCCTCTGGTGCTAAATTTCTCACTGTGCCTCAATCTTGCGTGTCTCGCTGCCGACCCCTGGCCCAAGTCCTACCTCTGGCCAGGAAAGCCCTCCCTCCTCAAATCCCCCAATTGCTCTCCCCCCATTCAAAGTCTTACTGAAGACACTTCTCCTCCAAGAGGTCTTCCCAGACTGAGCCCCACATTTCCTCACCTCATCTTCCAGTCCGTTCTGTGTCACCCTGACTTGTTCCCTTTGCTCTTCCCCTGCTCTCCCCACCCCACAGCCCTTAATGAATACATCTGTAATTTAATTAATTTTAATTGATGTCTGTTTATTTGTAGTGATATCTGTCTCCACCCGCCCCTCCCCACCACCCACCGCCCCAGACTAATTTACCCTTATCACCCTCATTTATATTCTATGAGTCCCCACTGGGAGCCTAGAACTAATCTAGTCACTTAGGTTTGCCTTTTTGAAAGTGCTCAAGGAATGCTGGTTGATGATCCAATGGAGATTCGAAAGCACAGAGTACCTGCCTCCAAGGAGCTTACAATCTACCAGGGAAAGGACTCTGAAGAGGTAGGAAGGTAAAGATCGCATTAACCCCATTTTATAGCAAGAGGAAATGATGTACAAAGAATCCAAGTGACTTCAAGGACACAGAGCGAATCAGTATAAGAGCCTGAACACAGACTCAGGTTTTTCTGATTCCAATCCTAATGTGCTTTCTGTGACTTGTCTGTATTTTTAGATTCCACAACAGGTAGAGTAGTAATAGGAATATCATTCATTCATTCATTCATTCATTCAATAGTATTTATTGAGCGCTTACTATGTGCAGACACTGTACTAAGCACTTGGAATGTACAAGTCGGCAACAGATAGAGACAGTCCCTGCCCTTTGATGGGCTTACAGTCTAATCAGGGGAGACAGGCAGACAAGAACAATGTCAATAAATAGAGTCAAGGGGAAGAACATCTCATAAAAACAATGGCAAATAAATAGAATCAGGGTGATGTACATCTCATTAAACAAAATAAACAAAATAAATAGGGTGATGAAGATATATACAGTTGAGCGGATGAGTACAGTGCTGAGGGGATGGGACGGGAGGGGGGAGGAGTAGAGGGAAAGGGGGGAGAAGAGGGTTGAGCTGCGGACAGGTGGGGGGGTAGAGGGAGCAGAAGGAAAAAGGGGGGAGCTCAGTCTGGGAAGGCCTCTTGGAGGAGGTGAGCTTTAAGTAGGAATTTGAAGAGGGGAAGAGAATTAGATTGTTGGAGGTGAGGAGGGAGGGCATTCCAGGATCGCGGGAGGACGTGGCCCAGGGGTCGACGACCGGATAGGCGAAAACGAGGGACGGTGAGGAGGTGGGTGGCAGAGGAGCGGAGTGTGCGGGGTGGGCAGTAGAAAGAGAGAAGGGAGGAGAGGTAGGAAGGGGCAAGGCAAGGAGAACCTTGAAGCCTTGAGTGAGGAGTCAATATCATGTATGGAATACCCATACGTGGGGAGCAAAACATTGTATACTCAGTGCTGGGAAGCACAAAACAAGCCAGTGACATATTCCCTGCCTTCAAGGAATTCCCAGTTTAATGGGTAAAAAGTCATAACTGTCTCTATAAATAGAGTAGCGTAAATAATTGAATGTTTGAATAAATAAACATACGCAAACAGGCTAAGGAGGGTTATAAGTAAGGATGTAAGTGCTAAAGATGGTAGATGGGTTTATATGACTGAAAATTAATTGAGGAAAGCCATGGTGAAGGAAGAGGCTTTCAGGAGGGACTTGCATCTGAGCGGGCTCTAGTCTGTCAGATTTGGTCTGTCAGTCAGTTGTATTTCTTGAGTGCTTACTGCATACAGAGCACTGTACTGTGAGATTGAGAGACTACTGTATAACAATAAACAGACACATTCCCTGCCCACAACAAGCTTACAGTCTAGAGGATTTGGGGAGAGAGGTCCAGGATGGGGGAACGGTGGGAGCGAGGGACAGATTGTGGGAGAATCGAGAGGGAGGCATAGTTAGAAAGTTGGCTTGGGAGGAATGAAGAAAGTGATTTGGGAAGTAGCAGATGAAGAGAGCAGATTTGTAAGGGTGGGTTGAGGATGGAGAAATGAATTGGACTGGAGTCCTGAATTCTGTGTGCAGATTGTTTTCAGTCAAACTTTAGAGGCATTTCACTCTTTGACTCCAAACTGAGTCCAGTAGGTTGGTGAATGATCAGATCTTGCCTTGTACGTTGAAGTTATCACCTTCATAGGATATTGGTTTTAAGTTGTTGGAGCTTAAAAGACCGCTGATACATTTAATTAAAAAAAAACCCTCTTTCAATCATATTAATTAATAGTACTGATCAATATTCTCCATCTACAGTCACTCCTCTGGAGAACTCTTTCACTCCTTCAATTAATAATAATAATGTTGGTATTTGTTAAGCGCTTACTATGTGCAGAGCACTGTTCTAAGCGCTGGGGTAGACACAGGGGAATCAGGTCGTCCCGCGTGGGGCTCACAGTCTTAATCCCCATTTTACAGATGAGGTAACTGAGGCCCAGAGAAGTTAAGTGACTTGCCCACAGTCACACAGTTGACAAGTGGCAGAGCTGGGATTTGAACTCGTGACCTCTGACTCCAAAGCCCGTGCTCTTTCCATTGTGCCACGGGATTACCATTTCTGTGTGGATGATTCCCAAATCTACCTCTCTATAGCTCTCATCTCTCTCCCTCTACAGTCTCGCATTTTCTCCTGCCTTCAGGACATCTCTACTTGGATGTCCCGCTGATGTCTCAAACTAAATATGTCCAATACAAAATACCACATCTTCCCATTACTCTAGACAATACCACTATACCCCTTGTTTCACAAGCCCATAAACTTGGCATATCCTTAACTCATCTCTCTTATTAAAACCATATATTTAATGTGTCAGCAAAGCCTGTCAGTTTTACTTTCACAACATCACTAAACTCCACCCTTTCCTCTCCATTTAAATTGCTACTATGCTGATCCAAACACTATATCCTACCATGACTACTTGTTATGAAATTTGTTAAGCACTTACTATTTGCCATGCACTGTACTTAGCGCGAGTAGATGCAAGCTAATCAGGTTGGATACAGTCTGTGTTCCTCAGGAGGCTCACAATCTTAATCCCCATTTTACAGATGAGTTAACTGAGGCACAGAGAAGTTAAGTGATTTGCCCAAGGTCACACAGCTGACAAGTGGAGGAGGAGATTAGAACTCAGGTCCTTCTGACCCCCAGGCCTGTGCTCCCTCTATTAGGCCATACTGCTTCTCTGCATCAGCCTCCTCGGAGACCACCCTAATTCCTGTTCCTCCCCACTCCAGTCAATACTTCACTCTGCAGCACAGATCGGTTTTTTCAGTTTTTTTCCTAAAACAAAGAGATTGGTCCTCATCTCTCCCCACTCCTTAAGAACCTCCGGTGGTTGACCATCCACCTCTACATCAAACAGAAACTCCTTATAAATGAATATAAAGGACTCAAACTGCATTTGCCCTCCTACCTGACCTCCCTAACTGCCTACTATAATCTAGGCCACATGATTCACGCCTCTAAAACTGACCTACTCTCTGTACCTAGATCTTGTCTCTGTTGCTACCAACCTTATGCTCTCATCCTCCCTCTGGCCTTCAACTCTGTCCACCTCCATATCCAACAGACCACCCTTCTCCCCATCTTCAAAGCCTTGTTAAAATCCCCTCTCCTCCAAGAGGCTTTCCCCAGCTATGCCCTCATTCCTCCTTCTCCCTCTCCCTTCTGCAACACCTGTACACTTGGACCTGTACTCTTTAAGCAATAATATTCAGCTCAATTTCAGCCCTACAACATTTATGTACATATCCACAATTTATTTTAATATCTGTCTTCCCTTCCAGACTGTAAATTCCTTGTGGACAGGGAATATATCTATCAACTCTGTCTTTTGTACCCTTCCAAGCACTTAGAACAGTGCTCTGCACACAGTAACTGTTCAGTACCATCGATTGACTGATTGACTGATTAGTAGTATTTTTTGGGTGTTTTTTATGGGCAGAGCACTGTTCTAAGCTCTTCAGAGAGCACAGTAAAGTTAGAAGGCACAAACCCTGCTCTCAAGGAGATTATAGGTAAGAATTTAGTGACCTGGAACATTATTTTCAGTTATTCCATGTAAGAAATTCCATATCCTTTCAATGCTGCATCTTAGTGAAGCAGTGTCGACTAGTGGAAAGAGCATGAGCCTGGGAGTCAGAGGACCTGGGTTTTAATTCTGGTTCTGCCACTTTTCTGCTGTGTGACGTTGGGCAAATCACTTAACTTCTTTGTGCCTCAGTTACCTCATCTGTAAATGAGAGTTAAGATGGTGAGGCCCATGTGGGACATGGACTGTGCCCAACCTAATTATCTTCTATCTACCCCAGAACTTAGTACAGTGCTTGGCACTTAAAAGTGCTTCACGAATACCATAAGAAAAAGTCTAGCCATGATAGAATGAGAGCTTAGACCAGGGTGGTGGTCTTCTGGATGAAGAGGAACGGACAGATGCAGGAGAATCGATGTAAGACGATTTAGCAGGATTTAGCAAGAGAGTAGACTGAGGCAGCAAGATGGAACTCCTTAAGCTGTATTCTTCCCAAAACAAGCCACAGTGATAGCCATTCACCCTGTTTCATATTGGATGGTCTGTGTCCCATTGGTTAGATTTTAATCCTGGCTCCACCATTTTCTGTGTGACCTTGGGGAAGTCACTTCAATCTCTGTTCCTTAGTTGCCTCATTTGTAAAATTGGGTGTTAAGACTGTAAGCCCTATGTGGGACATGGACTTTGTCCAACTTAATTATCTTGTGTCTACCCTAGTGCTTAGAACAGTGCCTGGCACATAATAAGCGCTTAAAAAATACTATTAAGAACCATTCACAAGAAGTGTTTAGCAAATATCATAAAAAAACAAACAAAAAACCGAAATAAAATCCTGAAATATCACTGCAAGTTAGTAGGGAGCACTAACTCATTCAACTGTGTGATGTTAGGAAACAGGTAATAGTAGCTAACATAGTTCCAACAGCATTGCATACTTTATTTTCTGAGTCCCGTCAAAAAATCAATAAATGGATTTTTCTCTGTAGTCTGCTGGGGTTAAAGCAAGAGGATCAGGAATTGGCTTGCAGCTGGAATAAATAAGGGGGAGATTTCTGACGTTAATGATGTTTATTGAGTGCTTACTCTGTGCAGAGGACTGAACTAAGCACTTGGGAGAGTACAATAGAACAGGAGAAATGATTCCTATTCACAAGGCTCTGGTAGTCTCAAAGTACCATGGGCTGGGTTAGGTTGAGAGATATATAATTTTCTTCCTTGGAGAGCTCTTAAGACAGGACCTATTCACCATTTCTGTTAACTGTAATCTTAAAGGCAGGGGAATGGTCCCTCCCGCCTTTGGCTCTTTGAAATTTTTTTCTCTGAATTTTTTTCTCCATGTAATTGCTTATAGTTGTTTGCTAAAAACCTTTGTGTGACATCTTCCCTAAGAGGATTGTCTTCTGTTATTTCCAACTCTTCACTGGTGCCCAGGGTATTCAGTTGGCCAATTTTATACCAGACATTCCAGTTTTTAGCTGCTCTGTCCTCCGTCTGGTTCCCCAGAACAGGATGCATTTACGTTTGTGTTTTTATTTTCAGCTCTCAGCCTCCCTTTGCCCATGTCTTTGGGTGCCAGCTTCCACAACTCGGACATTGACTCAGACTTGACACTGCCCTTCAAGGAGGACACAAGGCTGTGGAGCCTGTGAGCGGGGCTTTAGGGAATCCACCTCATCCTGCACCAAGAAATGCTTTAGGATCTTATGAATCTGCCAACTCTTGGAAAATGGGGCCGATGATGTCTTTTTCATGGTGTTAGTTAAGTGTTTACTCTATGTCAGGCACAGCACTGGGATAGGGACAAGATAATCAGATTTGACACAGTTCTTGTCCCAAACTGGGTTTACAATCTTAATCCCTGTTTTACAGATGAGGTAACTGAAACACGGAGAAGTGAAGTGACTCGCCCAAGGTCACAGAGCAGACTAGTGGCGAAGCTGGGATTGGAACTCAGGTCCTTCTGACTCTGTCCTCGCATTATTGTTTGACACCTGCCATAGGGGGTATGGATGTCACAGGCATCTCCTTGCCTGGAGTACAGAAGGGCCAACAGGATCCAGGAGTCTGTGGGATGAGAACTGATATCTGTGGCCCACTGGGGGATGGATATGACAATAATAATAATGACAATGATGATCTCTGTTAAGCTATGTGTCAAACACTGTTCTAAGCCCCGGGATAGATACAAACTAATCAGGTTGGACACAGCCCATGTCCACATGGGGCTCATATTCTTCATCCCCATTTTATAGATGATGTAACTGAGGCCCAGAGAAGTGAAGTGACTTGTTCAAGGTCACAGAGTGGACAAGTGGCAGAGCTGGGATTAGAACCCACGACCTTCTGACTCCCAGACCAGGGCTCTTTCCACGAGGCCATGTCGCTTCCCAAATTTGTGAGCGTGGGCTCGAAGGTGTATTTAACCCCCTCTCTTCCTTCCCAAATATTGTCCCTTGGCCTGTCTCTTTTTCCCTTGCATCTTATCTCTGGCTTGTTCTCTTGGTGTCTCTCAAGGAGGCATCCCCCACAGTGTCCGGCAGAATCACCATGGGACTGATGAAGGTTGCTCCCTCGGACTGAATTTCAGTAGCCACAAGGGGGCCATCTAGGAAATTCTTGATCCAGGCCCTTGTCTCTTCTGGCCCATTTGGGCGGCCTGGTCAACCCAATCTCCCAAATCAGTTAATGGTTTTCATTGAGTGCCTATTGTATGAGGAGCACTGTACTAAACCAGTGATTAAAGGTTTCAGTTTATGCTTGTGAAGGAACTGGCTCATTAATTTTCACAGTATCTCTGTGAGGCAGAGAAGATGTTTATGTTTTATAACCTCTATTTTTCATCCGGGAGACTGAGGCACAAAGAAAGAAACTTCGCTGAGATTACACAGAGAACGAGTGGTTCTCTAGCACCTGTGCAACTGCTGCTCCCCTCCTCGGTAATTTTGTCTAGGTTGTTTATTCGATCGTACGTTGATGTACGATCGAATAAACATCTAGACAAAATTAGTGAGGATCAGTGTGGCCAAGTGGAAGGAGCATGGGCCTGGGAGTCAGAGAAATCTGTGTTCTAATTCCTTCTCTGCCACATGCCTGCTGTGTGACCTTGGGTAAATCACTTCACTCTGTTGTGTCTTAGTTACCTCATCTGTAAAATGGGGATTAAATACCTGTTTTCCCTCCTACTTAGACTGTGATTTCCATGTGGGACATTGACTGTGTCCAACCTGATTATCTTTTATCTTCCCCATACTTAGATGAGTGCCAGGCACACTGTGAGCCCGTCAATGGGTAGGGATTGTCTCTATCTGTTGCCGAATTATACATTCCAAGTGCTTAGTATGGTGCTCTGCACGTGGTAAGCGCTCAATAAATACTATTGAATGAATGAATGAAGGAAGCACTTAACAAATACCACAATTAGTATTATTTTGATTCCATTTGTAAATATTTTTTATGAGTGTCTCCCCCATTAAAGTATACACTCCTTTAGGGCAGGGAGTGTGTCATTTCTTTGTTTGGAGCTTCCCAAGTACTTAGTATAATGCAGCACACCCAGTGGGTGCTCAGTAAATACTAATATTATGACCAATAGTATTAGTTGTTTTTTTAAATGGTATCTGTTAAGCGGTTACTATGTTCCAGGCACTGTTCTATCAGTCATATTTATTGAGCGCTTATTGTGTACTTAGCACTGTTCTAAGCACTGGGATAGTTACAAGATAATCAGAATAGACCCAGTCCCTGTTCTACATGGAGCTCACAGTCTTAATCCCCATTTTACAGATGAAGGAACTGAGGCCCAGAGAAGTTAAATGACTTGCCCAAGGTCACATAGCAGACAAGTGACAGAGTCGGGATTAGAGCCCACGATCTCTAACTCCCAAGTCTGGGGTTTTTCAACTAAGCAACGGATCCTTGACTCCAATCTTTCATTCACCCCACATATCCAATCCATCACCAAATCCTGCCGGTTTCACCTGCACAACACTGCCAAGATCCGCCCTTTCCTCTCCATCCAAACTGCTACCCGCCTTTCCTCCCCTCCCCCCTTGCACCCACAGCTACTTTCAAGTGTGGCCTCTGGAACCCCCACTCTATTACAGGTAAGCTACCTTTCGTCCATGACCTTTTCCTCTTCCGCTCTCTCCTCCTCCTCGCCCTTTCGGAAACGTGGCTCTCTCCCGAAGACACGGTCTCCGCCGCCGCTCTCTCCGGCGGAGGTCTCTCCTTCTCCCACTCCCCCAGACTCACCGGTAAGGGAGGAGGCGTGGGCTTCCTCCTCTCGCCCCGTTGCCGCTTCCGCCCTATCCCTCCTCCCCCCTCCCTCTCCTTCCCCTCCTTCGAAGCCCATATCATTCGCCTCTACCACCCCCTCCAGATACTTGTCGCCGTCATCTACCGCCCTCCCGGTCCCACCTCCGACTTCTTCGACCACCTTGACCCCTTTCTCACCTTCCTCCTCTCCTTCTCTCTGCCCACTCTGATCCTTGGAGACTTCAACATCCATACGGATGTACCCGACGACTCCTCTGCCGCCCGCCTGCTATCCCTCCTCGACTCTGCCGACCTCCTCCTCCACCATACCGCGCCCACTCACCGACTCGGTCACACCCTCGATCTCGTCATCTCCTACCGCTGCACTATCTTCTCCCTCACCGACTCTGAAATCCCTCTCTCCGACCATAACCTTCTCACCTGCCTCATCTCTCACACTCCCTCCCCCTGCAAATCTTCGCTACTGCCCCACAGAGACCTCCGCTCTCTCGATCCCATCCGTCTTTCCAAAAGCATCTCTCCTCACCTCGCCGCCCTGTCCTCACTTCCCACTCTCGACGATCAGGTCTCCGCTCTCAACTCCACCCTCTCTACTCATCTCCACTCTCTCGCCCCCCTTTCCCTCCACCGCTCTCGCTCCACTAACCCACAGCCCTGGATCACCTCCTCCGTCCGCCTCCTACGCTCCTATGCTCGAGCTGCCGAGCGCTGCTGGTGAAAGTCCAAGCACCAAGCTGACCTCACACACTTCAAATTTATCCTTTCCTGCCTTAACTCTGCCCTCTCCTCCGCCAGGCAAAACTTTTTCTCCTCCCTCATCGACACCCATGCCCGTCACCCCCGCCGATTGTTCCGGACCTTTAACTCTCTCCTTAGGCCCCCTGTTCCTCCCCCTCCCCCATCTCTCACCCCCAATGATCTGGCCACCTATTTCCTCTCGAAAATCAACACGATCAGGTCTGAGCTCCCCAAAGTCACCCCTCCGCCTCTCCCCTCCCCCCCACCAACCCCCTCCCCTACTTTCCCATCCTTCCCTGCGGTATCCTCAGAGGAGATCTCCTCCCTCCTCGCAAGTGCCACCCCCTCCACCTGCGCCTCGGACCCCATTCCCTCTCACCTTATTAAAACCATCGCCCCTGCCCTCCTCCCTTCCTTAAATTCTATTTTTAACCACTCAATCTCCAATGGCTCCTTCCCCTCTGCCTTCAAACATGCCCACGTCTCCCCCATCCTAAAAAAACCCGCTCTTGACCCCACTTCCCCCTCCAGTTATCGCCCTATCTCCCTACTACCCTTCCTTTCCAAAATCCTAGAACGAGTCGTCTACAATCGATGCTTAGAATTCCTTAACTCCCATTCTCTCCTAGACCCCCTCCGATCTGGCTTCCGTCCCCTCCACTCTACCGAGACTGCTATCTCTAAGGTCACCCGTGACCTCCTTCTTGCCAAATCCAATGGCTCCTACTCCATTCTGATCCTCCTTGACCTCTCGGCTGCCTTTGACACTGTCGACCATCCCCTCCTCCTCCAAACCTTATCTCACTTTGGCTTCACGAACTCCGTCCTCTCCCGGTTCTCCTCTTACCTCTCTGGCCGGTCATTCTCGGTCTCCTTCGCTGGCGCCTCCTCCCCCTCCCATCCTTTAACTGTTGGAGTTCCTCAAGGGTCAGTTCTTGGCCCTCTTCTGTTCTCCATTTACACTCACTCCCTCAGTGAACTCATTCGCTCTCACGGCTTTGACTACCATCTCTACGCAGATGACATGCAGATATGCATCTCCGCCCCGTCCTCTCCCTCTCCCTTCAGGCTCGCATCTCCTCCCGCCTCCGGGACGTCTCCACCTGGATGTCGGCCCGCCACCTAAAACTCAACATGAGCGAGACTGAGCTCCTCATCTTCCCTCCCAAACCTGGTCCTCTCCCAGACTTCTCTATCACCGTGGATGACACGACCATCCTTCCCATCTCTCGGGCCCGCAATCTCGGTGTCATCCTTGACTCGTCTCTCTCGTTCACCCCACACATCCTATCTGTTACCGAGACCTGCCGGTTTCACCTCTACGATATCGCCTAGATCTGCCCTTTCCTCTCCACCCAAACGGCTACCTTCCTGCTATGGGCTCTCGTTATATCCCGGCTAGACTACTGTGTCAGCCTTCTCTCTGACCTCCCTTCCTCTTCTCTCGACCCGCTCCGGTCTATTCTTCACTCCGCTGCCCGGCTCATCTTCCTGCAGAAACGATCTGGGCATGTCACTCCCCTTCTTAAACAACTCCAGTGGTTGCCTATCAACCTCCGCTCCAAACAAAAACTCCTCACTCTAGGCTTCAAGGCTCTCCATCACCTTGCCCCTTCCTACCTCTCCTCCCTTCTCTCTTTCTACCGCCCACCCCGCACGCTCCGCTCCTCTGTTGCCCACCTCCTCACCGTCCCTCGGTCTCGCCTATCCCGCCGTCGACCCCTGGGTCACGTCCTCCCGCGGTCCTGGAACGCCCTCCCTCCTCACCTTCGCCAAACTGATTCTCTTCCCCTCTTCAAAACCCTACTTAAAACTCACCTCCTCCAAGAGGCCTTCCCAGACTGAACTCCCCTTCTCCCTCTACTCCCTCTGCCACCCCCCATTCACCTCTCCGCAGCTAAACCCTCTTTTCTCCTGTCCCTCTGCTCCTCCCCCTCTCCCTTCCCATCCCCTCAGCACTGTACTCGTCCGCTCAACTGTATATATTTTCATTACCCTATTTATTTTGTTAAGGAAATGTACATCGCCTCGATTCTATTTAGTTGCCATTGTTTTTACGAGATGTTCTTCCCCTCGACTCTGTTTATTGCCATTGTTCTTGTCTGTCCGTCTCCCCCGATTAGACTGTAAGCCCGTCAAACAGCAGGGACTGTCTCTATCTGTTGCCGACTTGTTCATTCCAAGCGCTTAGTACAGTGCTCTGCACATAGTAAGCGCTCAATAAATACTATTGAATGAATGAATGAATAGTACAGTCACTCATCCTATCCCACCTGGATTACTGCATCACCCTCCTATCTGACTGCCAACCTTCTGCCTCTCTCCACTTCAGTCCATACTTTCATTCATTCAATTGTATTTATTGAGCGCTTACTGTGTGCAGAGCACTGTACTAAGCTTTTGGAAAGTGCAATTTGCAATAGAATCAGACAATCTCTACCCAACAGTGGGATCACAGTCTTCACTCCCCTGCCCAGATTATATTTCTACAGAAATGCTCAAGGAAGGTCAACCTCCTCCTCAAAAAACTCCAGGGGTTGCCCATCAACCTCTGTATCTAACAAAAATTCCTCACTATTGGCTTTAAAGCTGTCCATCACTTTGCCCCTTCTTACATCACCTCCTTTCTCTCCTTCTACAACCCAGCCCGCACAGTGCACTCCTGTGGTGCTAACCTTCTCACTGGACCTCGATCTCACCTGTCTTGCTGCCGTCCCTTGGCCCACATCCTACCTCTGGCCTGGAATGCCCTCCTTTCTCAGATCTTCCAAACAATTACTCTTCCCCTTTTCAAAGCCCTACTGAAGGCATACCTTCTCCAAGAGGCCTTCCCAGACTAAGCCCCCTTATCCTCAGCTCCCCCTCCCTTCCGTATCACCTTGACTCATTCCCTTTGCTCTATCCCCTTCTCCCCTCCCCCCACAGCACTTATGTATGTACCTAAAATTCTAATTATTTATACCGATGCCTGTTTAATTGTTGTGATGTCTGTCTCCTCCCCTTCTTATTGTAAGCCCATTGTGGGCAAGGAATATCTCTCTTTAGTGCTGAATTGTACTTTCCATCTGTTTAGTACAGTGCTCTGCACACAGAAGGTACTCAATAAATATGATTGAATGGATGAATGAACTTGATTACCTTTATCTACCCAAGTGCTGAGAACAGTGCTTGTCACAAAGTATGAACTTAATGTTCCAGTCGGTATTATGATCTCATTATGTTACACTATATGCCAGGCCCAATACATATGGTGTCAGTGTGAAGTATTCCCAAGAGCTGTCAATGTCGTCTTGGCTAAACCGGCCCCAAATGAGCTACTCTGCCTTTTCCTCCAACATCTTCAGACATTCCATTGTTCAGTAACGTTAAAGTCTTAATGGTATTGTTAATTAATGAATCAATTGATTAATGATGATATTTGTTAAGCACTTACTATGTGTCAAGCACTGTTATAAACACGGGGCTAGAGAGAAGGTAATCAGGTTGGACATGGTCCCTGTCCCCCATTGGGCTCACAGTCTCAATCCCTGTTTTACAGATGAGAGAAATGAGGCCCAGATTAATTAAGTGACTTGCCCAAGGTTGTGCAGAAGACAAGTGGTGGAGCTGGGATTAGAACGCATGATCTTCTGACTCCCAGACCCAGCTTCTATCCACTAGGCCATGCCGTGGTTCAAAAAACTTAATTTTTTCCCTTCCTACTGCAGTTTCAGCAAGTTCAATCAATCGATCAATCAAACTTACTCATTAAGGGCTTACTATGTGCAGAGTACGATACTAATCGCTTGGCAGAGTATAATATAACAGAGTTGGTAAACATGTTTCCTACCTACAACAAACTTACAGTCTAGAGGGGGATGGTCTAGAGGGGAATGGTTCTCCTTGAAACATAACTCTGCCTTCACTCTTCATTCCTTTAACTGGCAAAGAGTCCAGGTTTCTTGTGGAGACGCAGTGTCCCTATCGGCTGCATCGCTGTCCGAAGGAAGGGCAACTTTCAATCGATCGATCGATCAGTGGTGTGTGCATAAAAGTGTATTAAGTGTACTCTTCCAGGCAAAGTACAATAGAGTAAGTACACATGATCCCTGCCCTTCAGAACCTTAAAGTCTAAAGGGGAGAAAGACATTGAAATACATTTCAGGGAGGGGAAGCAACGGAGTATCAAGATACGTATTTATGTGCCGTGGGGTTGAGTGAGTATCAGAATGTTTGGGGGTACTGACTTCAGTGCATATGTGACCCAGAATAATAATAATAATCATAATAAAAATTATGGTATTTGTTAAGCACTTACTAGGTGCCATGCTCTATACAAGGAATCAGGTTGCCTCATGTCTTAATTCATATTTTACAGATGAAGTAATTAAGGCGCAGAAAAGTGAAGTGGCTTGCCCAAGGTCACCCAGCAGACAAGTAGCAGAGCTGAGATTAGAACCCACATCCTTTGCCTCCCAAGCCCAGGCTCTTTCCACTATGCCATGCTGCTTCTAGTCTCTCTTCCACCCACTGTATCAATCATCAGCAAGATTATAAAGTCCTTGTGGAACCCCTTCTCTCTTCATCACTCTTCCCCTCCTTCAAAACCTTATTGAAGGCACATCTCCAAGAAGCCTTTCCTAAGACCTCATTTCCTCTACTTCCACTCCCTTCTGCATTGGTTCTTTTTTCACACTCAGATTTGTTCTTTTTTCACCTCTCCCTCAGCCCCACCACACTTATGCTCATATCCATAATTTATATTAATATCTATGCCCTTTATTTATATTATTTATAAATTAATATCCATTATTTATATTAATGTCTGTCTCCCCATCTAGATTGTAAGCTCTTTGTGGGCAGGGAACATGTCTACCAACTCTGTTATACCGTTCTCTCCCAAGCATCTAGTACAGTGGTCTACACACAGTAAGTGTTCAATAAATGCATTTAATTGATTGATTGAACTGTACTCTCCCAAGTGCTTAGTACAGTGCTCTGCTCAGAGTAAGGGCTCACTAAATGTCACTGACTGATAGCCTGGCTCTGTCCCTGTTCCTTTTTTAGCTGAGGTCTGCTTCCCTGAGGAGGCGGGGATCACTCAGCCATTCTTCTCTCATTCATTCTTTCATTCATTCATTCAATCAATCGTATTTATTAAGCACTTACCGTATGCAGAGCACTGTACTGAGCGCATGGGAAAGTACGATACAACAATAAAGAGTGACAATCCCTGCCCACAATGAGCTCAGGGTCCAGGCTGGTGAGACAGACATCTATGCCAATAAGCAGACATCGGTACAAATAAATAAAATGACAGTTATGTACATTAGGAGCTGTGGGGCTGGGAGGGGGGGAAGAGTAAAGGGAGCAAGTTGGGGCGATGCAGAATGGAGTGGGAGATGAGGAAATGTGGGACTTAATCTGGGAAGGCCTTTTGAAGGAGATGGGCCTTCAGTAAGGCTCTGGGCTCCAAGCTTTTCTGTCTACCCATTTCTGCAGCACTAGCTCTCCTTCCCCTTACCACACCTCTCCACCGCTGCTCTTCCTACTGTCCCTGCTGTTCAAAGGACTCAGCTCTCCCCCATGATTGGAACACTCAATCATTCATTCAATCTTATTTTTTGAGCGCTTACTGTGTGCGGAGTACTTTGCTGAGCTCTTCGGAGAGGAAATTACAACAATAAACAGACACATTCCCTGCCCACAACGAGCTTACAGTTTAGAGTGGGGGAGACAGATATTAATATAAAAATATAAATTACAGAGCAACAGTAACTCAGATTGAGGTGACTCCTACTTGGTCACACACCCACACCCACACACACACACACACACACAGATGCATTCACATGCATACATAGAGAAGCAGCGTGGCTCAGAGGAAAGAGCACGAGCTTGGGAGTCAGAGGTCATGGGTTCGATTCCCGGCTCTGCCACTTGTCAGCTCTGTGACTGTGGGCAAGTCACTTCACTTCTCTGTGCCTCAGTTACCTCATCTGTAAAATGTGGATTAAGACTGTGAGCCTCACATGGGACAACCTGATTACCCTGTATCTACCCCAGCGCTTAGAACAGTGCTCGGCACATAGTAAGTGCTTAACAAATACCAACATTATTATTGAGAAGCAGCGAGGCTCAGTGGAAAGAGCACGGTCTTGGGAGTCAGAGGTCATGGGTTAGAATCCTGGCTCTGCCACTTGTCAGCTGTGTGACTGCGGGCAAGTCACTTCACTTCTCTGTGCCTCAGATATCTCATCTATAAAATGGGGATGAAGACTGTGAGCCCTACGTGGGATAACCTGATTACTCTTTATCTACCCCCAGCACTTAGAACAGTGCTCTGCACATAGTAAGCGCTTAACAAATACCAAAATTATTATTATGTGTATATGCACACATGCACATTCACAAATATATGCATGTATGAATACGTACACCGAGATGCACACACATGTGCATGTATATGTGCATGCAGGCTCATATGCACAAATATACACGGACAAATACGTACACCCAGGTACACACAAATGCATGTGTATGTGCATTCAGCCACATATGCGTATATACACATGGGCAAATATGTACGACCACAGACACACACAGACACACATCAAGTCTATACTACATAAGATTGTTGATGTGTTTCTCTTTCCCAGGTGGTAAACTCATTATAGGCAGGGAATGTGTCTGCTAATTCTGTTATGTTGTACTCTTCCAAGTGCTCAGAACAGTGCTCTGTACATAGTAAGCACTCAATAAATATCATGGATTGATTGAACAAATCCTAATCCTTCTTTCCAGTAGTCTATTTCCCAAAACTTTAAACCGACTAAGTCACTCTCTTAGGCCCATCCCAACTTTCCCATATCTTGTTTCCATTTCACAACCCCAGACTGACCCTAGTGTTCCTAAAGAAGACCAACCAAGATAGGCTATGGAAGGAGATTGACCTGCACGCTCTCTCCCTCTGCTGTAGCAGGCTAGCCGTATAAACAACCATTCTGTTTGTTTCTTCGTTTTATGACATTTGTTAAATGCTACTACGAGCCAGGCTCTGTTCATAGTCCGTGTCCCACATGGGGCTAACAGTTTCAATCCCCATTTTACAGATGAGATAACTGAAGCACAGAGAAGTGAAGTGACTTGCTCCAGGCCACACAGCAGACAATTAGTAAGTGGCTCGTGGACTACTGTGATCCCCGATCCCTCTCTGCCCGGCTGCCGGGCGGAACTGGTCCCCCGCCCCATGGCGGCCGTGCCTCCAAGGAGTAGGCCGAGCAACTGAGCCTGCAACTATCGTCCGTCCTGCTCTCCCCACCGTCCACCTTGCCCGCTCGCCCCCCGCCATTCTGAGCCCTCACCCATCCGCCAGGGTGCTGGTCATCCCCACCCAACTGGGTGTCACCGGCAGATTTAATGAGCGTAATCTCTCGTCCGTCACCCAAGCCATTAATAAAACGTTCAATTAGCCCTGGAATTCCACCCGGCCACTGTGGACGGCCCTGGGCCCCTCGACTCGATTAATTCAATCAAGGCATCCACAAGCTGGGAAGTTCATCAGCTGGATAATAGGCTGTTATTAACGTCAGCCTGCCTCTCTCACCCCGGCGCACTGAGGCGTGCTGCCGAGCGGAGAAGCGCCGAGACTTCGAAGACGCCCCGCTTTCCCCCTCGCCGCCCCCCTTGCCACCGAAAAGGTTCTAAATATTCTTGGGCCTTGAAGTTTAGTTTGAATAACTAATCATTTGTTACCAAGCAAAACCTCCTCCCTGACTGTGCCTTGCACAATGCTCAGAGGGCTTACCAGCTTCTTCTTTTATTTTAGATTTTAATGACCTCGGTTTATCGTTCATTTTCCCCTCCACCCCTCTGTCGCCTCCCCCCCCCGCTTTTCTTTCCAGGCTGTTTCTGTCCCCACAGTCTAATATGAGCATCAACAGTTACAATATGATAGGGTAGCCTCAGAAACCCAACACACAACCTTATTTCCTTTTGAAATCCCTGCTCCCTTTTAGCTGGGGGCCGTATTATTCCCCTCGCAGTTATCCAGGGAGACCTTATGCAAATCAAAGACCACTCCATCTTTTTTCCCCCCTCTCTAATTGACTGTTTTCCTTCCTTGCGATGGCTGCTGGGAGCTCTCTCGGTGCATTCAGGAGTCTTGACAATCGAGGCTTCAGTGCTTTTAATCTAGTTACTTTTCTATCAACACATTTGGGGACCGACAAAGGCAAATAATCGTATCCCTGTTTGTTGATGTTAAATTAACCACGTAACCTTTTTTTGTGTTTCCACGGATCCTGCAGCAAGCTGCCTTCTCCGAGGCGGATTTGCTCCCGGGGAACTGGCGGCATGATATTCCGAGAGGAATCGGGAGGCACAAAGGATCCCCAAATCGGTCCGCCCCAGTGTCACCCTCATCGCGCATTCAGTCGGCTTCCTCTGGCCACTCTCCGGGGAGCGGAGGCACCTGAACTTTGTGGCAGAAGAGGCAGAAAAAAACAACAAACCCCAAACCCCTAAAGCCCCTCTCAAGCCCCAAGGGCAAAATTAATTTTCAAGACTTTTATTTGTATATGTCCCCTGCTTTCGGCAGCGCGTGAGTTATTTTGGGATGGGAAGGGAGCACCGCAAAAAAGCCATTTCGTATCTATTGTTTCAAGCAAGCAGCTGTCATTTGCGTAGCGTTATGCATTCTCCATTGTACCATGCTAATTTTTCGAGGGACAATTTTT
The DNA here is from genome assembly GCF_004115215.2 of Ornithorhynchus anatinus. Classification (NCBI taxonomy): domain Eukaryota; kingdom Metazoa; phylum Chordata; class Mammalia; order Monotremata; family Ornithorhynchidae; genus Ornithorhynchus; species Ornithorhynchus anatinus. The sequence goes on along the minus strand of NC_041728.1, from coordinate 172,097,151 downwards.
CTACAATGAGGACTCCGGCTCCTAACAGAAACCTCTTTATGGCATTGGCCCCAGGGAGCTTCGAGCCCTGCCAAACCAAACAAAGGCTTATTGCTCCAACTGAGCATGTCTGTGCCTTTTATACAGCGTGAAGTTCACAGAACACTGCACCCAATCTGCACATAGTTAACACCTGGTCCAGTGCCTTCTGGCAATTAATCAGGAGATCAATCAATTTTGACCCCAGAAAAATATGATCATCTCTGACAAGTTCAAAACGGTCATGTCTTTCCAGTGGGGGGAAATGGAGAAGGGAAAGGAATAGACCAAGGAGAACGCGTTCCCAGGTAGTCACGGCTGCCACAGCTCTGTGTGTGTGTGTGTGAATGTGTGTGTGTGTGTGTGTGTGTGTGTGTTTGACAGTAAAGAGGGGGTTCTTGAAGAAGGACCCGGAAGTATGAACCACTTAATTAGACTGTTATCCCCCCTCCCCGAATGTTCTTCAGAAGGGGACGTTTTCATCTTCTGACACCATTTGATTCTGGGAACCAAAGTAATTTGGTGGTGAAAGATGGAAAATCTTGAGAAATATTCCCCCATCCTTACACTTTAAGCACTCAATAAGGACCGTTGATTGATTATTGATTGATTGATCAGGGGAGGGAGGGGGAGAGGGCACAGTCGAAAGGATCCAACAGATATCCATGGTGGGGTTGATAAGATCCTGTATTCATTCAATCGTATTTATTGAGAGCTTACTGTGCGCAGAGCACTGAACTAAGCACTTAGTACGGTAAGTACTAAATCTGTAGGTAACATCCCCTTTTTGCTGGGGGATTGAGATCTCCTCTACACCCTAATGCCTACTGCAAACTTCCAACTTGTTTCATGATTGGATCAAGGACTGGAGTTTGGTCGTAGAACTCTTTGTAAGGAGGGATCGTGTCTTCCAACCCTATTGTACAGTACTCTCTCAAGAACTTAATACGGTGTTCTGCACACAGTAAGTGCTCAGTAAATACGATTAAATGAATGAATGAAATACCACTAATTGATCGATTCATTGTTCTTTAGTGACTGGCTCTTTATCTTTGGGAATTTGGTCATCCAGCACCTCCTCCCACTCCATCTTACTGAATCTGTCTTCCACTTGGATCCCAGAAGAAATCAGGCATCTTCAAACCCATTGCACAGATGGAGGATTAAAATCACATCTTCTCCAAGAGTTCTTCCTCAGCGAAGCCCTCATTTCATCTTCTCCCGCCCCCTTCTGTGTCACTCTTGCGTTTAGATTTGCACCGGTCAGTCACCCTACCCTGACTTTCACTCGGTCTCCCGCTTTGAGCTGAAAGCTCCTCGTGGGCAGAGAACACAACTACCAACTCTCTTGTATTGGACCGATCAATAAATACAATAGATAGATTGATTAATTGATGGAGAAACTGAGGCTTACAGGTCAACTGGCCGGAAGGGGGCTGAATGAAGAGAGGGAGCATTTGTGTGGCTTAGCCAATTGACTAGATATTGCACAGTGAAATGTAGCCCAGAGCAGTTTAATTTTCAGACCAGCTCCTGAGGGGGTGTGTGTGTGTGTGTATGCCGGGGGGAGGGGTTGGCGAGTTGGGGAGGCGCTTGGCGGTGGGGTGTGTGTGTGTGTGTGTTAGCGTGTGTGAGGATTTGTGTGCTTCCACGCGTTTCAGCCTAATCCTCATCTGGTTGCAAAATGCAGTTTAGAGTTTGTAAAATAATACCTGTGTGTTTCCTATTTCACAGAGAGGCTCTTAGTGAAAAATTATGGGGCAAAGGGCTTTGAGCATAAGCAAAATGCAGTGTAAACACAAAGGTACTCCGTATCACTGCTGATGCTAATACCATTGTGTTTTAAAGCACGATGAAGTACAGTTTCAGATGATGTGGCATGGCTGTTAACTGCTTGCTTTGACTCCAGGCAGGATAGGGTGAAGAACTTGATAGGAAAAGGCAGAATTGAAAATGAGACCAGGTTCTGAAGGTGCAAGGGTAGAGGAAAGGATAACTTTGGTTAGGAAAGGAATGATCAGTACTGGTCTTTTCAGGCTCACTCATGCGTGTGGCTAGAATCTCACTGATCCTGAAACAGTTATATTGTGAACACAGTCATATTATAATAACCGTGGGATTCGTTAACTGCTTACTATAATTCTAATTCTTGGGAAGCAGCGTGGCTCAGGGGACTTGAGAGTCAGAGGTCGTGGGTTCTAATCCTGGCTCTGCCACTTGCCAGCTGTGTGACTTTGGGCAAGTCACTTAACTTCTCTGTGCCTCAACCACCTCATCTGTAAAATGGGGATTAAAACTGAGCCCCACATGGGGCAACCTGATCACCTTATATCTCCAGCTCTTAGAACAGTGCTTTGCACATAGTAAGCATTTAACAAATACACCATTTATTTTTATTTTATTTTATCTAAGCATTGCACTAAGCATCAAAGAAGATGATGATGATAATACTACTAATAATAGTAATTGTGGTCTTTAAATGCTTACTATATACCACTCAGTCAGGCAGTCATATTTATTGAGCGCATACTGTGTGCAGAGCACTGCACTAATCACTTGGGAGAGTTCAATATAACAATAAACAGACACATTCCCTGCCCGCAATGAGCTTCAGTGGAGAGGGGGAGATGGACATTAATAGAAATAAATAAATAAATAGGTATGAGCACTGGTGCTGTGGGGATGGGAACAGGGATGAATGAAGGGAGGCAGGGTGACGCAGAAGAGAGTGGGAAAAGAGGAAAGCAGGGATTAGTCAGGGAAGGCCTCTTGGAGGAGATGAGGCAGTACTGAGGCACTAGGGAAGATAATGAAAACAAAGATGATCATAATGATAATAATAATTGAAGTCTTTGTTAAGCCCTTACATATGAGAAGCTGTACTAAGACCTAGGATAAGAGCAACATACGCAGCACAGATATAGTGCCTGTCCCATATGGGGCTCACAGTCTGAGAAAAAATCTTGAAATTCTTTTTTTACAGATGAGGAAACTGAGGCACAGTGACTGCCCCAAGATCACATAGCAGGCAAGAGACAAAGCTGGAATTAGAAAACAGGTCCTCTGAATCCCAGTCCTATGCTCTTTCCACTAAACCACGAAGCTCAATGATCATTAATCATAGATACCTTGACATCAGGCAAACTGGTGAGGTCAGAACTAGTAATGAAGGGATGAAATTGCCCAAATTGCCCAAATTGCCCAAATGGAGGTTTCATCTCCAGATGAAACCTGGGAAAATATTTTTTAATTGCCAACTCTTTGAGGGCAGGGATCATGTCTACAAACTCTATTGTATCGTATACTCCCCTGTGCTTAATACAGTGTGCCACACCCAGTAGATGCTCAGGAAATACCATTGATTGATTAATTGATTGCTGGGTCTAGGAGAAAGTGGCTCAGGCTTCGGGATCTCCCTCCCCATCAATCTGAAGAAGAACAGGCAGGTTCTCTGCTGTCGCCTGTGGCCCAGCATGGAGACTGTCCAGGGATGCACAACCTCGGAAAGTTTGGTCCAATCCAGAGATTCCAAAAATCGATCGACCAAACCTCCACCTACCTGTTCAGGGGAACCACTCAAAACTGGAAATGAACTTTAGCACAATTGATCAACCTATCCATGGTATTTATTGAGGGCTTGCTGCATGCAGAGCACTGAACTAAACGCTTGAGTGCAATACAATAGGGTTGGTAGACACTATCCCCGCACTCGAGGAGCTTAAGTCTAATAATAATAATAATGATTGTGGTGTTTGTTAAGCACTTACTATGTGCCAGGCACTGTACTAAGCGCTGCGGTGGAGACAAGCAAATCGGGTTGGACGCGGTCGCTGTCCCAAGTTGGGCTGACAGTCTCGATCCCCTTTTTACAGACGAGGGAACTGAGGCCCAAAGAAGTGAAGTGACTTGCCTGAGGTTGCACAGAAGACCAGTGGCAGAGCCGGGTTTGGAACTCATGACCTTCTGACTCCCAGGCCCATGTTCTATCCACTCGGCCATGCTGCTTCCCCTAGCTGATGTGGGGGTGGGTGAAGACCCGGGCTCAGGCTCCTTCAGATCACATGGTTGTTTCTAGAACGGAAGGCCCGGGCCATCAGAGACCTCCTCTCGTCATGAGTCTGAGCACCAGCTCACTGTCCCGAAGAGCCTCCGAGGGTGCTTGGGCTCTTAGCAACAGGGAACCTCCAAGTCACCGACATGGCTGGGAAGACAAACACATGGGAGAAAGCCACAGCCTGGTCTGGCAGGTTTAAACACATGCCTCAGGCTTGTTTACCCTCCCAGAGCTCAGGTTGAGATCTCAGGTCCCAAACAATAAGGAGCAGAAGGAGCTGACTCTATTTCCCAGTGGCTTATTTGAGACAGAGAGAGAGAGAGAGAGAGAGAGAGAGAGAGAAAGAAAGAGACAGAGTTCAAGGAAGGGATACATTATAGGGCAGTACTTGAGGGTCAGTGGGTTAAAGGAGCAGAACTCAGGGCTGACTAGGGGACTGAAAACTTAGAAACTCCTCAGGAAAGTTCTAGAGAAGCAACTTGGCCTGGTGGCTAGAGCCCAAGCCTGGGAGTCAGAAGGACCTTGGTTCTAATCCTTACTCCGCCATTGACTATGTCCAAACTGATTAGCTTGCATCTACCCCAGTGCTTAGAACATTGCCTGGCAACATAGTAAGCACTTAACAAATGCCATAAAAAATTCCTCCTTTACAACAGTTCATCCATTCAATTGCATTTTTTGAGCGCTTACTGTGTGCAGAGCACTATACTAAGCGCTTGGAGAGCACAATTCGGCAACAGAGACAATCCCTACCTAACGACAGGCTCACAGTCTAAAAACTGGCTCTGCTGCTACTACGACGACGACTACTACTTATAAAGATAATAATAGTAATAATAATAATTGTGGTATTTATTCAGCATTTACTGTATACCAAAAACTGAGTTAAACACTGGGGTAGATGTAGGATAATTAGATTGAGCACAGTCCCTGTCCCCTAAGAGGCTTACAAATGAAGAAGGAACTGTGGCACAGAGATGCTTGGTGATTTACCTAAGGTCACACAGCAGGCAAGTGCAGAGCCGGGATTAGAATCATGGTCTCTTGATTCCCAGGCCCGTACTCCTTCTACTAGCTCATGCTGCTTCTCTAAAATAGAGGCTCGGAAGAGTCACACAGCTGACAAGTGGCAGATCTGGGATTCGAACCCATGACCTCTGACTCCCAAGCCCGGCCTCTTTCCACTGAGCCAGACAATCCCTGCCCAATGACGGGCTCACAGTCTAAATGGGGGAGCCAGACGGCAGAAGCAGGGGGGCTCAGTGGAAAGAGCACGGGCTTTGGAGTCAGAGGTCATGGGTTCGAATGCCAGCTCTGCCACTTGTCAGCTGTGTGACTTTGGGCAAGTCACTTAACTTCTCGGTGCCTCAGTTCCCTCATCTGTAAAATGGGGATGAAGACTGTGAGCCCCACATGGGACAACCTGATTCCCCTGTGTCTACCCCAGCGCTTAGAACAGTGCTCGGCACATAGTAAGTGCTTAACAAATACCAACATTATTATTATAAAGCGAAACAGAACAAGACAAAAACAAGACAACGTCATCAAGATAAATAGAATCTTAGAACCCAGGACTCCTGACCCCTAATCTTGCATGGTTTCCACGAGGCATTATGAAGGGACTTGCAGAGCTGGGATTCGAACTCATGAGCCCTGACTCCAAAGCCCGTGCTCTTTCCACTGAGCCACGCTGCTTCACTCCGCTGCCCGGCTCATCTTCCCGCAGAAACGCTCTGGGCCTGGCACTCCCCTTCTTAAACACCTCCAGTGGTTGCTTATCGACCTCCGCTCCGAACAGAAACTCTTCACTCTAGGCTTCGAGGCTCTCCATCACCTCGCCCCTTCCTACCTCTCCTCCCTTCTCTCTTTCTACCACCCACCCCGCACGCTCCGCTCCTCTGCCGCCCACCTACTCACCGTCCCCCGTTCTCGCCTATCCCGCCGACGACCCCTGGGCCACGTCCTCCCGCGGTCCTGGAACGCCCTCCTTCCTCACCTCCGCCAAACTGATTCTCTTCCCCTCTTCAAAACCCTACTTAAAGCTCACCTCTTCCAAGAGGCCTTCCCAGACTGAGCTCCCCTTTTCCCTCTGCTCCCTCTACCCCCCCTTCACCTCTCCGCAGCTAAACCCTCTTCTCCTCCCCTTTCCCTCTCCTCCTCCCCCTCTCCCTTCCCCTCCCCTCAGCACTGTACTCGTCCGCTCAACTGTATATATCTTCATCACCCTATTTATTTTGTTAATGAGATGTACATCACCTTGATTCTATTTATTTGCTATTGTTTTAATATGTTCTTCCCCTTCATTCTATTTATTGCCATTGTTCTTGTCTGTCCCTTCCCGATTAGACCGTAAGCCCGTCAAAGGGCAGGGACTGTCTCTATCTGTTACCGATTTGTACATTCCAAGTGCTTAGTACAGTGCTCTGCACATAGTAAGCGCTCAATAAATACTATTGAATGAATGAACAGCAGATGTTCTATGATTTGGCTTCCACCCTCTTCACTCCGCTGAAAGAGCTTCTCTTCCAGGTCAACAATGACCTCCTCTTTACCAAATCTAAAAGGCTCTACTCAGCCCTAATCACCCACAGTGTCTTGGCTACCTTTGCCATGATAGACTTCCCCCTTCTCCGGGGAACACTGGGTAACTTTGGTTTTACTGACACAGTTCTCTCCTGGTTCTACTCTCTTGGCTCAGTGGAAAGAGAATGGGCTTGCGAGTCAGAGGTCATGGGTTCTAATCCCGGATCCGCCACTTGTCACCTGTTTGACTTTGGGCAACTCACTTAACTTCTCTATGCCTCAGTTCCCTCATCTGTAAAATGGGGATTCAGACTGTGAGCCCCATGTGGGACAACCTGATAACCTTGTATCCCCCCAGTGCTTAGAAGAGTGCTTGGTACATAGTAAGCACTTAACAAATGTCATCATTATCATTCTGGCCCTCCTTCTCAATCTCTTTCACCAACACTTCACCTGCCTCCCATCCCACAACTATGGCTCAGCATGATTTCCTTTCTTCTCTCACTAAAAACAAGGGTATTTGTTAAGCACTTACTATTAGCCAGGCACTTTTCTAAGCGTCTGTGTAGATACAAGAGAATTGGATTGGGCATAGTTCCTGTCCCACATCTGGCTCAAAGTCTTAATCCCCATTTTAAAGATGAAAGAACTGGGAAATAGAGAAGTTAAGTGACTTGCTCCACGTCACACAGAAGACATGTGATGGAGCAGAATTAGAACTCAGGTCCTTCTGACTCCCAGGCCTTTGCTCTATCCATTAAGCCATGCTGCTTCTCCTTGGAGCTCATCCACTCACGTGACTTCAACATACATCTCTACCAGGAAATTCCCAAAGCTACCTCATTGGCCCAAATCTCTCTCCATTGTAATTTCTCTTTCCCTCCTGCCTCCAGTCTACATGGATGCCCCTCCAACACCTCAAGATAATAATAATAATAATGGAATTTGTTAAGCACTTATTATGTGCTAGGCCCTGTACTAAGATACAAGATCATCAGGTTGGACTCAGTCCCTGTCCCATATGGGGCTCACAGGCTCGATCCCCATTTAACGGATTAGGTAACTGAGGCACAGAGAAGTGAAGTGACTTGCTCAAGGTCACACAGCAGATAAGTGGTGGAGCTGGGATTAGAACCCATGACCTTCTGACTCTCAGGCTGTGCTCTATCCCCTAGACCATTCTGCTTCTCTATAAACAGATAAACGTGTCCCAGACTGCTCATCATTCTGCCCAAGCGTTCTCCTTTGCCTCTCTTTCCCATCGCAGTTGATGACACCACCATCTTGGCTTTCTTCTCGATTCCCTTCTCTCTTTCAACCCCCGGATCAATTCCGTCGCCAAATCCTCTCCTTTTTTGCCTTACCAGTAGTTCCAGGACCCTCCCCTTCCTCTTCAACCAAATGGCACCATGCTAATCTAGGCACTTGGTACACTTTGGCTTCTCTACCGCATCAGCATCCTTTCAGATCTCACAGTCTTTTGGCCTCCATTCTCTCCCCTCTCCAGACTGTACATCACCATACTGCCTGGATCACTCTAAAACACTGCTCTGCATAGTCTTCCTACTCCTCAAAACCCCCCTCTTCTCTGCATCATTCAGAAACTCCTGACCACTCATTACAATAAGCAATCTTAGGACTACCACACTCCTCATCTTCGAAGGCTTGCTTGCTTCTAAGCCTGCTTAGAGAGGCAGCGTGGCTCAGTGGAAAAAGCCTGGACTTGGGAGTCAGAGGTCTTGGGTTCGAATCCCGGCTCTGCCACTTGGCAGCTGTGTGACTGTGGGCATGTCACTTAACTTCTCTGTGCCTCAGTGACCTCGTCTGTAAAATGGGGACTAACTGTGAGCCTCATGTGGGACAAGCTGATGACCCTGTATCTACCCCAGTGCTTAGAACAGTGCTCTGCACATAGTAAGCGCTAAACAAATACCAACATTATTATTATTATTAAATGACAACCTCTCCAAAAGGCCTTCCTCGACTAAGCTCTCATTTCCCCTAAGAATAATCTCTCACTTTCCCTACTCCCTCATCCTTCTGCATCACCTATGAACTTGAATCTGTACCCCTTAAACACTTGATATTCCGATATTCCCTCCAACCCCAGCCCCACAGCATTTATGTACATAACACTATACTCTCCCTTTTCCCCTCCCTGTAAAGTAATTTGTGCAAGGATTGTATCTACCATCCCTATAGTTTGGTACATTCCCAAGCACTTAGAAAAGTATTCTGCCCCGGAAACACCGAGTGAATAACATTGATTCATTCAATTGTATTTATTGAGCGCTTACTGTGTGCAGAACACTGTACTAAGTGCTTGGGCACTGTACTAAACACTTAAATTGATTGATTGATTGACTGGGCAATATTGTATATTATACTCTCCCAAGCTTAGTACAATGCTCTGCATACAATAAGCACTCAGTAAATGCCATTGATTAATCTGTTGATTTAAAACATTGATTTCAGGATTGATTTAAGGCATTCAATAAGTTCTCTTCGTCCTACTGATCTCCTCTCTTCTCCTACTCCACCCCAGCCCACCTCTTCATTTCTTCCCAGGTGTAGTGGATAGAGCATGGATCTGGGAGTCAGAAGGTCATAGTTTCTAATCCCAGCCCTGCCACTTGGCTGCTGTGTGGCCTTGGGCAAGTCACTTTACTTCTCTGTGCCTCAGTTACCCCATTTGTAAAATGGGGATTGAGACTGTGAGTCCCACATGGGACAGAGACTATGTCCAACCCATTTTGCTCGTATCCACCCCAGTGCTTAGAATAATGCCTGGTGCATAGTAAGTGCTTAACAAACACCACAGTTATTATTATTAACCTACTCATTATATCTCATTCCCATCTCTACCCCTGCTACCCTATTGCTCATGGTCTCCTCCATGCCCGGAACTCCCTCCTCTTTCAGATTCAATAGGTTTCTCTATTATAAAAACCCTACTGAATCACTTCTCCTTCCTTGAGAAGCAGTGTGGTCTAGTGGATAGAGCCCGGGCCTGGGAGTCAGAAGGACCTGGATTCTAATGCCGGCTCTACCACTTATCTGCTGTATGACCTTGGGCAAGTCACTTCACTTCTCTGTGTCTCTGTCACCGCATCTGTAAAATGGGGATTAAGACTGTGAGCCCCTTGTAGGTGTGGGACTGTGTCTAACCTGGTTAGCTTGTAGGAAGTGCTTAACAAATACCATGAGAATAAAAGGAGGACTTCCACGCTTAATTTCTTAGGTCCTCTGCTTATATTCCCTATTGCCTCTTCAGAACGTCTGTTCCTCCTTAAGAACTTAAGCCCTCACAACCACACTTAACATTTCTGTACATATAGACTTACTATTTAAATGCTTTCTCATCAGAAATATATTTTGCTACCCTTTCATCCCCTTTCTCTAATTACCTTGTGCCTGGCTCCCCCAGTAGATCGTAAGCTTTGAGGGCAGAGAACAGCTCCACTACTTGTCAGCTGTGTGACTTTGGATAAGTCACTTAACTTCTCTGTGCCTCAGTTACCTGCAGTTACTTGCAGTTGTGCCTCAGTTGAAGCAGCGTGGCTTAGTGGAAAGAGCGTGGGCTCGGGAGTCAGAGGTAATAGATTCTAATCCCGGCTCTGATGCTTGTCAGCTGTGTGACCTAGGGCAAGTGACTTAACTTCTCTGTGCCTCAGTTACCTCATCTGTAAAATGGGGATGAAGACTGTTTTGTGGGACAACCTGATTACCTTGTATTTACCCCAGTGCTTAGAACAGTGCTTGGTACATATAAAGTGCTTAACAAATGCCAACATTATTATTATTATTATTGTTACCTCATCTGTAAAATGGGGATCAAGACTGTGAACCCCACGTGGGACAACCTCAATACCTCGTATGGACCCCAGTGCTTAGAAGGGTGCTTGGCACATAGTAAGCACTGAACAAATACCATTACTGTTATTATTATTATTATTTTCTACTAATTTTATTGTACCCTTCCATGTGCTTAGGGCAGTGCTCTGAATACAAGCAATCGAGAAAAACCATTGATTGATTGATTTGACAGATTAGGAGATGCAGAGTCTGATAATTGTATTGCCATTAGGGACTGAAGGTTGTTATTCTTTGAATTAAAATACAATCTTTCTGTTAGTGGATAAGGTCTGGCTATCAGGGAAGTTGTCTGTTAAATTGTTGTACTCCCCCAAGTGCTTAATACAGTGCTCTGTACATAGTAAGTGCTCAATAAATACAATTGATTGATTATCCTATTTGACATAGCTGGCCTCTGAAATACTAACACTGTTTAATTCAACCATGCAATAGCATGGATTCTTGGGGCTTGGGTCTGAAAGGAATTAGTTCAGACCTAAAAGAAGGCTGGGAGAAATTAATAACATAGAAAAAAATCTAACTTTCAGCATTAATACTGTGATACTTCAGACTGCCTTTTACTGCCATCGAAAACATCACCTCTCTGGCCCAGGGCCATGTTGGAAAAAGCCGGGGATATTTCTGCTGGCTGAAAGACCATTCTTGAAGACAATTAAATTCACATAGGCAAGCTTCCTGCAAACAGTTTTGGGCCTTGATGACAGCAGTTGCATATGTCTTCCTAAAGATATTCTGTTCAGTCCCATCTCATTTTTTTCAGCTACAACCATTGACAGCAAATTGTCAACAGGAGAATCTTTCGTAGGCAGGTTGTTGTTTTGTGTGCCCCAGTTTCGCTTCAGTTAATCAATGGTATTTATTGAGCACTTACTGTGCGGCATGGCAATAGTGGATAGAGCACGGGCCTGGGAGTCGGAAGGTCATGGTGTCTAATCCCCGCTCCACCACTCTTCTGTTGTGTAACCTGGGCAAATCACTTCACTTCTTTGGGCCTCAGTTTCCTCTTCTGTAAAATGGGGATTGAGACTGTGAGCCCCATGTGGGACAGGGACTGTGTCCACCCCGATTTGTTTGTGTCTACCCCCGTGCTTACTACAGAGCCTGGTACATAGTAAGCGTTTAACAAATACCACGATTATTGTTATTATTACTAAGCGCTTGGGAAACAGAGTCAGTAGACACGTTCTCTGCCTATAATGAGCTTACAGTCTAGAGGCTCCTTTCCTCTTTTGAGGTAGCCAGCCCACCAGCCAGTCAGTCAGCCTTTCTCATTTGTTTCAGCTTCCTCTTCCCTCTCACAGTAGAATGACTGATGGTATGATGTCACTCCCATCATTGCTCTCCTACTCAGACACCCAAGCATCAAGAGGACATAGGCATTTTCCTCCCAAACCGAGTTTCCCAATGGCAAAGGAGAGACATTGGAACCTTAGTGGGGTTTAGGTGGATGCAGGCTCATTGCATCTCAGCTGGGAAACTTCTTTCCGGTAACAATAATAATGATGATTGTAATAATTGTGGTATTTGTTAATGTCTACTATGTGGCAGGCTCTGTACTAAGCTCTGGGGTGGTTACAAACAATTGGTTCGGACACAATCCCCATCCTGCTTGGAGCTCACAGTCTTAAACCCCATTTTACAGATGAGGGAACTGAGGCATAGATAAGTAAAGTGACTTACCCAAGAACACACAGCAGACAAGTAGGTGAGTTTAGAACCCATGAACATTTGACTTCCAGGTCCATGCTCTATCCACTACGCCATGCTGGTGGGTCTGAGGGAAGAGTCTGGATATGTCCTGACAGCCATGTCTCTGGAGCCACATTCTGAGGCCCAGTCATGGTATCCCCACTGTGGTGCTGTGGGAGGAAGGGATGTGAGAAGGATCTTGGGTTTTGGGGACACAAATTTCTCTTTGCCCATCAGGACTGTCAGGAGTCCAATCTTGTCCCGGAGCTATGGAAGTGTCCTGTAATTGGCAGTGTGTACGGGAAGATCACCCGAAGAGGCGGTTTTGTTCAGGAAAAAAGAAGCAAAAAGTTCCCCGCTGTGAGCACATCCATGTTGTCCCTTACCCGTGCATCTGACACCTGGATGAGTGGAAAGATCACGGGCCTGGGAGTCAGAGGATCTGGGTTCTAATCCCAACTCTGTCAAATGTTCTCCCAATTGCTTGCTGTGTGACCTTGGGCAATACACTTAACTTCTTTGGGCCTCAGTTTCCTCAACTACAAAATGGGGATTCAATACCTGTTCTCCCTCCTACTTAAAACTGTGAGTCCCAGGTTGGACAGGGACTGTGTCTGACCTAATTGACTTGTACCTCCTCCAGCTCTTATAACAGTGTTTAACACATAGTAAGCACTTAACAAGTACCTAAAACAAACAATAATAGTAATAATAATAGCATTTTAAGTGTTTTCTATGTGCCAACCACTGTGCTAAGCACTAGGGTAGAGACAAGATAAGTTGGACACCATCCCTGTCCTAGATTAGGCTCAGGGCCTAAGGGGGAGGTAATAATAATAGTAATAGTTACGGCACTTGTTAAGAGCTTACTTTGTGCCGAGAACTGATCTAAGCACTGAGATAGAAACAAGTTAATCAGGTTGGACCCAGTCTCTGTCCCAAATGGGGCTCCCAACCTCAATCCCCATTTTGCAGATGATTTTGCAGATGATGTAGCTGAGGCCCGGAGAAGTGAAGTGGTTTGCCCAACGTCATACAGCAGAGTGTGGAGGAGTCAGGTTTAGAAACCATGACCTTCTGCCTCCCAGGCCCCTGCTCTATCCACTGCACCATGCAGGTACTCTAAATCCCCATTTTTCAGATGAGGAAACTGAAGAGAAGTTAAGTGACTTCTCCAAGGTCACCCACAGCAGGCCTGTGCTCAAGCCAAGATTAAAAGTCAGACCCTCTGAGTCCCAGGTGTGGGTTTTTCTATTAGGCCAAAAGGAAAGGTGGAGGAAGTGGGCAGGCAGTTTGTCACAGCCATGGAAATTTCCAAAAGGGGTTCTGACTGCATCAAAGGTGATGCATGGAGATGGGGGCTCTTAGTTTCTTTCTCCTCCAAGAGGCCTTCTACAATTAAGCCTTCTTTTTCCCAATGTTCTCTCCTTTCCACATCTCCTAAGTAGCTGGATCCATACCTTTTAAGCATTTGATTGTCTCCCCACCCTCAATCCCACAGCACTTAGGTACGTATCTGCGGTTTTTTATTTTAATATCTGTCTCCCTTTCTAGATCATAAGCTTCTTGTGGGTAGCAAATGTGTCTACCAATCAATCAGTCAATCATGCAATCTATGGTATTTATTGAGCACTTAGTGTGTGCACGGCACTGAACTAAGCACTTGGGAGAATACAATAAAATAGATCCATTGTTGGGTAGGGATTGTCTCTGTTGCTAAATTGTACTTTCCAAGCAGTTAGTACAATGCTCTGCACACAGTAATCGCTCAGTAAATATAATTGAATGAATGAAGCTTTGTAGACAAGTTCCCTGCCCATAAAGGAACTTTACTGTACTATTTTATTGTATTGTACCGACTCCACTGTACTCTTCCAAGTGCTTAGCTCCGTGCTCTGCACACAGTTTGAACTCCATCAATATTACTGATTGATTGATTGATTGGTTCTTTCCCCCTAGGAGACTCTAGGGCTCCCCAGCAGCAGCTGTGAGGAAGCTTTATGGGGTCCAGAGCTTTGAAGGAAGGGAAGGACAGGTAGTAAAAACCCTTATCCATCTGTCATTGCCCCAATTTCTCCACACATCTTATGACATCCAGACACTCCGTTAGGGCCAGAGGAGGAAAAGCTGTAGGAACACGGCCTGTTAGTTTATTAGTTAATAATACTAATTGTGGTTTTTGTTAAACACTTACTATGTTCCAAGCACTATACTAAGCACTGGGATAGATACCAAAAGAGCAGGTTGGACACAGTCTCTGCCCACATAGGGTTTGCAGTCTATTGGGGAGGGAGGACAGGTATTTAATCCCCATTTTAAAGATGGGGAAACTGAGGTACAGAGAAGTTAAATGACTCACCCAATGTCACACAGTGACCAAGTGGTGGAGCCAGTAGGTCATAGTGATTCACTGTTTATTTATTATGAGCTAGGGGCTGTAGTAGGTGTTAGGGTGAATATAAGAGCAAACACTCAGAGACAGTGCTTGTCCCACTTGCAAGAGACCATCTCGGTTAGAGGGGTGACAAACATCTAAATAACATAAATAACATTATCAAAAAGTGAACGATCCCTTCTGAGAAAATCAAATATTTTATCAGACAGAAAAGATTACATTTTAATGATAATAGTTAAGATCGTAATTGTGGCATTCATTAAGAGCCTACTAAATGTTGGGGTTGATATAAGGGGAAACATCATGGCCTAGTGGATAGAGCACAGGTGTAGGAGTCAGAAGGTCATGGGTTCTACTGCTGGCTCTGCCATGTCTGCTGTGTGGCCTTGGGCAAGTCACTTAACTTCTCTGTGCCTCAGTTACCTCATCTGTAAAATGGGGATTGAGACTATGAGCCCCATTCAGGAGAGGGACCATGTCCCAACCCGATTTGTTGGAATCCACCCCAGCACTTAACACAGTGCTTGTCACATAGTAAGTGCTTTATGAATACCAAAATTATTATTATACAAAATAAATAGGTTAGACCCAGTCCCTGTCCCACCTGGGGCTCCCTAAGTAGGTTCAAGAACAGATACTTAGTCCTCATTATACAGATGAGGAAACTGAGACAAAGAGAAGTGATGTGACTTGCCCAGGGTCACACGGCAGGCATGTGGCAGAGCTGGGCTTAGAATCTAAGTCCTCTGACTCCCAGGAGCGGTCTCTTCCATTAGCCTGTAAAAATGCGATACACTTGACTGTGATTTCTCTCTCCTCGGAGATGTCTTTTTGAGGAGGCAGTTTAACAGTCCTCCAGACGCACAGAATTCAGCCAGCCAACAGGTCTGGAGTAGCGAGAGAGCCTACTCCACTCTCACGTCCACGGGTGAATCAGTTACCGTTCACCTTTCTATTCCTCCCTCTACTTCTCTCCAGGGTCTCAGTGGGAAAATCAGACTTTAGAGGACGTTAATGGGGAGCGCTGATGCATAGCCTTTAATCTGTGGAAAGTCGTGCTTAATAGCCGCTGTCCAAAAGTGGGCAGAAGAAGCCGTAGGAAAAAAAGAAAAGAAAGGAAAAGCAAAGATGTTCTGACTTTTTTGTCTCTTTCTTGGCATATGCAAAATGCCATTCCCCTAGGGGAGAGGAGAATTACACAAAATAGGTTTATAACATAATCCACAGATGTCAGGAAGCAGCACAGTGAATGAAAAAGAGCGTACACCAATTATCTTTTTGCCTCGCAGAACAGTTATTTCTGTGCAGAACAGAGTCGTTTCTTAATTGGAATCAATTTCCCAATTAGGATCCTGAATGTGTTGTGTTTTTTTTCCTTGTCTTGCTTTGCGGATACTATCCCCTCCTCTTTATCTTTCCTCTCTTCTTCTTTTAGTTGTCCCTGTCGTCTTCATTTCCAACCCAACCTCATTTTCTTCCCATCCTCCGGGGAAGAATCAGAAAAGGTCCCCCAACCCTACCTCTTCCGCCAGAGGGGTGGTCTCACCCTCAAACGACAAATGCTGAAACCCCATGCTGGACCCCATAATCAGGGCTTTCCTAGGAGAACCTCTTGGGGTGGGGGATTAAGTCTTCCATCTGTATCGTATTATTCTAAGCATTCAGTGCAGTGCTCTGCCACTGATCAATCAATGGTATTTTATTGAGTGCTTACTATGCACAGAGCACTTAAGCGCTTGGGAGAGTACAGTATGATAGAACTGGTAGATATGTTCCCTTCCCACGTGGAGTTTACACTTGGTACAGAGGAAGCACTCAATAAATACCACTGAGTTACCTCTAATCCACCTGGGCTTCAGTGAAGGGATTGAGTTCCTGTACTGATTAGGGGGTGAGTCCCTTGTGGGATAGGAACTTTGTTTGACCTAATCAACCTGTATCTTCGCCAGCACTTAGAGCAGTGCCCGCCACACAGTTTTCTTGCCTTGTCTTATTCATTCATTCAATAGTATTTATTGAGCGCTTACTATGTGCAGAGCACTGTACTAAGCGCTTAGAATGTACAAATCAGCAACAGATACAGTCCCTGCCCATTGATGGTTTACAGTCTTATGCTGTCGAGTTGTCTCTAACCCATAGCGACTCCATGGACACATAGAGTCAGAAGTCATGGTTCGAATCCCAGCTCTGCCACTTGTCAGTTGTGTGACTGTGGGCAAGTCATTTAACTTCTCTGTGCCTCAGTTACCTCATCTGTAAAATGGGGATTAACTGTGAGCCTCACGTGGGACAACTTGATTACCCTGTATCTACCCCAGCGCTTAGAATAGTGCTCTGCACATAGTAAGCGCTTAACAAATACCAACATTATTATCTCTCCCAGAATGCCCCGCCTCCACCTGCAATCGTTCTGGTAGTAGATCTGTAGACTTTCTGTCACATAGTTAGTGCTTAACAAATACTATTATTATTATTGTTATTACTATTATTTTTATTACCAACCCACTATGAATGGGTGGGAGAGAACCTCCCCTGATTAGACTGTGAACCCATCACTGGGCATGGATTGTCTCGATCTGTTGCCGAATTGTACATTCCAAATGCTTAGTACAGTGCTTTGCACATAGTAAACGCTCAATAAATACTATTAAACAAATGAATGAATCGGGAGCCATCCCCTTCTCCCTTCACCTCCGCGGCCCCGCGGCCCCCTTCCATCCATCTCTAGATCTCCATCTCCTCAATCTCTAGACTGTAAGCTTATTGCAGGCAGGGAAGGGGTCTGTTTATTGTTATATTGTACTCCCCCAAGCACTTAATGCAGTGTTTTGCACACAATAAGCACTCAAGAAATACAACTGAATGAATGAATGAATGAATTATTCCATAGACGCTGCTTCTGCCATGTGGGAGCCTGAAGCCTCCGCCTTTACACATCTAAGTGAAATGCAAGGCCAGGTAGGAGCAAGGTGCTTTCCTGGAATAAGCCTAAATGTCTTTTGTCCATGGTGAGGGGTTGTGTGGGGGCGCAAAGGGGTGGAAAGTGGTTCTAAGAGGATTTGAGGTTAAGCACTGTATTGTTTTTGCTTTGGATTCAGGGCCTCTGTTGTCTTTTGTGGGTGGGTGGGGTAAGGAAATACAAGATCAGGGGCCTCTGCTCTTTTATTGTAGGAGATGAAAGCCTGTGTGTTTCTATGTGGATGGACCCTCCTCCAAAGCAGGAACAACGCCTTCTAGAATGCTCTAAATGGTCTGTAGCCACGGATGCCCTAACAGTATGCCAGCCAATCGCGTGGGATAGGATATGGCATTGAGTACTTCTGGCTGTCTTCCCCCATTAGAATAAAAGCTCCTTGTGGGCAGGGAACATGCGGCTATTGCATTTTTTTACTTCCCAAAAGCTTAGTGCTTCAATGCACTGTGCCAAGTGGGAGCTCAATAAATACTCTGACTTTCAATCATTAATAAGTGTGGTATCTGGCACTTACTCAGCACCTAGTTGATACCGTGCCTGTCCCATATGAGGATCACAGTCTAAGTGTTAGGGAGAGTGGGTATTAAGTTCCATTTTACAGATGAGGAAACGGAGGCACAAAAAGTTGGACAGGTTATATAGAAAATAAATGGTGGAATCGGGAATAGGACCCAAGTTCCCTGAAAATTTGGTTTGGGCTCTTTCAGTAATAATAATTATTATTATGGTAACTGTTAAGCGCTTACTATGTTCTAAGCACTGTTCTAAGCACACAGTCCCTGTCACTCATGGGGCTCACATTCTAAATCCCCATTTTACAGATGAGAGAACTGAGGCTCAGAGAACTGAAGTGAGTTGTCCAGATCCTTCTTACTCCCAGGTCCTTTCTCTATCCACTAAGCCATGCTGCTTCTCAACTAGGCTGATGCTAGTTCCCCATCAATCGGTGGTATTTACTAAACACTTACTGTGTGCAAAGCCCTATACTATGCCCTTGGGATATTACCATTACTCTATATTGTTGTACATATTTCCGGACTTGTCTTTTTCAGTTCTTGCTCCTTTTTTATTTCTTAATGGTATTTTTGTAGCAGTTACTCTGTGCCAGGCACTGTACTATAAGCACTGGGGCAGATACAAGATAATCAGGTTGGACACAGTCCATGTCCTGTAAGGGCCTCATATCTTAATTCCCAAATTTTCAGATCAAATAACTGAGGCACGGAGAAGTTAAATGACCTGGCCTTTTACACACAGCAAGCAAATGGCAGAGCCGGGATTAGGACCTTGGTCCGCTGATTCCCAGGCCCATGCTTTGCCACTAGGCCACACTACTTCACAGTGAGAAGTGTGAATTTTCCACTGTTTTGAATATATCTGTGATCTCTATGGGCCTTTTGCAGACATTTCAAAATCAGTACTGTTAAATTGATCCTTAGGTCCCTCTTTTTCACATGGTCTTTATCTTCCTGGTGTGCATGTGCTGGCCACAATCTCTGAACAGAAGTCTCAACAGATAATTGTCAGAACACTCTCCCCCCTTTCAAAGTCCTACTGAAGGTATACCATCTCCAAGAGGCCTTCCCAGACTAAGCCCCACTTTTCTTCAGCTCCCATTCCCTTCTCCATCACCACGACTCACTCCCTTTGTTCTTCTCCCCTCCCCCCCCACAACATCTTTGTGTGTATATTTATATATATATATATGTAATTCTATTTACTTATATTGATGTCTGTTTACTTGCATTGACGTCTGACACCCCATCCCCCCCCCACCACCACCCTGCCATGACCCAGACTGTGAGCCCATTGTGGGCAGGGATTGTCTCTCTTTAATGTACTTTCCAAGCACTTGCTCTGTACAATAAGCGCTCAATAGATACGATTGAATGAATGAACAGCCAATTTCACTGCTCTGTATATCGTGGAAATTATAAACACAACTTCTTTCTTATCGAATTTTGTAAAGCCAATACTGCCCTGGGGTTCTACAGTTTTCCAACAGGCTCCCCCATGATCTCTGTAATCTATATTTAGTTTTGTAATTTTCATTACAAGAATAAACATATCCACTGCTCTGGCCCTCTCCCACACGTGGAAGACCCCTGCCTTCCAGCGTCGTCAAGTCCGAGGGCCAGGAATGAACTGGAGCAGAATGGCATGAGGGCCGGCATTGATGGAGAAAGGGAGCAGTGCATCTTGGGATCTTCTTCCCGTGACTCTCTTCCTCTTCCTCTTCTACCACCACCGTTGACTGCTCTCCCCTCACATCATGTTCCTTCCCTGTCCCAGTCAATTCCTGATCTCTTGACTTACTGCCCACAGGGTAGGGCTATTTGTTTGTGTGTTTTATGATATTAAGCGCTTGCTACCTACTCATTCATTCAATTCTATTTGCTTAGTGTTTAGCATGTACAGAGTACTGTACTTAGCACTTGGGAGAGAGCAATACAAGAACAGACACATTCCATACCCACTCTTCTAAATGCTGGGTACATACAAATTTATCAGGTTGGGCACAATCCCTGTTACACATGGGGCTCATAGTCTAAGGTGGGGTCGTAAAAATGGAGGTGGCAAAATGGGGACAGCTTAGAGGACCATCATGTTGGAATTGGAGAATAAAAAAACAATATGAAGAGAATTACAGAGCAGATGGAGGTGTGGGGGGAGCTAGAAGGCAGAGGGCTGAGTGTGGGGGAGATCTGGGAATCAATAATAATTGTGGTATTTGTTAAGCGCCTACTACTTGCCAGGCACTGAACTAAGCGCTGGGATGAATACAAGGAAATCAAGTTGAACACAATCCCTGTCCTGCATGGGGCTCATAGTCATAATCCCAATTTTACAGATGAGGTAACTGAGGCTCAGAGAAGTGAAGTGCCTTGCCCAAGTTCACACAACAGGCATGTGATGAAGCGGCAACTAGAACCCAGGTCCTCTGACTCACGGGCCCATGCTCTTGCCACTGGGCTACTCTGCTCCTCCGTTCTCAGAGGATGCAAAGTAGTCTTCCGTGCGTCGAACTTTCAGATGTGATTGGCACAAGATTGAAAGCTCCTAGAGGGCAGGGAGCCTGTCTATCAACCTTTTTTGTTCCACTCTTTCCCAAACGTTTAATACAGTGCTCTGCTCACAGTGAGTGCCCAATAAATACCATTGCTTGAGTCAGTCCACTAGTCACATTCTCCCTACTATTCTAAGGGACTTTCCCTGTAGCCTTTTCTTCTGGGTCCTGTTGCCCAACACTTGAACTCCATCCCTTCCTCTCCAGCAGATTTTCACCGATTCCACCTCACTCACGGAAATTCAATGTTAGTGAAAGACAGTTCACCTAAGTATGGCCTAAAAAATCCCCAGTCGGGTGGCAAGGTGTCCCCGAAAGGGTTACCTGGGTAGGTGTGTTGTTTTTGCAATTGAAAAGCCAAGCCAGGTTTCCAAATCTGAACCGCCCTTTGCTTAGTGTTAAGTAATTAAACTGTTTCAGTCTTTGCAGTGATGTCATGTCCAAGAAAAATGGCTTTGTTTTGTCTTCAGATACAATTCCTAAGAAACTATGGTAGCTGCTATTGTACAACACTCAGAAAGCCTTTCATCTCTCGACTATTGGCCGGGATTGGACTGGGTCCAGGGAATTAGAATTATAGTATTGTTTGCAGCCCTGTTCTTAACTTCACGTGGCCAATTACAGGTTAGTTTTCAGCTGCCCAGAGTGGAGTGAAATTTAGCCGGGGCGGATTCGGGGGTTTTGTTTTACTGAATTCCTATGCAGCAGGACCCCAGAGCAAGAAAAGATAAAACCGCAAGGCTCTTAAGCAGCTCCGTTTTCATTAAACTTTGCCATAATTAATGTTCTCTGCTTAATCTCTTACTTTCCCCCCTCCACCCCCACTTTGAATGAAATGATTTCATTGATCTTGGCTAAGGTTGGGCTAAGTCATGTATAGCTGATCTTTAGATGCTAAATCAGAAACAAAGAATCCTGAATAATTTATGGGGAACTCTATTGAGTTCTGAGAGAGTGGTTTTTTTAAATTTTTTATTTTTTTGCAAAAATCCACAGAAGTGTAAAAGTTCAAAGTGCTTTTTTTTTTTCAAATGAATGGTTTTTTGTTTTGTTTTGTTTTTTTTGCCCAGGCCATAATCTTTGATCCTGTTGCTTTACATACAGATGACAGAAAGAGATACACTAAACAAAGAAGACAAAGGTGAGCTAATGTGGCACAAAGGAAAAGCGAAGCTAGTTAAAAGACCTGGCACCCATCTTTCCTTGTAAATGTCAAGAGCTTTGGGATTCCCTAATTTATCTCTTTTGTTCCACCTGGTTCTCAATCGCCAACATCATTACTCTGCAAATGAAGAAATCCATGGGGCATGATATTGGTTAAAATATGTTTTATTCCTCATAATTCATCTGAAAACTTGAATTGCCTGGAAGTTGTTTATAGGAGTAACCTCTCACTGGTTTGGAGTCTGGAAACTACCTCACCCATGCCCCACCCTTCAAGAATGGGTCTGCTTGAAACTTGGCTGGTGAACAATTCCCAGGTCTTTCAGAGGAGAGAGGAAGAGGGGCAGGTTGGGATTAGCTGGAAAACCCCTTTAAGTGGTATTGTTAAGCACTTACTATGTGTCAAACACTGTACTAAGATGGAGAGGGGGGCATAGATAGAAGATATTCAGGTCCCATATGGGGTTCACAGTCTAAACAGGGAGGAGAGCAGGTTTTGACTCCCCACTTAGGCGTGAAGAAGTGAGCTGATTTGTCCAAGGCCACACAACAGTGTTATGGTGGAGTCAAGAAGCAGCATGGAGTAGTGGCTAGAACACAGGTCATTGGTTCTAATCCTACCTCCACCACTTGTCTCCTATGTGACATTGGGTAAGTCACTTCACTTCTCTGTGCCTCAGTTACCTCATTTGTAAAATGGGGATTGAGACTGCAAGTCCCATGTGGAAAAGAGACTGTGTCCAGCCCGATTTGCTTGTATCCACGCCAGGGATTAGTACAGTGCCTAGCACATAGTGACCACTTAACAAATACCATAATCATTATTATTATTAGAACCCAGGCCCTTTGATTCCTAGGCCCATGCTCTTTCCACTAGACTTTTTTATGGTATTCGTTAAGCGCTTACTATGTGGGAGACATACCTTGTGTCTACTCAAGAGCTTAGAACAGTGCTTGGCACAGAGTGCTTAACAAATGCCATCATTATTACTATTATATGTGCCAGGCACTGTTCTAAGCTCAGGGATAGTTACAAGCTAATCAATTTGAGGTACTCGATGTCCCACATGGGGTTCACAGTCTTAATACCCATTTTACACATGAAGTAACTGAGGCACAAAGAAGTTAAGTGACTTGCCCACACTCACACAGTTCACAAGTGGTGGAGTCTTGTCCTACCTTCCTTATTCTCCCCATCCTTTGACATGGATAAGTGGTTTCTGACCCTGTCTTGTACCAAATCAAAGCAGAGTGGAGAGTCGGCAGAGATGCAGGGAATAGCTGGATCATTCTATACTAGATTTTGGTGTTAGCTGTAAGCAAGGATGGGCTTCCCCACTGGTCCTTCCCCTCGTTCTATCCTAAATATGCCTTGTCTCACCTCTTCCCACTGTAAAGTAATCCCTCAGAAATGCTGTCTTGAAAATGCTGCAAGAAAATTAATGGGCTAATGAAATAATAATTATGGTATTTGTTAAGTGCTTACTATGTGCCAGGTACTGTATTAAGTTCTGGGGTTGTTACAAGCAAATCAGGTTAGACACAGTCCCTGTCCCACATAGAGCTCACAGTCTTAATCCCTATTTTACAGATGAAGTAACTGAGGCACAGAAAAGTGAAATGACTTACTCAAGGCCACACAGCAGACAAGTGGCGGAGCCGCGATTAGAACCCATGACCTTCTGACACCCAGGCCTTTGCTTTGTCCACTTGGCCATGCTATTTCCCCCGCTTCCTATCAGAGGGATGGCTGTCACTCTGGCCTAGATTCTATTTTAGAAGAAGGGTATGCATCACCCTCTTTTAAGGATCTGCTTCAATATCTGAAGATCTTTTTTTATAATAATTATGGTACTTGTTAAGCACTTACTATGTTAATGTAATGTTAATGTTGGTATTTGTTAAGCGCTTACTATGTGCCGAGCACTGTTCTAAGCGCTGGGGTAGATACAGGGTCATCAGGTTGTCCCACGTGAGGCTCACAGTAAATAGTGTTTCAAGCACTATTCTAAATACTCGGGTAAGTATACGATAATCATGTCAGACACAGTCCCTGTCCCCCATGGAGCTTAGACTCTAAGTAGAAGTGAGAACAGATATTGGATTCCCATTTTACAGATAAAGAAACCCAGGTACAGAGAAGTTAAGTGACCAAGATCACCCCATAGGTAGCTAGGTGTAGTGAATACTGCATGGCCTGGGAGTCAGAAAGAAATGGGTTCTAATCTTAGCTCTGCCACTTGTTTGTTGTGGGGCCTTGGGCAAATAACTTCACTTCTCTGTGCCTTGGTTCCTTCATTTGTAAAATGGGGTTGAAGACCAAGCCCCATGAGGGACGGGGACTGTGTTTGACCTGATTTGCTTGAATCCACCTCAGTGCTTAGCATAGTGCCTGGCAACAGTAAGCGCTTAACAAATACCACAATTAAGTCAGGATTAGAACCCAAGTCCTGACTCTCAAGCCCACACACTTTCCATTAGGCCTTGCTGCTTCTCATCGGCTAGGCTGTTTCTCATGCGCCAGGGACTTATTTTTTTTCTTCTCCCACCTGCTCATCTAAATCCCTTCCACTGCAATTTCAGCTAATCCCTCTTGTTCTCTACTCAGTAGAAATGGAAAGCAGCTGGTCGCCATCCCCTATTATGGAAGATTTCAGAACCGTGAAAACTTCTCCTTTCTGGGCTTTTCACAGCTAAGTTTCCTCCTGTTGGAGTAACCAAAAAGTGCATCATGGAGTTGAACCTAAAGTTACTTTTTGTGGTTGGTACTAGAACAGGTAATAACAATAAACAGTGATAATAGTGATAATTGTAGTATTTGTCAAAGTACCTGCAATGTGCCATTTGCTGTGAAAATCACTGATGTTAGATCGATCATATTTAACATATTTATTGAGTTATAAATATGCAGAGCGCTGTACTAATTGCTTGGGAGAATGCAGTATAGCAGCATTGGGAGACAAGTTTCCTTCCCACAATGACTTTAGAATCTAGAGGGGGAGACAGACATTAAAATAAATTATAGCTTTATACATAAATGTTGTGGGGATGAGGGAGGAGTGAATAAAAGGTGAAAGACCACACGCAAGGGCAGCGCAGAAGGGAGTGGGAGAGGAGAAAATGAGAGCTCAGTCAGGGAAGGCCTCTTGGAGGAGATGTGCCTTTAAGAAGGATTTGTAGGTGGGGAGAGTAGTGGGCAGGGAATCTGTTGTACTCTCCTAAGCACTTTAGTACATTGCTTTGCCCACAGTAAGCACTCAATAAATATGATTGAATGAATAGATATGAAGAGGGAGGGCATTACAGGCCAGAGGCAGGAAGAGGATGAGGAGTAGGCAGCGAGATAAAAAAGATTGAGGTACGGGGAGTAGTTTGGCATTGGAGGAGCAAAGTGTGTGGGATGGGTTGTAGAAGGAAATCAGTGAGATAAGAGAGTAGCGGGCAACATGACTGAGTGCTTTAAATCCTTTGAAAAGGAGATTCTGTTTGATGCGGAGGTGGATAGGCAACCACTGGAAGTTCTTAAGGAGTTGGGAAACATGGACTGAGCATATCTATGCATATATCTATAAAGCATGTACATATCTATAAATTAGATACTCTAAATTATTTTTTATTACTAATGTCTGTTTTCCTCTCCAGACTGTGTGCTCTTTGTGAGGAGGGAACATGTTTACCAACTCTGTTGTGCTGTATTTTCATCAGTGCTTATATAATGCCTGTCACTCAGTAAGTGTTCAACAAATACCATCGACTGATAGAAGTTTTTTTAAAAAAATAATCTGGGCAGAGTGAGGTATAGACTGGAGTGGGCAGAGACAAAAGGCAGAGAGTCCAGCAAGGAGGCTGAGGCAGAAATATAGGAAGGAGAGGATTAGTGCTTGGATCAGTGTATTAGCAGTTTGCATGGAGATATATTTTAGCAATATTGTGAAAGTAGAACCCACAGGATTTGATGATGTATTAAGCTCATTGTGGGCAGGGAATGTGTCTGCCAAATCTATTGTATTGTACTCTCCCAAGTGCTTAGTCCTCCACACAGAGGAAGCACTTAATGAATTCCACTGATAATGATTATGAGGGGGTTGAATGAGAGAGATGTTGTAGATACAAGATACTCAAGTTGGACACATTCCCTGTCCCGCCTGGGGCTCACAATCTAAGGGGGATCAGGAAACCAAGGCCAGAGGAGTCAAAAGATTTGCCCAAAGTTACACGGCAGGCCAGTGGCCCTTGCTCTGTCCAATAGGCCAAGGTGTGAGAGGACCGTGAGACAGGAGTAAATGTGAGGAACATGGATGTCAAATGTGCTGGACCTTTTGCCCAGATCTAACACTGAACTTGGACAGTTCATTTAACATCTGAAAATTTTCTCCCCCTCAAAATCAGGACAATAATGGCCTCCAAAGCCTTTTGAGTGTCTGTTAAAGGAGCTCTCAGGCCCATGTGTTGTTGGGAAGGTCACAGAGAACAGAGAGGCAAAGTGAGACTATACAAAGTCTCCAGTGTTCCTTAGGGAATGTTAAAAATCAACTGAAAACTCCTTGAGGGAAGGGAATGTGCCTACCGACTCTGCTATGTTGTACTCTCTCAGGTGCTTAGTATAGTGATCTGCACACAGAAAGCACTCAATAAATACAATTGATTGACAGAGTAATCATCATTTCCCTAAATGTTAAGGGAACCCATGAATCCCTTTGGAACGTTTTAATTGGTGAAATGTATTGTTTTATCATGGCTTTAGGACTTTTTCCCATCATCCTCATCCCTTTCTAGTTCTTCCTTCACACAGAAGGCTTATTAGATTTTTCTATTCTTATTATCCTATCAACCGTAGCTTAGAGGATGAATCGGTGTCCAATCTCGTTAAGTTCAGCTCCGTGGAAAAGATTCTTTTATTTCCAATTCACTGGTAGCTGCCGTTGTCACACCAAAAAAAAAAAAATCAGAGTTCCAAAATTAATAATCACAAATTGAAATTGAAAAACATGTTTCAGGGAGAGGCAACATTTCAACTCTTCTCCTTGTAAAATGAGAAAGTAGGGGCAGTGGAGTGGCTGGCCTCTTTTTTAAAAGAGAAATAATAAATGGTCCCAGCTCTGCCACTTGTCTGCTGTTTGACTTTGGGCTAGTCACTTACCTTTTTAGGCTTCAGTTTCCTCATCTCAGAAGTGGGGATTCAATACCTGTTCTCCCTCCCACTTAGACTGTGATCCTATGTGGGACAGGGACTATGTCCAACTTTACTATCTTGTGCTTAGTACAGTGCTTGGCACATAGTAAGTACTTGAATATTATTATTATCATTATTATTATTATTATCATTAGGGGGACAGAAACCCAGGTGCTGATGCTTTAGTAGTGCCGCTGCCTGGAGGCAGAGGGGTGGAACAGATGACCTATGGGGTTTACTATGGGAAGAGGAAATCCTCTTAGGAATGTTTGGCCGTGGATAAAATATAATTACAGGTAAAACTGACCTGAGTTCTTAAGAAGAAAGTCTCTATGTAAAGTTTAGGGGTTTTTTTTATTTTGGTGGCTTAGTGTCCAGTGGAACAGAGTTTCTTCTCTTCACCCTCCTATCCCTTCCCACCCCCTCCCAACTTCAGCCTGGCAGTGATTCTCCAAGGAAGCAGAAAATATTGGGGATAAAAACTTCATTTGTGCTTGGCTCTCCAGGGACACAGCTTAGGAATCAGTGGATAAAGTAAGCTCGCTGTTGGGATGGAATATGTCCTTCTGCATCTTTTGTACTTTCCCCTTTTACCTTGTATTGAACTTAGTAAGGGCTCATTAAACACCATTACAACTATTAAATACTTTACTCCTACTCCCTGTTCTGTCTCCCTTCTGCACCAACCTTGCGATGGGATCTGTACCCTGTAAGCACTTGTTATTGACTCTTCCCTCAGCTCTACAGCACTTTTATACAAGTCCATATTTGATTTATATTAATGTGACTCTCTCCTCTTGACTGTAAGCTCCCTGTGTGTGGTAAACAGGTCTACCAACTCTATTGTATTCTATTCTCCCAAGCGCTTACTATAGTGATCTGCATACAGAAAACATTCAATAAATGCCACTGATTGATTGATTAATTACTGTTACTTTGGTGTCTCTAGACTCTATCTCTGGGATCTGAAGGATGAGTCAGTCTTTCAGTCAATCATATTTATTTTGCGCTTACTGTGTCTTCACACAGCACCAGACTAAGTGCTTGGGAGGGAACAGTATAACAGAGCAGACAAGCTCTATTCTTGCTTCTAAGAGTTAAGAAGGTACTTCTGGTCTGGCTTCAGCTGGGCTACTGTATTTGTCTCCAGTCTTCCAACCTCCATCCTTTCCTTGCTCAGATTTGTAGTAATAATAATAACAACGGTATTTGTTAAGTGCTTACTACGTGCCAGGTGCTGTCCTAAGCTCTGGAGTCGATACAAGCTAATCGTGTCAGACCCAGTCCCTGTGCCACATAGGGGTCACAGTCTTAATCCCCATTTTACAGATGTGGGAACTGAAGCCCAGAAAAGTGAAGTGACTTGCCCAAGGTCACACAGCAGACAGCGGGGATTAGAATCCAGGCCCTTCTGACTCCTAGATCTATGCTCATACTATCTGTTACTATATGACTCTTCTTCCTGAGGCATCAGTTGGCCCACATCTCTCCTCAAACCCTCCACCGGTTCCCTGGGTCTCTCCACACCAAACAAAAACTCCTTACAATTAGCTTAGTGGCTATTCACCATCTATCCCTGCTTTACTTCACTTGCTGATCCCCAACCTGCAGTTTTGCACTTCCCAAGTCAATCAGCTGATCAATCAATGTTATTTATTGAGTGCTTACCATGTGCAGAGCACTGTACTAAGCATTTGGGAGAGTACAGTACAACAGAAATAGCTGACACTTTTCCTGCCCATAATGAGCTTACAGCCTAGAGGGGGGACAGACACTAATATGAATAAATAACTAATTTTATAAGTATAATTTTAAGATAGGTAAGCCGATCTCACTATGCTACAATTTCAACTTTCCCACCTCTGTCCCCTTGGTCAAAATGCTCCCCTGACTTGGAAATCCCTCCCCTCCCCACATCAGACAGACCACAGCTCTCCCCACATTCAAAGCCCTCTTAAAATCCCAACTCCTCCAACAAGCTTTCTCCGACTAATTTCCCAGCACCTAAACCATATTATCCCTTCAACCAACTCTAGCACTTAATCTACTTATTCACACCCTCCTTAGTAGTCATGTTTATTTGTGCTCTTGATTTATTTTAACCATTCTAGTTGCAAATGTTATGATGATGGTGGTATTTGTTAAGCGCTTACTATGTGCAGAGCACTGTTCTAAGCGCTGGGGGATACAGGGTGATCAGGTGGTCCCACGTGGGGCTC
This sequence comes from Ornithorhynchus anatinus, assembly GCF_004115215.2. Lineage (NCBI taxonomy): Eukaryota > Metazoa > Chordata > Mammalia > Monotremata > Ornithorhynchidae > Ornithorhynchus > Ornithorhynchus anatinus. The sequence goes on along the minus strand of NC_041728.1, from coordinate 172,067,999 downwards.
ACAGTTTTAATCTCCATTTTACAGATGAGGTAACTGAGGCTCAGAGAAGCGAAGCGACTTGTCCAAAATCACACAGCTGGCAAGCGGCGGAGCCGGGATTCGAACCCATGACCCCTGCCTGCCAAACCCGGGCTCTTTCCGCTGATCCATGCTGCTTCTCCTATGGATGAAGAGGCAGTGTTGCCTAGTGGATAGACCACAAGCCTGGGAGTCAGAAGCACCTGGGTTCTAATTCCGGCTCCACCGCTTGACTGCTCTGTGACCCTGGGCAAGTTACTTCACTTCTCTGTCCCTCGGTTCTGGCATCTGTAAAATATGATTAAGACTGTGAACCTCATGTGGAATAGGGACTGTGTCCAACCCGATTATCTTGTAACTACCCCAGAGTTTAGAACAGAGCCTGGCACATAGTAAGCGTTTAAAAAATACCATAATTATTATTATGTTTGTCTCCCCTGATGGAGTGTAGGCTCCTTGTGGGCAAGAAATGTGTTACTTTGTTATTCTCTATTTCCCAAATGCTTAGAACCATGCATTACACACAGGGGAAACTCAGAATTGCTGCCACTGCTACAATCAGTGGTATTTATTGAGTGCTAACGGTGCATGCAGATCGCTGTAGTTGACGCTTGGGACTGTACAATACAGCAGAATTGGGAGACACCTTTCTTGCCCACAGGGAGCTTACAGTTGAAAATCTTCAGTCTACCTCGAATGGTTGCCCATCCCCCTTCACATCAAACAGAAACTCCTCACCTTTAAAGCTCTCAGTCACCTTGCCTGCTCCTATCTTGCCTAGCTGATTTCCTACTATAACTCAGCCCACACACTTTGCTTCACTAATACTAGTCTCCTCACTCTACCTCGATCTTGTCTGTCTTGTTGCTGATCCCTAGCCCGTGTCCTGTCTCTGGCCAGTCTGGTCTGTCCCTCCCTCTTCATATCTGACAGACGATCACTCTCCCCATCTTCAAGGCTTTATTAAATTCACATCTCCTCCAAGAGGACTTCCCCAACCTAGTCCTAATTTCCCCTACTCCTTCTCCCTTCTGTGTCACGTGCTTGGATTTGTACCCTTTATTCACCCCATCCTCAGTCCCAAGGCACTTATATACATATCTGTAATGTATTTTTAGCATCTGCTTTCCCCTCTAGACTGTAATCTCCTTGTGGGCAGGGAACAAGTCTACCAACTCTGTTGCATTTTACTCTCCCAAGTACTTAGTACAGTGCTCTTCACACAGTCAGCACTCAATAAATTCGATTGACTGAGAGTCTTTAGATGGCCGGGGGAGGGGACGTAAGCCCGGGGTCTCGGAAGAAGTTAGGAGTTGCGGTCTCTTGGAGTCCCAGCACTGTTTATCTTCCTGAGCTTCTTTTGCTCAGGGGGCAGCAAGGTGGAAGTCAGGCTATGTTTGAGAGTGACTTCTCTTTCTTCCCCACCCTAGGCCTTTTTATGCTTCCTGGCTTTTAAGCATTTCCGAATTCAATCTGCAACTGCAGAAAGAAAGACGAGAGAACAAAAAACAAAACAAAAAATCCTCTTTATATTGTCATCAATAAAGGACGGTGGAAATCGGGATTCTCTCTCTTCTTTTCATACATTCTCTGCACGTGCACTAAATCAGTACAGATGTCTGTTTGCACAGTTGGAGAAAGAGTCGTGAACCCCACCTATAGGAGAAAGACACCAGTATGTCATCTGTTTAGATGAGGATTAGAGGCTCAAAGTAGTAGCCCTTTTCCTGTAAGATGTGAAGGAGAATAATCTTTCATGTAAATAGTGGCTATTATGCTATAGAAATTGTCACCCCCTACTGTTCCATTTTACTTTGAGGTAAATGAGTCCATCACTTGCCAACGATGTTTAAAGGAAAGCGGGAGTTTCACTGCCCCAGGATTCCTTTGGCTGCCCTGTAGAGAAATATATTTGTTTTCTCCTGTTGAGTGTCCAGGAGAAAGGAGATGCTGCCGCTGCCACTGCTGAATTTGCACACCATTTGTGTTTTGCAAAGACATTTTGCAATCATTTAAAGATGGTTTTTCTCCACCCTGAGGAGAGCAGGGACCACAAAGCCATTTCCACAATGCAACTGCTCTGGAGTGGGAACAGAAATTTAAACAGATGATCAACCGTGGGCCGTATGAAGTGGTGTTTCTTTCTGCAGAGCAATTCTAGGCAACAGAGATGTTCTTTTTCTTCTCTTTCCCTACCTTTAATTTTTCAATGTTGCTGAGGCATATCGATAGAGGGCATTGGAGAAAGATTATAGGGAGCTTTCAGGGTCTTCCATTTGATCCGTTTCAGGGTTTCAAGTTTGAGAATCTAGAATCAACAATAATAATTTGATTTTTGAAGAAAGTCACAGGCAAAACTACCCCGTGTAAAAATGGGTCCTTTTTTTCCAGACCTCAGGGATCTTTATGGAAAAAGTTGAATCTTCTCCAGGAATTTAGAGGCTCTAGCCCAAGGACCCACAGCAAGTCAGCAGAGCTTGGAATGGAATTCTGGATTTCTGATTCTGCAACCAGAACTTCCTGCTATTAGCAAGATGGATGTGCAAGCTCTGACATTTGCATTAAGGGCATTTCAACGTTCCCAATGGTTTTGCTTACACTTTTTTTTTTACTAGTATCTGCAAAGTGCTTACTATGTGCCAGACACTGTATTAAGAGCTGAGATAAATATAAGCTAATTAGATTGAGCACAGTCAGTGTCCCACACAGGGCTCACAGGTTTAATCCTCATTTTACAGATCGGGTAACTGAAGCAAAGAGAACTGAAGTGACTTACCCAGGGTCACACAGAAGACAGTGATTCAGTCATATTTATCGACCGCTTACTATGTGCAGAGCACTGTACCAAGCTCATGGGAGAGGACAATAGAGCAGTAAACAGACACATTCCCTGCTTTGGCAGAACCAGGATTAAAATCCATGTCCTTCAAACTCCCAGGTATATCCACTAGCCTACACTGCATCTACTTGCCACTGGCGAGTAATGATTACAGGTAAACAATGTCCATTTTACTTATTTGAATACTTGTACATTGATTAGGACCAGGGCTGGCTGGTCAATCTCTAAAAGAGATTGTAAATGGATGTACTTGCTTGCAGGATTCTAGTCTATTCCTACTGTTTTCCTCCCGTCTGTCCCCTGTGCCTAACGAGATGGAAAGGAGTCAGAAAAAGAAAGCAGATGTTTGGAGAGGGATTGGTGGTCATTCGCTCCCATAGCTTCAACTATCATCTCTATGCAGATGACACACAAATCTACATCTCTGCCTCTGTCCTCTCCCCCTTCCTTCAGGTTCGTATCTCCTCCTGCCTCCGGGATGTCTCTACCTGGATGTCTGCCCGCCACCTAAAACTCAACATGTCCAAAACTGAGCTCCTTATCTTCCCTCCCAAGCCCTGTCCCCTTCCTGACTTCCCTGTCACTGTGGATAGTACGACCATCCTTCCCGTCTCTCAAGCCCGCAACCTTGGTGTCATCCTTGACTCGGCTCTCTCATTCACCTCACACATCCAATCCGTCACCAATGCCTGCCGGCCTCACCTTTACAGTATTGCCAAGATCCGCCATTTCCTCTCCATCCAAACAGCTATCTTACTGGTACAGGCTCTCATAATATCCCAGCTGGATTATTGTGTCAGCCTTCTCTCTGATCTCCCTTCTTCCTGTCTCTCCCTGCTCCAGTCTATTCTTCATTCCGCTGCCCAGCTCATCGTCCTGCAGAAACGCTCTGGGCCTGTCACTCCCCTCCTTAAAATCCTCCAGTGGTTGCCCATCAGTCTCCACACGAAACAAGTCCTCACTCTAGGCTTCAAGGCTCTCCATCACCTTGCCTCCTCCTACCTCACCTCCCATCTCTCTTTCTGCTGCCCACCCCGCACGCTCCGCTCCTCTGCCGCCCACCTCCTCACCGTCCCCCGTTCTCGCCTATCCCGCCGTCGACCCCTGGCCCACGTCCTTCCGCTGTCCTGGAATGCCCCTCCTCCTCACCTCCGCCAAACTAACTCTCTTCCCCTCTTCAAAGCCATACCGAGAGCTCACCTCCTCCAAGAGGCCTTCCCAGACTGACCTTCCCCTTTTCCCTCTGTTCCCTCTGCTGCTTCTCTGCCCCCCCTTCACCTCCCATCAACTAAGCCCTTTTTCCCCCCTTTCCCTCTGCTCCTCCCCCTCTCCCTTCCCCTCCCTTCAGTACTGTGCTCATTTGTATATATTTTTATTACCCTTTTAATTTTATTACCCTATTAATTTTGTTAATGAGGTGTACATCCCCTTGATTCTATTTATTGTGATTAAGTTGTCTTGTTTTTGTCCATCTGTCTCCCCCAATTAGACTGTAAGCCCATCAAACGGCAGGGACTGTAACTGTTGCTGACTTGTTCATTCCAAGTGCTTAGTACAGTGCTCTATACATAGTAAGCGCTCAATAACTACTATTGAATGAATAGTAAGCGTTCAATAAATATTCTTGAATGAATGAGTGGTTATGCTTTTTCAAAAGCTGTTTAGAGAAAATGGAAGAAAGGAATTACTTAAGCAGATGCCTCAAAGCTAGGTTGTCTTGGCAGGTTTCATAATTTTGGGCCTACTCAGAGAAGTTGTGGGGCAGCAGTGTGGCCTAGGGGAAAGAGCATGGGCCTTGGAGTCAGAGGACCTGGATTATAATTCTGGCTCTGCCACTTGCCTGCTGTGTGACCTTGGGTGATTCATTCACTTAATATGTGCCTCAGTTTCCTCATATATAAAATGGGCATTCAATACCTGTTCTCCCTCCTACTTAGACCATGAGCACCATGTCGGACAGGGGCAATGTCTGACCTATCGTGTTTCTATCCCAGTGTGGAATGTAGTGCTTGGCACATATGAAATTTTTAACAAATACTATCATTATTATTGTTATTACTACTATTTAACCTTTCTGAGCCTCAGTGTATTAATCTATAAAATGGGGATAAGATTGATTGTGAGCCTCACATGGGACAGAGACCATGTCTGATCTCATAACATTGTATCTTCCACAGCATTTAGCATATAGTAAATGCTTAAAAAGTCACTATAATTATTATTATTACTAAATTGGGGTCTTAGCGATAAGGCTGGCAGCCAATCATATGGAGCCCTCAGTTCTCTCATGCTCATCAACTCTTCAGCCCCTCTAGCCCTTAACGTGGAGAAGCAGCATGGCCTTGTGGAAAGAGCACAGGCCGGAAAGTCAGAGGGCCTGGGTTCTAATCCTGGCTCTGCCAATTGTTTGCTGTTTGACCTTGGTTAAGTCATTTAACTTCTCTGTGCCTCAGTTCTCCTGTTCTCCCTCCTATTTAGACAGTCTGCCCCTGTGGGACAGAGACCACGTCCAAACCAACTAACTTGTATCTACCTCAGTATTTAGAAGTGTTTGACAAATAATAAGCGCTTAACAGATACCATAGAAACCAATGTATTCATTTACTTATGTCCATCCTTAGCATATATAAAAAGAGTTCTATTTCAGTCATACCAATTTAAGGTGAAAGTTCTTTGTGGGGAGGGAGCTTGTCCTTTTGAGTCTACCACCTGCTTAATACGGTGCCCTGCCAATGAATACCGTTTGTAAGCTCCTTGTGGGGAGGGAATGTGTCTGTTTATTGTTGTATTGCACTCTCCCAAGCACTTAGTACAGTGCTCCGCACACAGTAAGCGCTCAAGAGATAAGACTCGATGAATGAACGAATGAATGAACCCACTACTACTACCCAATTCTTTTGAAATTGGCCATGCTAAGTCTCAACCTGGTTCCTCAAGGAGCACCGATGCATTAGTGAGGGAAGAGTAATCCTAGGGTTCAAAGATGAGTTTGCCAATAATAATGTTGGTATTTGTTAAGTGCTTACTATGTGCAGATCACTGTTCTAAGCGCTGGGGGAGATACAAGGTGATCAGGTTGTCCCACGTGGGGCTCACAGTTTTAATCCCCATTTTACAGATGAGGTAACTGAGGCACAGAGAAGTTAAGTGACTTGCCCACAGTCACACAGCTGACAGGTGGCGGAGCTGGAATTCGAACCCATGACCTCTGACTCTCAAGCTCAGGCTCTTTCCACTGAGCCACGCTGCTTCTCAATGGTGAGCCAGTGGTGAGCCTGCCTCCATGAGTGACAGTGCCAATAAGAATCACTTGCATACTTTGTCCATGACAGTTCAGTCATGTGTCTTTCAGATGCTCTGCCACTGCTTGTTCAGTGTTTTGGAGGCATTCATTCAATAGTATTTATTGAGCGCTTACTACGTGCAGAGCACTGTACTAAGCACTTGGAATATACAATTCGGCAACCGATAGAGACAATCCCTGCCCAATGACGGGCTTACAGTGTAATCAGGGGAGACAGATGGACAAAAACAAGACAACATAATCACGATAAATAGAATCAAGGGGTTATACACCTCATGAACAAAATAAATAGGGTAATAAAAATATATACAAATGAGCACAGTGCTGAGGGGAGGGGAAGGGAGAGGGGGAACGTCCGGGTGAGGATTTCTGTTCTGCACCTACCACTTGATGGTTAATAATTCAGGCATGTGGAAAAACTGCTTGAGCCTGATCTGGGCCTTTGGGGAGTAGATGGGCTTTGGAATGGAACCAATAACTGGACAATTGGACTCCCCCTACGGAAGTTGCTTTTGAAAGGAACTCACTATTCAGGGATCGTGCGGTGGAGGGGTGAAAGAAGGGGAAGACAAGTAAGAGAGAAATGGGAGGAGAGCACGATGTTGACAGAAGCAGCATGGCTCAGTGGAAAGAGCCCGGGCTTGGGAGTCGGTGGTCAGGGGTTCGATTCCCGGCTCTGCCACTTGGTGGCTGTGTGACTGTGGGCAAGTCACTTAACTTCTCTGTGCCTCAGTTACCTCATCTGTAAAATGTGATTAAGACTGTGAGCCTCACGTGGGACAACCCGACTACCCTGTATCTACCCAAGCACTTAGAACAGTGCTCTGCACATAGCGTTTAATACCAACATTATTATTATTATTATTAGTATGTATGCAAGTGTTTGTGGAAGGGGACAAAGAGCAAGAGAAGGAAGATCTAATAACAATAATTACGGTTTTTGTCAGACACTTAGTATGTGCCAAGCATTAGGTTAAATACATGATACATGTTGTTACAGTCTAAATAGAAGGGAGAACAGGTATTAAAACTCTATTTTGCAGATGAGGGAATTGATGCATGGAGAAGTGAAGTGATCTGCCCATTGTCACATAGCAGGTACGTGACAGCATCAGGATTAGAACCTAGGTCCTCTGACTCCCAGGACCTTGTTCTTTCCACTACGCTATGCTGCTTCTCAATCTAAAATTCACGTTGTAGACTATGATGATGATGGTATTTGTTAAGCACTTACTCTGCGCCAAGCACTGTTCTAAGCACTGGGGTAGATACAAGGTACTCAGGTTGTCCCACATGGGGCTCACAGTGTTAATCCCCATTTGACAGATGAGGTAACTGAGGCACAAAGAAGTTAAGCGCCTTGCCCAAAGTCACACAACTGCAAAGTGGTAGAGCCGGGATTAGAACCCCATGACCTTTGACTCCCAAACCCGTGCTCTTGCCACGAACCCATGCTGCTTCTATTTAGGCTGTGGTATTGCAATTCCTCTGAGACCATCAGAGTTTTCCTAATCTAACTCTGGGAATGGGTGATGCAAACCAACTTTCTGTGGCCAGCAGAAATTAACAGAGTCAAAACAAAAACAACTAACAGTATAATAGTAAATTGAGAGATTTGCTTGTGGTTAAAATTCTGAGGCCAGGATCACAAAAACATTAACCATTGATTAATTGATTAATGGTCTTTCTGTCAGGGTTTAAGATCTAGGAGAATGAGGATAGGGACTGTATCTTTTCATTCTTTTTTAATAATAATATTAATAATGGTATTTGTTAAGCACTTACTATGTGCCAAGCACTGTTGTAATCGTTGGGGTAGATACAAAGTAATCAGATTGTCCCAAATAGGGCTCACAGTCTCAATCCCCATTTTACAGATGAGGTAGCTGAGGCACAGAGACGTTAAGTGACTTGCCCAAAGTCACACAGCTGACAGCTCTAGGTCCATGGGAGGTTGCCTAATAGGTGCTACTGACACTGTTGAAATGGTAGCACAAAATCATTTTGGGATTTTTTTGCCACTTTATTTTCAAGCGTGTTAAGTTGGCATTTTATTGATTTATTGTTTACATACACCAGTCTATGCAGCTGCTTCTAATTCCTACATTGAATTGAATATTTCTAATTTGACTTTGCACCCTAAACATAAGCACAGAGAAAAACGAACCGAAAAGGGGACAACCTGGTCACTGAAAGGCTTTCACCATCAGTTTGTGGCATAATGGAAAGAACACGAGCCTGGGAGTCTAAAGGACCTGGGTTCAGGTCCTGGATCCACCCCTTGTCTGCTGCGTTTCCTTGGGCAAACCACTTGACTTCTTTATGACCTCATTTGTCAAATGGGGATTAAGACTATGAGCCCTCTGTGGGACATGGACTGTGTCCAACCTGACTAGCTGGTATCGAATAGCTTGTCTCTACCCCAGTGTTTAGTACAGTGCCTGGCAAATAGTAGCCACTTAACAAATACCATTAAAAAAATAAAATTGTCTGAGAGTGTGAAAGGGTTTTAAGACTGGTGCAGGGGTGGTTACTTTGGAGTCAGAGACTACTCCCAATCAATGACATTTCAATCACTGCTATTTACTGAAGGCTCACTGTATGCTGAGCACTGTACAAAGCACTTGGGTGAGTACAATATAACGCAGTTGGTAGACATGTTCCCTATCTACAAAGAGTTTACAATCTAGGCAAAATCTTTCAGTCTAGTGGGATAGATTAGGCTTCTTGGAGGTTACTCTACTATCATTTAACTAGCTGTGGGCAACAATTGGCTCTCTTTATTGCTATATTGTACTTTGCCAAGCTCTTAGAACACTGCTCTGCACACAGTAAGTGCTCAATAAATACGATTGAATGAATGAATTTAATGGCTTCCTAAAGGGATGAGGAATAAGCAACAAAAACATAACATCTGAAAGCCATCTTGGTAAGAATGGTAATGATATGAATTGGCAAGAAAGTTGTCTGAACTCCAAACCATGTATGACCCCTTTAGGCTTTTCCCTGGTGCCTCTGAAATACAGTGGGGTATCCCAAGGAAGTATAACCTGATCCCTTATAGACTGTCATCATGCAATTTGATACTCACCTCCGGTCCCATAGTACATATATACTCTACTATTTCCCCAATCCCTAATTTATTTTAATGTCCATCTCCCCCTGTAGACTGTAAATTCTTTGTGGGAAGCAATCACATCTACCAACTCTATCATACTGTAGTTTCTCAAGCCTTTAGTACAGGGCTCTGCACACAGTAAAGCCTCAATAAATACCATCTATCAATTTATTGGGAACCTACTGTATGTAGTAAGCATTTAGAAAAGTACAGTGCAGGCAAAAGAACACTCCACTTTCCTTGTCTGCTGGGGGAGGCAATCTATAATCAATCGATCGATCATGTTTATTGAGTTCTTACTGTTTGCACAGAGTGGTACTAAGCACTTCGGAGAGTAATAATAATAATGATGGTATTTGTTAAACGTTTATTTTGTACCAAGCACTATTCTAAGTGCTGGGGTAGATATATGGTAATCAGGTTGTCCCATGTGGGGCTCTCTATCTCAATGCCCATTTTACAGATGAGGTAACTGAGGCACAGAGAAGTTAAGTGACTTGTCCAAAGTCACACAGCTGACAAGTGGCGGAGCTGGGATTAGAACCCCTGACCTCTGACTCCCAAGCCACTGCTCTTTCCACTAAGCCAAGCTGCTCCTCTCCAATATAGCACAGCTGGTAGGCATGTTCCCTGCTCACCAGAAGCTTGCAGTCTAGAGGGGGAGATAGACATTAATATAAATTAAAAATTAACTGGGGGTATGTACATAAATGCTGTGGGGCTGAGGGAAGGAGGGAGAGAGTTCCACACTGGTGGAGCGACTTGAGCCTAACTTGGGGTGGAGACAGGAGAATTGAGGATGAGGTTCAGATAAAAGGGGAACTTCAGGTAGGGATCATGGCAATTATTGGAGGATGAAATATCAGAACAAATCATAATCATGGACTCACCTCTATAGAGGTGAAAGTAAGTTGGACCATCTGGAACCCAGTTCGGGTAAGGGAGGCTTCTCTGGATGAGGAGACCTTGAACATCATGGTTTCTTCTTGGCAATTTTCAAACAGTGAACAGATTGCTAACTTCATTAGATTTTAAACTTGTTACGGACATGGAGCCTGCTTGTTCTTTCTGTTCATTCATTTGATCATATTTATTGAGTTCCTACTGTGTACAGAGTATTCATTTCATTCAATTGAATTTATTGAGCACTTACAGTGTGCAGACCACTGTACTAACCACTTGGGGAGTACAATACAATAATAAACAGACACATTCCCTGCCCACAATAAGCTTAGAGTCTAGAGGGGAGACAGACATCATTCAATCAAGGATACTTACTGAGCGATTACTGTGAGCAGGGCATTGTATAAGCACTTGGAAAAAAGAATAATGAAATATATTTGGTAGACACAATCCCTGCCCACAATGAGTTTACAGTCTTCAGAGGTGCTTTCTCAAGAGCTTAATGAAATGTGTTGCACTCAGAGAATGCATTGATCCTACTACAGTGGTATTTATAGGTAAACACTCTATGTAAAGTTCCGTTCTAAGCTCTTGGGAGGGTATAATAGTTACCCTTCATGGATTATGAGCCCTTCAAAGAATAGGTTCCATGTCTAATTCCCACTTATTACAGTGTTCTGAACACAGAAAGCACTTAATAAATACTGTTGCTACTGCCAAAGACATAATCCCTACCCCTAGGATCCAAATCAAGGTTTTAGCCAAAATCAGAAGGCTAATCATCAGCAGTGCCAAGCAGATGGTTTACCAAGGTAGGTGAGCTTTGATGACAATCTTTGATGTTGAATTGGTTAATAATAATTACTAATTGTGGTACTCCTTAAGTACTTATTATGTGGCAAGCCCTATACTAAGCACTGGGGAAGATATGAGATAATCAGGTCCCACTTGAGGCTTACAGTGCAAGTAGGAGGGAGAACAAGTACTGAATCCCTATTTTTCAGATGAGAGAACTCAGGCACAGAGAAGTGAGCTGATTTGTCCAGAGTCACACAGTGAGGATGAGGTCGAGCAGGGATAAGAGCCCGGGTCCTCTGACTCCCAGGCTCGTGCTCTTTCCACTTGGCCATGCTGCTTAATCGGCAATGTTTACTGACCATTCACTGGGCAAATCTGTGTCCTGCAAATTTAACAAGAGTTTAAGGACATCGCACACAAACTATGTGGTGTTGAATGATCTTAATGAATCTGGCTCTTTAGCTGGGTAACGCCATGGGAATTTGCTGTACGGATTTCTGCTGTAATTCGATCCTCTAATGCCAGCCTAGTCACCATACCTCGATCTCTTCTAATCCACTGCTGATCCCTTGCCCACATCCTCACTCTGGCCTGAAACTCCCTCCCCTTCAAATCTGACAGACCATCACTTTTCTCCCCCTTCAAAGCATTATTAAAATCCCATCTGCTCTTGTCTAGAGAAGAAACACAGCATAGTGGATAGAGCACTGGGCCTAGGAGTCAGAAGGTCATGAGTTTTAATCCTGGCTCCATCACTTGTCTGCTCTGTGACCTTGGGCGACTCACTTCATTTCTCTGTGCCTCAGTTATCTCATCTGCAAAAGGGGAAATGAGATTGTGAGCCCCATGTTGGACAGGGACTGTGTCCAAAAGTGTCCAGACCGATTTGCTTGCCAGTGCTTAGAACGGTGCCTGGCACATAGTAAGCATTTAACAAATACCACAATTATTATTATTAAAATTATTGACTAATCTCTCATTTCCCCTTCTCCCTCTCTCTCCTGCATCATCTCTGTCCTTGGATCTGTACCCTTTAGGCAGTGGATACTCACTTTGTCTTCCCTCAGTCGCCCAAAAGTTACCTACATATCCTTATTCTCTGCCATTTCCCAAGCACTTAGTACAGTGCCTTGCTCAGTGAGTGCTCAATAAATTGAATTCAATTCCCCTAAACTGTAATGTACTTCAATATCTGTCTCCCCTTCTAGGTTGTAAATTCCTTGTGGACAGGGAACACATCTGCCAACTCTGGTCTGGGAGTCAGAAAGATCTGGGTTCATTCATTCATCCCATCATATTTATTGAGCACTTACTCAATGTATGTAACTGTGTATAAAGCACTGTATTAAGCGCTTGGGAGAGTCCTCACTCTTGGCTTCAAAGCTCTCCATCACCTTGCCCCCTCCTACCTCCCCTCTCTTCTCTCTTTCTACTGCCCACCCCGTACACTCCGCTCCTCTGCCGCTCACATCATCATTGTCCCCCGTTCATGCCTATCCCGCCGTCGACGTCTGGCCTACGTCCTCCCGCTGTCCTGGAATGCCCTCCCTCCTCACCTCCACCACACTCACTCTCTTCCCCTCTTCAAAGCCCTACTGACAGCTCACCTCCTCCAAGAGGCCTTCCCAGACTGAGCTCCCCCCTTTTCCCTCTGCTCCCCCTCTGCCCTCTGCTCCTCCCCCTTCACCTGCCCTTAGCTAATCCTCCTTTCCCTCTGCTCCTCCTTCTTCCCCTCCTCTCAGCACTGTGCTCATTTGTATATATTTTTATTACTCTATTTATTTTGTTAATGAAGTGTACATCCCCTTGATTCTATTTATCCTGCTAATGTTGTCTTGTTTTTGTTTCATTCTGTTTTGCTCTGCCGTCTGTCTCCCCCAATTAGACTGTGAGCCCGTCATTGGGCAGGGATTGTCTCTATCTGTTGCCAAATTGTCCATTTCAAGCGCTTAGTACAGTGCTCTGCACAGAGTAAGCGATCAATAAATGCTATTGAATGAATGAATGAATGAGAGTACACTATAACAATAAACAAACACATTCCCTTCCCACAATGAGCTCACATTCTAGAAGGGGAGAGAGATATTAATTTACAACATAAATAAAAATAAAATAAATGGTATTTGTTAAGCACTTACTATGTGCAAAGCACTGTTCTAAGCGCTGGGGGATGCAAGGTGATCAGGTTGTTCCACGTGGGGCTCACAGTCTTAATCCCCATTTTATAGATGAGGGAACTGAAGCACAGAGAAGTTAAGTGATTTGCCCCAAGTCACACAGCTGGCAAGTGGCAGAACAGGGATTAGAACCCACGACATGTGACTCCCAAGCCCGGGCTCTTTCCACTGAGCCACACTGCTTCTCTGAGCCACGCTGCTTCTCTGCTTATTTATAAATAAATGAATAATATATACATACATGCCGTGGGGCTGGGACACAGGGGGCGAATGCTGGGAGGAAGTCGGGGGGCACAGAAGGGAGTCGGGAAGATGAGAGGAGGGACTAGTCAAGGAAGGTTTGGAGGAGATGTTCTAATCCCAGCTATGTCACCTGTCTGCTGTGTGACCTTGGACAAGTTGCTTAACTTCTCTGTGCCTCAATGACCTCATCTGTAAAATGGGGATTAAGATTGTGAGACTCATGCAGGACAGGGACTGGCTCCAACCCGATTAGCGTGTATCTACCCCAGTGCTTAGTACAGTGCCTGGCACTTTGTAAGCACTTCAAAAATACCATTACTCTCCCAAGCACTAAGTACAATGCTCTGCACACAGTAAACATTCAGCAGATACTGTTGACTAAGTTTGATTGATTGAATTCCACACGGAGATCATGCAGACAGTTTCTTTTTTTGACAGATGGCATCCTTGGGGTGCCTCCTGATTGGCATCCTTGACATTGCTGCTGTGAGAGGTGCTGCTGACTTGGGGCTCCTTGCACCCCAGGCCCTACCTGCCCCCAACCTGCCTCACTTTGAGGTGTAGGAGGTGGGGGTTGAAAAAACCTTAAAGGTTGTTATCGGTCAGACAATTTGTTAGCTGGGTCCTTAAAGTCAGGTTCATTCCCTCGTTCACTAAAAACAACTTCTTAAATACACAGTGCTCTCCAATTCAGAGTCCTGTGCCCAGCGTGACCCAGAGGCAAGAGCAAGGGTTTGGGACTCAGAAGATGTGGGTTCTAATCCCAGCTCCACCACTTGTCTGCTGTGAGACCTTGGGCAAGTCACTTCACTTCTCTGTGCCTCAGTTACCTCATCTGTAAAATGGAGATTAAGATTGAGAGCCCCATGTGGAACAGGGACTGTGTACAGCCTGATTAGCTTGTGTCTACCCCAGCATTTAGAACAGTGCTTGGCACATGGTAAGCACTTAACAAATGCCATAATAATTTTTATTATTCTTATTATCCTCTCTGATGCCCAGAGCTCACCATTCATTCATTCATTCATTCATTTGTATATATTGAGTGCTTACGGTGTGCAGAGCACTGTACTAAGCACTTGGAAAGTACAATTCAGCAACAAATAGAGGCATTCTCTACCCAACAATGGGCTCACAGTCTAGAAAGGGGGAGAATCTACTACATCTCTATGTCTCCCTTCTCTCACTTGGCATCATTTTTCTTCTCTCCCTTCCTCTCCTTTACCCTGTCTCTGCTTCTTATTTATTCATTCATTCAATCATATTTATTGAGCACTTATTGTGTGCAGAGCACTCTTCTAAGTGCTTGGAAAAGTACAATACAACAATAAACGATGACTTTCCCTGCCCACAACCAGCTCAAAGTCTAGATGGGGGAGACAGACATCAATACAAGTAAATAAAATTACAGATAGGTACATAAGTGCATTTGGACTGGGAGCAGGGAAGAGCAAAGGGAGCAAGGCAGGGCAATGTAAAAGAGAGTGGGAAATGAGGAAAAGTGGGGCTTAGTCTGAGAAGGCCTCTTGGAGAAGATGTGCCTTCGATAAGGCTTTTTAAGCAGGGGAGAGTGGTTGCCTGTCAGGTTAGAGGAGGGAGGGCCAGTGGCAGGATGTGAGTTAGGGGGTGGAAGTGAGACAGGCAAGATTGAGGCAGAGTGAGGAGGTTAACACCAGAGGAGCCAAGTGTGTGGGCTGGGATGTGGAAGGAGAGAAGCAAGATGAGGTAGAAGTGGGCAAGGTGATGGAGTGCTTTAAAGCCAGTGGAAAGGAGTATTGGGTTGATACAGAGGTGGATGGGCAACCACTAGAGTTTTCTGAGGAGCAGGGTGACATGTCTTGAACATTTTTTAGAAAAATGGTCCGGGCAGCAGATTGAAACGTAGACTGGAGTAGGAAGAGACAGGAGGCTGGGAGGTCAGCAAGGACGCTGATGCAGTAATCGAGGCTGGATAGGATAAGTAAGCGCTCAATAAATACTATTGAATGAATAAGTGATTGTATTAATAATAATGTTGGTATTTGTTAAGTGCTTACTATGCCACCGTTCTAAGTGCTGGGGCAGATACAGGATAATCAGGTTGCCCTACGTGAGGCTCACTGTCTTAATCCCCATTTTACAGGTGAGGTAACTGAGGCACAGAGAAGTTAAGTGACTTGCCCACAGTCACACAGCTGACAAGTGGCAGAGCCGGGATTTGAACCCATGAACTCTGAGTCCCAGGCCCGTGCTCTTTCCTCTGAGCCATGCTGCTTCTTTATGTCTTAGCAGTTTATTTGGAGAGGAAAGGGTGCATTTTAGTGATGCTGTGAGTGTGGGACAGACAGGATTTGGTGACAGACTGAATATGTGGGTTGAATGAGAGAGAGAAGTCAAGGATAACACCAAGGTTATGGGGCTTGTGAGACAGAAAGGATGGTGGTGCCGTCTACAGTGATGGGAAACTCAGGGATAGTCAGGAGGAGGACAGGGTGTGAGTGGGAAGATAAGGAGCTCCGTTTTGGACATGTTAAGTTTAAGCTGATGGGAGGACATCCAAGTAGACATGTCTTAAAGGCAGGTTGAGATACAAGACTGGAGCGGGAGAGAGAGAGAGCAGGGCTGGAGATGTAGATTTCATCTACATAGAAGTGGTAGTTGAAGCCATAGAAGTGAATGAGTTCTCCAAGGGAGTGGGTTTAGACGAAGAATGGAAAGGGACCCAAAAATGAAACTTGAGGGACTCCCCCCCACAGTTAGGGGGTGGGAGGCTGCGAAGGAAACTGAGAATGAACGGCCAGAGAGATGAGGATAACCATGAGAGGACAGAGTCAGTGAAGCTAAAGTTGAATAACATTTCCAAGAGAAGGGAGTAGTCGACAGTGTCAAAGGCAGCTGAGTGGCCGAGGAGGATTAGGATGGAATGGGAGACATTGGATTTAGCAAGAAGATCATTGGTGACCTTTTAGAGGGAAGGTTCTGTAGAGTGAAGGGGACATAAACCAGATTGGAGAGGGTCAAGGAGAGAACTGGAGGAGAGGAATTTGAGACAGCGGATGTAGATAACTCACTCAAGGAGTTTGGAGAGGAAAAGTAGAGGGGAGAAAGATCTGGGTTCATTCATTCATCCAATCCTATTTATTGAGCGCTTACTGTGTATAAAGCACTGTACTAAGCACTTGGGAGAATACAATATAACAATAAACAGACACATTTCCTGCCCACAATGAGCTCACATTCTAGAGGGAGAGAGAGATATCATCCCGTCTCTCTATTTCTGCCTCTTCTTTCCCTCCCTTCTCTTTTCCCTCTGTGCCTCTTTTTTCTTTCTCTCTTTCTGTGCTCCCCTTCTTTGCATTTCCCCTCCACCCCATTCCTTTTAGGTTTGAAGAATGCCCTATTAAAGATAAGATTTGTATACATGAATGGGAGTGAGGCTGGCATTGTTTATCTGTAAAGATATAATGAGCATTCCTATAAAATTCACATGCTAACTTCAGAGCTTGATGCCCAGTTTGATTTTGTCTCTTGATACCACATTCTTCTTGTAGTCCCTGTTCTAAAAATGCCATCCCATTCCTGACTGCAGTATGGCAGGCTGGTCCCCTGGCCACTGTGGTTTTCCAGCCATGCTGTTTTACTTTTCATTTTGCTTCACTGAGAATTTAAAAAGTTTCTAAATTTTTGCCATCTTCTCTTACTCTTTATGGTTCATGAATCACGACTGAGTCGACTGCTAAAGAAGTCGGACGTGAAAGCAGAGTTAGACCCAGATTTCATAGGGGGTCTATGACTGCTCTAATGATAATAATGACAATTCTGGTATTTGTTAAGTACTTTATGCCGAGCACTTTACTAAGCCCTGGGGCACTGTTCTAAGCACTGCTCTATACACTTTGGCTTATTCGTCTCTGTGTTTTGGGCAATATGTGTAGGTAGGTTCTGAGTTGGATCAAAAGTATTTTTTGAGTACCTTTTTTGTGTGCAGAGCACTACACTAAGTGCTTGGGGGAGTACACTGCAACAATAAACAGACATTCTCTGCCCACAATGAGCTTACCATCTAGAGGTGGGGAGACAGACATCAATACAAATAAATTACAGATATGTATAGTAATAATAATAATAATTATGGTATTTGTTGGGTATTACCATGTGCAGAACACTGTTTTAAGCACTTGGGAGACTACAGTAAAACAATAAACATTCCTTGCCCACAATGAGCTTACAGTTTAGAGCAGGGGAGACAGACCTCAATACAAATAAATGACAGATATGTACATAAGTGTTATGGCGCTATTAGGAGGGAAGAACAAAGGGAGCAAGTCAGGACAATAAAGATGAGAGTGAAACAATACTACTACTATTAATAATAATTGTGGCATTTACTAAGTTTTTTTTGCTAATTTCTTATTGTGTTCCAGGCACTATTCTAAGCACTGGGATGGAAACAAAGCAAATAGGGTTGGACACAGTCCCTGTCTCACATAAGGCTCACAACCTTAATCCCCATTTTTCAGCTGAGGTAACTGAGGCACAAAGAAGTGAAGTGACTTGCCCAAAGTCACACAGCAGACAAGTGGAACACCCAGGATTAAAACCCAGGTCCTTCTCACTTCCAGGCCTGTCTGTGCTCTATTCAATAGGCCACACTACTACTGAAGAGAATATTTTATGTTAGAGATGAGGGGTGGAGAAAATTATTCCTTTCCATCATTGGGTGCTTGGGGGAGAAAAATACAGTTAAGCATATTTGTCGATTGTTTACTGTGTACAGAACACTGTATTCAGAGCTTGAAAGACATGTTCCCCACGACAGTGAGCTTACAGTTTAGACAGACATTAATAGGAATCAATAAATTATTGATATGCAATTTAAGAGAATTAATAGATAAATTAGTACAGTTACTAGACATGATCCCTGGCCTCAAGGAGTTTACAGTCTAGTGGGACAGACAGACATAAAATACAAATAAGGAGGAAGTAATATTAGATTTACATTTTAAGTGGCAGTAGGTGGGGCATAAGGTGTATCACAAATTATTTATATCAATGTCTGTCTCCCTCTCTAGGATGTAACAATAATAATTGTGGTGTTTGTTAAGCACTTAGTTCATGCCAAGCACTGTATTAAGTCCTGGGGTAGATATGTGGGACTAATAGTTTAAAGGGGAGGGAGAACAGATATTGAATCTCCATTTCGCAGATGAGAAAAATGAGAAGCAGATAAGTTGGATGACTTACCCAAATTTTCATAGCATGCAAATGGCAGAGCCAGGATTAGAATTCAGGTCCTTTAATTCCCAGACCCATTCATTTTTCCAGTAGGCCACATAACTTCTTCTCGGAGGAGTGGAAGGATGTGGACAGAATGATGTTTTAGAAAAATGATCCGGGAAGCAGAGAGAAGAATGTATTGGAAAGGGAAAAGGCCAAATCTGAGGTGGCCCAAGTCGGCTAGATGCCTGGATTTCTATCCATGGAACATTCTGCTCATGGTGGACATAAAGTACAGTGCTTTGCACACAGTAAGTGCTCAATCAATACAATTGAATGAGTGAATAACAACAATTTAGGAATTTATGTCACAATATTATTCTAGGGGAACTTCCTGTATGTTCAAAGGTATAAATCAGCCTACACATGAATTCCTCCAAATTTGCCAACTCACACCATCTTTCCACCAGATCCTACATTCTTTTCTGTTAACATTCTTCACCCCAGTCAACCTGGGGAAAGTTTATTTTCAAGACAAGGATGAACCCACACAAGCTCTCCCTAGCAAGAGGCTGAGAGAGTTTCCTTCAATCAATTCATTAATAACATTCATTAAATGCTTACTATGAGGAGAACACTATACTGAACGCTTGGGAAAGCACAATACAACAGAATTGGTAGATGCAATCCCTGCTCACAAGGAAATTGTAGTCTCTGGAGGAGATAGATATTAAAACTTATTAGGGAGAGACGAAATAGTAGAATATAAGCATATTTATGTAAGTACTGTGGGGCTGGGGTGAGTATCAAAATGCTTAAAACTGCAGGAGCCTGGGTTTAAAAGGGGGAGGGATGTCTTTGCTGCCTAGAGAGGGAAAAAAAAATACTCCTGGACACTGGGCTTGTGATTCCTCAGGAGAAGGTAGGAGACAACAGCTAATCCTTTGCCCTCCTGCAGAACATCAGAATTTCTGGGTAATCAGGCTACACGCTGAATCACTTACAGCGTGATGTCAGATTTATTCCATGATGAGTGGAGATGATATCTCGATTCTCAAATATTCTCAGTAAAAGTTGGGAGGGGGTGGACAGGAAGAGTCAGGCCTGAAATTCTGCTCCTCTAGCCACAGCCCCCTATGGATTTTGCCTTTATTTTGCATATTTGTATTTTGTTTGTTCCCCAGTCCCTTCTCTTGATTAATGCTCTTAGACTGTGAATCCCCTGAGCGATAGGGACCTTGTCTAATTCCCACCTGTATATTCTCTTTCGGGCTTAGTTCAGTGCTCTGTCCACACTAAGCCCTTAATAAATACTATTCATTCATTCAGTTGCATTTATTGAGTGCTTACTGTGTGCAGAACACTGTACTAAGCACTTGGGAGACTACAATTAAACAATAAACATTCCCTGCCCACAATGAGCTTACAGTTTAGAGCAGGGGAGACAGACCTCAATACACATAAATAAATGACAGATATGTACATAAGTGTTATGGGGCTATTAGCAGGGAAGAACAAAGGGAGCAAGTCAGGGCAATGAAGAAGAGAGTGGGAGAATACTACTACTACTAACTGTGGCATTTGTTAAGTATTTACTTTGTGCCAGGCACTACTCTAAGCACTGGGATGGAAACAAGCAAATAGGGTTGGACACAGTCCCTGTCCCATACAAGGTTCACAGTCTTAATCCCCATTTTTCAGCTGAGGGAACTGAGGCACAAATAATAATAATGGTGACATTTGTTAAACGCTTACTATGTGCAAAACACTGTTCTAAGCACTGGGGGATACAAGGTGATCAGGTTGTTCCACGTGGGGCTCACAGTTTTAATCCCCATTTTACAGATGAGGGAACTGAGGCACAGAGAAGTGAAGTAACTTGCCCAAAGGCACACAGCTGGCAACCGGTGGAGCTGGGATTAGAACCCATGACCTGTGACTCCCAAGCCCGTGCTCTTTCCACTGAGCCACGAAGAAATGAAGTGACTTGCCCAAGGTCACACAGCAGACAAGTGGAACACCCAGGATTAAAATCCAGGTCCCTCTGACTTCCAGGCCTGTCTGTGCTCTATCCAATAGGGCCACACTACTATTGAAGAGAATATTTTATGTTGGAGATGAGGGGTGGAGAAAATGATCCCTTTCTATCATTCGCCAAAGACAGAGCCCGGGGCTTCCATTTTGAGTTCTCCTTAGGGCTTGGGAGTCAGAGGTCGGGTTCGAATCCCGGCTCTGCCCCTTGTCAGCTGTGTGACTGTGGGCAAGTCACTTCACTTCTCTGTGCCTCAGTTCCCTCATCTGTAAAATGGGGATTAACTGTGAGCCTCAGGTGGGACAACCTGATTCCCCTGTGTCTACCCCAGCGCTTAGAACGGTGCTCTGCACATAGTAAGCGCTTAATAAATAAATACCAACACTAGTCAGTTAATGATAATTATTCAGTGCTTACTATGTGCAGAACACTGTACTAAACTTCTGGGACAATACAATATAATAATAATATTAATAATAATTATGGTACTTGTTAAACACTTACTATGTGCCAAGTACTGTTCTAAGCGCTGGAGTAGTTACAATTTAATCAAGTTGGAGACAGTCCCTGTCCCACTCTTAATCCCCATTTTACAGATGAGGTAATGGAGGTCCAGAGAAGTGAAGTGATTTGTCCAAGGTCACAAAACAGAAATGTGGCAGAGCCAGGTTTAGAACCCATGTCCTTCTGACTCCCAGCTAGACACATTTCCTGCCCACAAAGAGCTTACAGTCTAGAAGAGTAGAACAATTTGGCCTCGTGTTTTTGCTGGGGGGAACACGGATCTCCAGACTGTAGGGTAGCACTTACTACAGTGATTTGTACACAGTAAGCGCTCAATAAATATATTGAATGAATGAGTCAATGAAAGATAGGGGCAGCCTTACCTCCTTACTCCTGGTGGAACACCGTTGTGGATAATGGTGGAGCAGGGAGATGAGCTGGAATTTTTATCAGTTGTATTTTTACTTGGCAAGGGGTTAGACCTGGTTTTCCTGGCATGTCCAACTTCAAATAAGGATGGATGAATGTCCTTAGGTGGCTGTTACTCGGAACATGGGACAATATATGCTGTGTGTCTGGATACATCCAGGTTTGATTTTATAGCCTGTAATTAGCCAACTGTAAACAGCTGCATATCCATAAAAACACAATCTTCCATCATGCCCATATTGAATTTTCAATTTCAGGATTGTGCTTGCACAATTCCAAAGACTGTTTGCAAATTTCATTTTTGCTGCATGGAATCACCCAAATGATGCATTTCCTCATGTCTCTCAGATGGCCCTTGGCAGGCTCACACAGTAGCCACGTAAGTCCCTTTGATGGAAGAGATTTCAAATAGCTCCCTGCAAAGAGCCTTCCCTTGCTGACTTGGAAGAGAACTGGCCACTCTCCTTGTGGACCCCACCCTGTCTTAACGTGTCACTCCTCACCCCATCCCCCTCAACGTTATGTCCCCGGCAGGGGCGAGAGGGTAGGGGAGGAATCTTCAGGCAACTGAGAAGAAGGTACCTTGAAGCTGTATTTCTCCCTATTCTCTCCCGCCAACCCCTCGGAACCAGAGAAACCCCAAGTGGACGGGGAAATGAAGAGAAGCAGAGTGGCCTAGTGGAAAGAGCCTGGGCTCAGGAGGCAGAGGACCTGGGTTCTAACCCCTATTCTGCCACTTGTCTGCTGTGTGACCTTGGGCAAGCCAGTTAACTTTTCTGGACCCCAGTTACCTCATCTGTAAAACGGCGATTCAATTATCTTTGTCCTACTTAGAATGTGAGATGTGGACTGTGTCTAACCTGATTAGCTTGCATCTACCCTGGTGCATAGTGCCGTGCCTGGTACGTGGTAAGTACGTGGTAAGTACTTAACAAATGCCAGTTGTTGCTTTTTTTCTTTTTTAAAGAGGGGCAGAAAGAGGGTTAAGAGAGCAGGACTCTTCTAAGACTCTTCTGGAACTGAGGAATAACACGGAAAGCTCTTCTCAGCCTGGGGGAGGGAAAGCACCAGGAAAGGAGAACAGAGGCTGAAATCAACCCCAGAGAGAATTCCGTTGGGACATCAGGAAGTGCTTCTTGATTGTCGGGATGTTTAAAGTCCTGGAACAGCCGATCGAGAAGGGAGTGATCGCGGTTGAAGGATCTGAGTTTGGATAGGAGGGGGAATGGATGATGTTTGGAAATGGGAGTGTGGCCAGTGCAGTTTCTGTGGTTGAATAGAATTTGGCGGCCTCACAATTTTTGTAAACTGTTTTCACGTTGGACAACTTCCCATTTTTTCCATTGGTTATCCTCTAAATTCTTGGGAGATCAGATAGATAAGGAAGACAACTAAGGTTTGGATTTTATTGATGTTGGCTTTGAAATGGTGGGGGAGAAAAGGGAAGGGCAAAGATTCCTTTAGACTGTAATCTCCTTATGGGCAGGGAGAGAAGCACTGTGACATAGTTTGTTCATTCATTCAATTGTATTTATCGAGCGCTTACTGTGTGCAGACCACTATACCACTTAATGAACTGAACTAACTGCACCCCTTCCAAAAGTTGTCTCAAATCTGTGCCCACCTGTCAGGGCCTTCCAAATCGCAATGCTGATTTTCACCAGAGGCTCTTTCATTCATTCACTCATTCAATTGTATTTATTGAGTGTTACTGTGTGCAGAGCACTGTACTGTTGGGCTTGGAAAGTACAATTCGGCAACAGGTCGAAACAATCCCTACCCAGCAACAGGCTCACAGTCTAGAAGGGGGAGACAGACAACAAAACAAAACGAGTAGACAGGCATCATTAGCATCATTTAAAGGGACAAAATTAAATGTGCCTGGGGTAGTGCAATAGAACAATATAACAGATATATTCCCTGCCCACAACGAGCTTATAGTCCAGAGAAAGAGGAGGTTGTTCCTTCCAGGAAAACCTTTGGCCTGGATTCTGTGTTGCTAGGGTTGACAATCATCTGATCAATCGATCAATAGTATTTTTTGAATGTTTTTTCTGTGTAGAGCGTGTCAATTCAGTAGACAAGAAGCAGAGGGGTGCAAGGAAGCAGTGGGAAGCAGTGTGGCCTAGTTGAATGACCACAGGCCTGGAAGTGAGAGGACTTGAGTTCTAATCCCAGCTCCTTCATTAATCTGCTATGTGACCTTGGGCAAGTCACTTAATTACCTCATCTATGAAATGGGGTTTCAACATCTGTTCTCCCTCTGACTTAAAATGTGAATCCCACATGGGACAGGGACAATGTCCAACCTGTTTATATTATATCTACCACAGTGCTTAGTACAATGCTTTGTACATAGTAAGTGCTTAGCAAGTACCTTTAAAAATAAAATGACTGCTCTCAAGGAGCTTACCATCTAGTTGGAGGAGATTGACCATAAAATGATAATAATAGTAATAACAAGTAGTTACAAGTGCTATAAGGGAGAAGAGAGGGGTGAGTACCTAAGTCCTTAGGGGGTGAGGACTCGAGTGCATAGGTGAGGCAGTAAAGAGGGAAATAAGGTGGAGAAAAAAAGATTAGCAGAGAAGGGTTGCTGGAGGAGACATTGTTTTTGTAGGACTTGGAATGTGGGAAAAGCAGTTGTCTTTGGATATAGAGGGGGAGAGAGTTCCAGATAGGAAGGAGGGTGGAGTAAAACGTGGACAGAGAAAGAGATGAGAGGGAAGCCCAGGGAGTAGATTGCTTTTCTATTCCAGCCTAGTCTGGAGGGAGGAAGTGTGGTGGCTTAGCTTCATTTAGCTTTGGTAGGTTAATAAAGGAAAATCAGTTTGGTTCAAGCTAATAATGATAATTATGGTATTTGTTAAGTACTTACTATGTGCCAAACACTGTTCTAAGAGCTGGGGTAGATACAAGGTAAACAGTTTGTCCCATGCGGGGGTCACCCTTTTAATCCCCACTTTACAGATGAGGTAACTGAGGCACAGAAAAGTTAAATACAAGGTCACACAGAAGACGAGTGGCGGGAACTGGGATTAGAACCCAGGTCCCCTGACTCCCAACCCGGTTCTCTTCCCACTAAGCCATGCTGCTAACAAAGATGAAGATGCACTGAAGGATTTACACTTTGAAGAATTATGACCTGTCGACTTGAATAAACGGGAAATAATTCTTCCTGCTGGTTTTGTTCCTCTATGAATCTTGAATCCCTTAACAAGGACTCCAGACTGCAGTGCAATGAAATAGCAGCACCCCTTCCAAAAGTCTTTGCAAATCTATGCCCACCAGTCAGGGGCTTCCAAATCGCAAAGTCAATTTTCACCAGAAGCCATTTAAAGGGACAAAATTTTGAGAACAAAGTCCTTTGCGCTAACAGTGGCACTGAAGGCCTAACTATCTGATGGGCCACTTATTCTCCGAAGCCTGATTATTGCTCTGGAGTAGGAGGAGGAGGAAGAGGAGGAATAGCAGTTATAACAGTAGTAATAGTAATAATGGCAACAGAAGTAATAATAATAATAATAATGATGATGGCATTTGTTAAGCGCTTATTATGTGCCAAGCACAGTTCTAAGCGCTGGGATAGAAACAAGATTATCAGGTTGTCCCTCTTGGGGCTCACAGTCTTGATTCCCCATTTTACAAATGAGGGAACTGAGGCACAGAGAAGTTCATTCATTCATTCACTCAATCGTATTTATTGAGCACTTACTATGTGCAGAACACTGTACTAAGCGCTTGGAATGTACAATTCGGCAACAGATAGAGACAATCCCTGCCCAGTGACGGGCTCACAGTCTAAAGGGGTGGGACAGATAACAAAGCAAAACAGAACAAAACAAAAACAAGACAACATCTTAATCCCCATTTGACAGATGAGGGAACTGAGGCCCAGAGAAGTGAAGTGACTTGCCCAGGGTCACAGAGCAGACAAGTGGCAAAATCGGGATTAGAACCCATGACCTCCGACTCCCAAGCCTGGGCTCTTTCCAATGAGCCTCGCTACTTCTCTAGTAACAACAGTAGTAGCAGAATAGTAGCAGCAATAGTTTGGGTAATAACAGGAGTCTTGTCTTATGCCGTCGAGTCGTCTTCGACCCATAGCGACGCCATGGACGCATCTCTCCCAGAACGCCCCACGTCCATCTGCCATCGTTCTGCAAGTGGATCCATAGAGTTTTCTTGGTCAAAATCCAGAAGTGGTTTACCACTGCCCCCTTCCATGCGGTCAACTTGGGTCTCCACCCTTAACTCTCTCCCACATGCCGCTGCCCAGTAAGGGAGAGTTTTGACTTGTGGCAGATTGCCTTCCACTCACTAGCCACTGGCCAATCTAGGAGTGGAATGGATATGACTTGCCCGACTCTCCCTCCTGTATTTGAGACTTGCAGAGTACTCTCTAGGTGCGACCCTGAGAGGGGAACTCTTATGTACATATCTTTATACTTGCTTTCCCCACCTCTACTTCATTTTAATGTCCATCTCCCCCACTAGATTGCAAGGTCCTTGAGGGCAGGGCTTGTGTCTACTGTGTCTATTTACTCTAGGTACTCTCCCAAGCCCCTCTCAGGGTTACACCTGGAGAGTTCCCAGTACTCTACCACTCTGGGCTACAGGAGGGAGAGTCAAGCAGAGGCCTATCCATTCCATTCCTAGCTTGGCCAGTGGCTAGCGAGTGGAAGGCCATCTGCTATAAATCAAAACTCACCCATGCTGGACAGCAGCGACATGGGAGAGAGTCGAGTGTACCGTGCGGAAGGAGGCAATGTTAAACCACTTCTGGATTTTTACCAAGAAAACTCTGTGAATCCACTACCAGAACGACTGCAGATGGGGAGCGGGGCGTTCTGGCAGAGATGTGTCCGTGGTGTCGCTATGGGCTGGAAATGACTCGACGGCTTAAGACAAGACTCTCCCAAAGACTTGGTACTATAGTCCAAACAAAGCGCTCAATAAATATCACTGATTGATTGACTGATTGATGGAAAACTCACTCTATAAGGACTGAGGACTGTTAGGCACTCATTTAAAAGTCAAAGTGTGTAGGGAAGCAGTGTAGCGTACTGGATGGAGCACAGTCCTGGCAGTCAGAAGGTCGTAGGTTTTAATCTTGGCTCCACCCTTTGTCCACTGTGTGGTCTTGGGTAAGTCACTTCACTTCTCTGGGCCTCAGTTACCTCATCTGTAAAATGAGGATTGAAAATGTGAGCCCCATGTGGGACATGGACTATGTC
This sequence comes from Ornithorhynchus anatinus, assembly GCF_004115215.2. Lineage (NCBI taxonomy): Eukaryota > Metazoa > Chordata > Mammalia > Monotremata > Ornithorhynchidae > Ornithorhynchus > Ornithorhynchus anatinus. Next base: position 172,041,201 of record NC_041728.1, on the reverse strand, counting down.
CAACCCAATTTGTTTGGATCTACCCCAGTCCTTAGCCTGTCAAAGAGTCAGTGCCTAACAAATACCACAATTATTATTATCAGAGAAGCAGTGTGGCTTAGTGGAAAGAGCACAAACCTGGGAGTCAGTGGTTGTGGATTCTAATCCCGGCTCCACTGCTTGTCAGCTGTGTGACTTTGGGCAAGTCACTTCACCTCTCTGTGCTTCAGTTCCCTCATCTGTTACATTGGGATTAAGACTGTGAGCCACAGATGAGACATCCTGACTACCTTCTATCTACCCCAGGGCTTAGAACAGTGCTTGGCATATAGTAAGAGCTTAACAAATGCCATCACTATTATTATTATTATTATAATTATTAGGACTCATTGGGGCTAAGATGATCCATGTTCCCTTTTCAATCAGTAGTATTTATTAAGCACTTATTGTGTATAAAACATTGTACTAAGCTGTTCAGAGTACAGTGTTAGTAGACACTAATACTACAGTGTTGGTAGACACGTTCCCTGCCCACGAGGAGTTTGCTGTCTTTCCCCCACCAACTTATATATTTTTTTCTTATTTTGGGCATGATTTAAACACTCCTTTGCCAGGTCCCATTTGATCCCGGGCTCATTCTTCAAGCCGAAAACGAGCCTCTGTTTGTTCTGGCCAAAAGTGTAGTGACGTGTGGGTGCTACTAGTTTGTTGAACTTCCTGGACTGCTTATCATGCAGTTTACCCCACTGGGGATAAGTTTAAGTGCTGATATGTGCTGACCCAGCGACGTTAAGAAGTTCTGCAAACACCACTCCCAGCGAGTGTTCACTGGGAACCTGAGGAGGGTAATTTTGAAGAAGCAGAAAGGCTGGCCTGATTTGGGTGAGGGGAGAGGGGATGAGACACTGGGAAGACTGATATGGGAGCAGTATAGCCTGGTCTGAGTAGAAGCAGCCTGGTTGCTTTGAACGATTGAGACTAGAGAAGCAGTATGGTATAGTGGATAGATCACGGAGAAGCAGCGTGGCTCAGTGGAAAGAGCACGGGCCTGGGAGTCAGAGGTCATGAGTTCGAATCCCGCCTCTACCACTTGTCAGCTGTGTGACTGTGGGCAAGTCACTTAACTTCTCTGTGCCTCAGTTACCTCATCTGTAAAATGGGGATTAAGACTGTGAGCCCCACGTGGGACAACCTGATTCCCCTGTGTCTACCCCAGCGCTTAGAACAGTGCTCTGCACATAGTAAGCGCTTAACAAATACCAACATTATTATGTGAGAAGCAGCGTGACTCAGTGGAAGGAGCATCGGCTTGGGAGTCAGAGGTCATGGGTTCGAAACCCGGCTCTGCCACTTGTCAGCTGTGTGACTGTGGGCAAGTCACTTAACTTCTCTGTGCCTCAGTTACCTCATCTGTAAAATGGGGATTAACACTGTGAGCCTCACGAGGGACAACCTGATTACCCTGTATCTACCCCAGCACTTAGAAAAGTGCTGTGCACATAGTAAGCGCTTAACAAATACCAATATTATTATTATTATTATTATTAAGGTCATGGCTTCTAATCACGGCTCCACCACTTGTCTGCTATGTGACCTTGGGCGAGTCACTTCACTTCTCTGTGCCTCAGTTACCTCAACTGTAAAATGGGGGTTGAGACTGTGAGCCCCACGTGGAACAGGGACTGTGTCCAACCCGATTTGCTTGCATCCACCCCAGCCCTTAGTTCTGTGCCTGGCACACAGTAAGCACTTAACAAATACCACAATAGTATGGTGATTAAAGGCAGATCCACTATTATCCTCAACAAAGTTGCTGAGAGTTTTGATGGGTGACTCTTGGGTTTTCAGAAGACTCCAGGTTCAGAGCATAACAAAGCAATCTTACCAAACCAGGTGGCCAGCCCTGTGGGTCAGAAGGCTATCTGGGCTAGTGTGTGCTATAACTTCCAGTAATCACCTGGTGGAAATGACTCTGACCATATCTGACATTGATCAGGTTGGACCCAATCCAGGTCCCACATGAGGCTCACACTCTTAATCCCCATTTTGTAGATGAGGTAATGGAGGCCCAGAGAAGTGAATAACTTGCCCAAGATAACACAGCAGACAAGTGGTGGAGCTGGAATTAGAAGCCAGGTCATTCTGACTCCCAGGCCCAGGGTCGAACCATTAGGAAACACTGCTTCTCCTCCCTCTGTTACTTGTTGTTTGTCCAGACCCGATCTGTGGAAGCTCATAGATTACCACAGACTTTAATTCTCAAACACACTTGATTGGCCTCCAGAAGTATCCAGGCTGCCACAAGCATCTAGAGAAGCAGCATGGCCTAGTGGATAGAGCACAGGCCTGGGAGTCAGAAGGTCATGGGTTCTAATCCTGTCTTGCCACTTGTCTGCTGTGTGATCTTGTGCCTCCTCTGTGCCTCTGTTCCCTCATCTGTAAAAGGAGGATTAAGACTATGAGCCCGATGAGTGACAGGGACTGTGTCTAGCCTGATTTGCTTGTATTCTCGCCCTACTGCTCTTAGTAGAGTGCCTGACACATAGTAAGCACTTAACTACCACAGTTATTGTGATTATTTTATATCACAAGCCCATAACCTTGGCATTATCCTCGACTCATCTTTCTCATTCAACACTCATATTTTGTTTGTCACCAAATCCTGTTGGGCTACCTTCATAACATCGCTACAATCTGCCCTCTCCTCTCCATCCAAATTGCTTACGTCATCGATTGAAAGTCTTATCATATTCCACCTTGATTACCGCATCAGCCTCTTCACTGACCTCCCTGCCACTTGTCTTTCCCCATTCCAGTCCTTACTCCACGCTAATGCCCGGATCATTTTTGTGAAAAACATTCAGTCCACCACGACTTCCCACTCTTCCCAAAACTATGCGTTGCCCATCCACCTCCAGATCAAACAGAATCTCCTCTCTGTTGGCTTTAAAGATATTCAATCAGCTTTCCCCTTCCTACCTTACCTCAATGATCTCGTACTACAACCCAGCCCGCAAACTCTGCCCCTGAAATTTCAACCTACTCACTTCACTTCAATCTTGCGTCTCGTCTCGTCACTGTCAACCCACATCCTTCCCTTCTAGACTGTGAGCCCGTTGATGGGTAGGGATTGTCTCTATTTGTTGCCTAATTGTACTTTCCAAGCTCTTAGTACAGTGCTCTGCACATAGTAAGCACTCAGTAAATACAAATGAATGAATGAATAAATGAATCCTTCCTTGGACTGGAACTCCTTCTCCCTTCATATCCCATGGACCACCATTCTCCCCATTTTCAAACCCCTCCAAAAATCACAACTCCTTCAAGACGCCTTCTTTCATTCATTCATTCAATCATATTTATCAAGCGATTACTGTGTGCAGAGTACTCTATTAAGTGCTGGAAATGTACAATTATACACAGAGACAATCCCTGCTCAGCAACAGACTCACAGTCTATAAGGGGGAGACAGACAACAAAACAGAACAAGTAGTCAGGCATCAATACCATCAAGATAAATAGAATCATAAGGTAATAAATAATATATACAAATATGCACAAGTGTTGTGTGGAGGGTAAGGGGAAAGAGCGGGGGGGAGTAGGGGGAATGGGGAGGAGAGGACGTGCAGAGGGAAAGGGAGGACTCAGTCTGGGAAGGCCTCCTGGAGGAGGTGAGCTCTCATTAAGGCTTTGAAGAGGGGAAGAGAGTTACTTTGGTGGATATGAGGAGGGAGGGCATTCCAGGACAGTGGTAGGACGTGGACCAGGGGAGGACGGTGGGACAGGCGAGAACAAGCCACCGTGAGGAGGTTAGCGGCAGAGGAGTGGAGTGTATGGGGTGGGCTGTAGTAGGAAAGAAGGGAGGTGAGGTAAGAAGGGGCAAGGTGATGGAGAGCTTTGAAGCCAAGAATGAGGAGTTTTTGTTTCATGCTAAAGTTGAATGGCAACCACTGGAGGTTTTTGAGGACGGGAGTGACATGCCCAGAGCGTTTCTGCAGGAAGATAACCTGGGCAGCAGAATGAAGTATAGACTGGAGTGGGGAGAGACAGGAGGATGGGAGATCAGAGAGGAGACAGATGCAATAATCCAGTCAGGTTATTATGAGAGCTTGTACCAGCGAAGTAGCAGTAATTCATTTCTCCAGTCTTCCATTCACTTGGATATGTTCCCCCCCCCCCCACCTTTTTAAGGTATTTGCAAAGTGCTTACTATGTGCCAGACATTGTTCTAAGGGCTGAGGTAGATACAAGGTAAACAGGTTGGACACAATCTGTGTCCCACATGGGGCTCACAGTCATAATCCCAGTTTTACAAATGAGGTAACTAAGGCACAGAGGAGTGAAGTGACTTGCTGAAGGTCATAGGGCAGACAAGTGGCAGAGCCAGGACTAGAACCCAGATCCTCTGACTCCAAGGCCTATGGTCTATCCACTAGGCTACGCTACCCCTTAAATTTTTTATACTTTCCCTACTGTGGCTGTACAGCAGTTTTACCCTGTCATTTCCCCTATCTATATTTCACTTTAATGTCAGTCTCCTTGTCTAGCCTGTAAACTCACAGTGGGCAGTGATTATGTCTACCAGCTCTAAAGACTTGCCATCACTACTGGACTGTGCTCTCCCATGCACCTAGTTCAGAGATCTGCACACAGTAAGCATTTAATAAGTATGATTTATTGATTAATTGATTAAGCAATTGAAAGAACCAGGCAGGATTCTGGCTTCTTAACCCTTTAGTTTTCATTATGTTAACTATTACCAATTTCTAGACTTCTAATAATAATAATGTTGGTATTTGTTAAGTGCTTACTATGTGCCAAGCACTGTTCTAAGTGCTGAGGTAGATATAAGGCAATTAGGTTGTCCCTTGTGGGGCTCACAGTCTTCATCCCCATTTTACATATGAGGTAATTGAGGCACAGAGAAGTTAAGTGACTTGTCCAAGGTCACACAGCTAACAAGTGGCGGAGTGAGGATTAGAACCCATGACCTCTGACTCCCAAGTCCGAGCTTCCACTAAGCCACACTGCTTCTGAATGGGTAATGGAGATTAGCATTTTGGTCTTTGTTGTTCATTGCTTCTGACTGCTTCTTTCACCTGTGAGCTACTTTTAAAGGGCAGAGACTGTCTCTATCTGTTACTGATTTGTACATTCCAAGCACTTAGTACAGTGCTCTGCACATAGTAAGAGCTCAATAAATACTATTGAATGAATGAATGAATGAATAAATAAAAGAAAACTAACCACAAACCATTTCCTAGGAAATTGCTGTGGATAGCAAAAATCCTATTCTGTGAAGGACAGAGGTTACTTTAGCACAGTGTTTGGTACATAGTGTTTAATAAATATTATCAACGTTATCATTACTATTCACAAGAAGCAGCATGGCCTAGTGGAATGAGCATGGCTTTGGGAGTCATGGCTTTGGGAGTCACCTCCTCCAGGAGGCCTTCCCAGATTAAGCCTCCTTTTTCCTCTGCCCCCAAACTCATTTCTCTGACTCACTCCCTTTGCTCTACCCCGCCCTGTCTCACAACACTTGTGTATATATATACATATTTATAATTATAATTCTATTTATTTTTATTAATGATGTGTATATATCTAAAATTTTATTTATTCATAATGATGCTACTGATACCTGTTTACTTGCTTTGATGTCTGTCTCCCCCCTTCTAGACGTGGGCCCACTGTGGGCAGGGATTATCTCTATTTGTTGCTGAATTGTACTTCCCAAGTGCTTAGTACAGTGCTCTGCACACAGTAACACTCAATAAATATGATCGAATGAATGAGTCAGAGGACTTGCATTCTAATCCATATTCTGACACTTGTCTGCTGTATGACCTTAGGCAAGTCACATAACTACTCTGTGCCTCAGTTACCTCCTCTGCAAAATGGAGATTAAATCCTAATCAGACTGGGAGCCCTGTATGCAAAAGGGAATGTGTCCAACCTGATTATCTTGTATCTACTCCAGAGCTCAGTAAAGCGGTTGCCACATAGTAAGTGCTTGATAAAAGCTGTAATGATAACTATTGTTATCCCCTAATAGAGGCCATGCTCTTAGAAAAGACCATATCGAAGAGCAGTGTGACATTAAGGAAAGAGCACGGATTTGGGAGTCAGAAGATGTGGCTCTGCCACTTGTCTGCTGTGTGACCTTGAGTGAGTCACTTCACTTTTCTGTGCCTCGGTTACCATATCTGTAAACTGGGGATTAAGACTGTGAGCCCCACGTGGGACAACCTGATTACCTTGTATCTACCCCAGTGCTTAGAACAGTGTTAGGTACATAGTAAGTGCTTAACAAATACCATAAGAATTATTACTACAATAATAATTATTATTATCTGTGTTCTTGCCACTAGAACAAACACTTTCTCTATATCTGTGTGAGTATGTGGCTGAAAAGACTAAGTGAGGGATGTGTGGACCTTTACAGTTCAGGCCCACAAAAAGACTCTTTTGTCACACTAAATGTTTGCTGTTTGTCCTGCATTCACTTCTGCATCCTTGCTTCATAATCCTTACAATGTTTCTGTGCAAAAAGAGCAGCTCTTTTCTTGACAGCAACACACAAAACTAGTTAGTCCTGAGCAGTGCACTCCCTGTTTTTAGCTTAAAACACCCTGCCTCTTTGCTGTCAGTTTCCCAATTTCAGATCACCTCATAGCAGCTGTTTGAATAGCCTGCTGTCCTCCATTCTCCTCTCATGTTCCATCCATCGCAGCTGTGTTGAGGTGAGCAGAGTTTCCATTCTAGGAGGCTGAAATTTGTTCTGCGACTTTGTAATCCTAACTTGCGATTTGATATAGAGCATAGCCCATAAATATCAGCAATGAAATAGCTCAAGGAGTAGAATTTGGCTTGTGGGGACAGTCAGGATCTCACAGTGAAAGAGGAGTTGTCTCACGTACAGTAAGTCAGTCAATCTATCGTATTTATTGAGCGCTTACTGTGTGCAGAGCACTGTACTAAGTGCTTGGGAGAGCACAATATAACAAAGAGCTTACAGTCTAGAGGGGGGAGAGAGGCCTTAATGTAAATAAGTAAATTACAGATATGTACATAAGTGCTGTGGGGCTGGGAGTGGGGTGGAGATGAAGGTACACCTACAGCTATAGTTACGGCTCTGTAGCTTTTTTGTTTTGTCTGGAGTCTGTGATAGCCCCACTGCTGTCTCCCTAAGGATACTCTTGTCATTCTTAGTTTCATTCCTACTTCCATGTCTACAGTTGCACCGTTGCTCTGCAAATTACCTAGAAAACAGAATTCTATAGCAGCATTTAGCTTTGTGTTGGCCTGATAAATTTTTGGTACAGACTGTTAGATCACCTCTGCTTTCTTAATCAATCAATGGTATTTATCGAGTGCTTATTGTGTGCCGAGCATTGTACTAAGCACTTGGGAAAGTACAGTACAATAGAGTTGAGAGGCATGATCCCTACCCACAGGGTGCTTGCAGGCAACAAGTGGAGGCAGACAATTAAATAAATACAGCTAGGTTTACAGGTTTAAATAAATACAGGTTTTTGTCATCTGTCGCCAGGGGCGGGTTCTTTCGGAATTGGTGCGGCGAGAGAGAGAGAGAGGCTGGGGACAGAAAGCCTGAGTTTTGTATAAAATTTATTCCGCGGGGCAAATTGAATTGTTTGGTTATTTAGATGCAACAAATTGACCTTCCCTTTCAGGAGGAATATGGTGCTAGAGCTTCTCTAACGGGAGGAGTATACTAGTATGTTACTTGCGCATCATAGAACACCCGGGCTCACCCAGGCAGAACCCACTTATGATTTACTCGTATCTGGAGAGGTGGCCAGCTCCCACGATGTGTGGGCCCACTCAGGAGGAATCCACTTATGTATTAAACCCACTTATGCGTTACCCACTTATGCATTACTCGCACTTGGCGAGGCGGCTAGATCCCACCATGTTCACGTCCCACTCGGGAGGCACCCACTTAGGCATCAAATCCACTTATGTGTTACTCGCACTTGGTGAAGTGGCAAGTTCCCACCCTGTTCATGTCTCACTCGGGAGGCACCCACTTAGGCATCAAATCCACTTAAAGGTTACATACCCATGGCAAAGTGTCTGGCTTGCAACCCCACGAGCTCTCAGCAGGACGGAACACTCACCCATCCCACGGCTCCTCACTTGATTCAGGCAGAGCGGCCTTCTCACGCTCTGGACAGAGGCGACCTGCAGTTGGCTGCTGCAAGTCCTGTTCCTCTGCACAGGTTAGAAGCAGTAGGTATTTATCACCTGTGCTCTTAGGGCATTCCAACTTCCAGCCTCAGTTTATCCAATCTCTGCCCTCTCTTCTCCTCCATACCTGATTTGATTGGCATAGGGACAAAGAGCACCTTCTGTATTCCCAGCTTGGGCTGTCAATCTGGCAGTTTGGGTTGTGGGGGAGGTGTCCCACCCTCACTTCAGAGTTCTGCCTGCTGGCTCAGGAGGTCATGAGAAGGCATTTGACCTTGAGATGGTCGGTACCCCAGGGTCACCTTGGGATAGTTTTGTACATAAATCCTGTGGGGTGAGTATCAGAATGTTTAAAGGGTACACAGACAATGCATAGATGATGCAGAGGGGCAGGAGGAAAGGGCTTTTGAAGGAAATGTGAATTTAGGAGTTTTAAATTCTTTATTCACCTCTCCTTTAGCCCCTGGAACACACACACACACACACACACACACACATAATGTCTGTCCCCCTCTAGACTATAAACTTGTTGTGGGCAGGGAACATGTCTTCCAACTCTGTTAAGTTGTACTTTTCTAAGCACTTAGTATGCTGCTCTGCACACAGTCAGTGCTCAATAAATACTATTGATTTATTGATTGGGGAAAGTGGTGGACTGTAGAATACAGAGGGAGAAGGAGTTACAGGCTCTAGGGAGGATATGAATGAAGAGTCAGTGGCGGGATGCACTTAGTAAGTGCTCAATAAATACCACTGATTGATATGAGTGAGGTATGGAAATAGGAAAAGAGCTGATTGAGTGTCTTAAATTTGTTGGTAAGGACTTTCTGTCTGATGGACAGTGATGGACAACCACTGGCAATTTTTGAGGAGTGGGGAGAGATGGAGGTAACAATTTTTCAGAAAACTGATCCAAGCAACTGAGTGAAATATGGACTGGAGTGGGTAGAGACAGGAGGCAGGAAGGTCAGAGAAGATTGGAGGCAGGCTATAGAAGTGCTTGGATCAGCATAGTAGCAGTGTGGATGAAGAGGAAAAGGCAGAGTCTGGAGGTGTTGTGAAGGTAGAACCAGTAGGATTTCATTATAGATAAAATATGTGGGTTGAATGAGAGAAGTGAGTCAAGGATAATGCCACCTTATAGACTTGTGAGGCAGGAAGGATGGTGGTGCCCTCTACAGTGATGGGAAAGTGATGGGGAGGACAGAGTTTGGGTGGGAAGATAAGGAGTTCTGTTTTGGACATGTTAAGTGTGAGGTGTCAGTGGGACTTCCAGGTAGAGATGTCCTGAAGGAAGAAGGAAATGTGAGACTGCAGAGATGAAGAGACATCAGGGCTGAAGAGGTAGCTTTGGGAATCTCCATGTTGAGTAGTAGTAATTGATTGTGTATCTAATCTGATTATCTTGTATCTACTCCAGTGTTTAGAGCAGATTTTGACACATACTAAGTGCTTAATGAATAGCATATTTTTAATTAAATCAATAGAATTTATTGTGTTTATGGTATGCAGAGCACTTTATTCATTCATTCATTCATTCAATAGTATTTATTGAGCGCTTACTATGTGCAGACCACTGTACTAAGCGCTTGGGATGAACAAGTCGGCAACAGATAGAGACAGTCCCTGCCGTTTGACGGGCTTACAGTCTTATCGGGGGAGATGGACAGACAAGAACAATGGCAATAAATAGAGTCAAGGGGAAGAACATCTCGTAAAAACAATGGCAACTAAATAGAATCGAGGCGATGTACAATTCATTAACAAAATAAATAGGGTAATGGAAATATATACAGTTGAGCGGACGAGTACAGTGCTGTGGGGATGGGAAGGGAGAGGTGGAGGAGCAGAGGGAAAAGGGGAAAAAGAGGGTTTAGCTGCGGAGAGGTGAAGGGGGGGTGGCAGAGGGAGTAGAGGGAGAAGAGGAGCTCAGTCTGGGAAGGCCTCTTGGAGGAGGTGAGTTTTAAGTAGGGTTTTGAAGAGGAGAAGAGAATCAGTTTGGCGGAGGTGAGGAGGGAGGGCGTTCCAGGACCGCGGGAGGACGTGGCCCGGGGGTCGACGGCGGGATAGGCGAAACCGAGGGACGGTGAGGAGGTGGGCGGCAGAGGAGCGGAGCGTGCGGGGTGGGTGGTAGAAAGAGAGAAGGGAGGAGAGGTAGGAAGGGGCAAGGTGATGTAGAGCCTTGAAGCCTAGAATGAGGAGTTTGCAGTGGGAGAGAATACATAGGTGGAAATTAGACAATTGTCCTTGTCCCTCCTGAGATCACAATCTAAGGTCTTAAGTAGGGAGAAGGTACTAGGAACAGACACATCAGGAGTGATGAAATATTAAAGACCAATACCAACGTATAGAAAAAGTAGTCTCAAAGTACTCGGTGGTGATGAAGGAGTCTGAGAGCATACGGGAGCATTCTAAGGAGCGAGGACCTTTGTTATTATGAGGAAAGATGGCCGGTATATGGTGCTTTCCTCAGCCAGGATGAGGCTCTGAGAATACAGCTTTTATCCTTGGCCTGAAAAGCACAGAGCATACCGGGGGCAGGAGCTCTGGGTGGTAGGAGGAAAGATGAGGTTACCTTGGTGCTTTCCTCATTTGGGTTGGTAGTTGAAGGCAAGAAAGTGAATGAGTTGTTCAAGGGAGTAGGTGGAGATGGAGATCAGAATGGGACCCAGAACTGAACCTTGAATTAGAGGGTGGGAGGCAGAGAAGGAGCCCGTGAAAGGAACTGAGAAGAAGCAGCTAGAGTGACAGGAGGAGAACCAGGAGAGGACATTGTCAGTGAAATCCAGGTTGGATATTGTTTCCAGAAGAAGAGGGTGGTCCACACTGTGGGAGACAGCAGTATTTGGGGAGGACTAAGATAGGGTAACCCCCTCTCGGGATTGCATCTGGAGATCTTTCAGTGCCAGTCACGGCTATGGGAGGGAGAGTCAAGCAAAGACCTACCCATTCCATCTCTAGCTTAGGCAGTGGCTAGCAGGTGGAAGGCAATCTGCTACAAGTCAAAACTCACTGTGCTGGACTGCTGCGGCTTGGGAGAGAGTCACGGGTGGAGATTCAGGTTTATTGCACAGAGGAGCCAATGGTAAACCACTTCTGTGTTTTTACCATGAATATTTTCTGGTTACACTACCAGAACGATTGCAGATGGAGGTGGGGTGTTCAGAGAGAGATGAGTCAATGGCATCACTATGGGTCGGAGACAACACGATAGCATAAGATAAGAGAAGAATAAGTTAATGGCCATTTGTTTGGCAAGAAGGAGTTCAGTGGTGACTTCTGAAAGGTCAGCTTCAGTGGAGTGAAGGAGGTGGAAACCAGGTTGTAAGGGGTTAAGGAGAGAGTTGGAGGAGGGGAAGTGGAGGCAGCAGGTCTAGATAATTCATTCAAGGAGTTTAGACAGGAATAATAATTAATAATAATAATTACTGTATATGTTAAGTGCTTACTATGTGCCAGGCACTGTACTAAGTGTTATAGTGGATACAAGCAAATTGGGTTGGATACAGTTCCTGCCCCGCATAGGGCTCACAGTCTTATTCCCCATTGTACAGATGAGGTAACTGAGACACAGAGAAGTGAAGTGACTTCCCCAAGGTCACCCAACAGACAAGTGGTGGAGCTGGGCTTAGAACCCATGACCTTCTGTCTCTCCCGCCCATGCTCTATCCACTACGCCATACTGCTTCCCAGTGGTAGGAGAAAGATGGGGTGATAAATAGAAAGTGACGAGAGGTCAAAGGAGGGTTTTTTTTTAGGATAGGGGATGCATGGGCATGCTTGAATGCAGTGGGGGAAGGAGCTATTGGAAAGTGAGAGGTTGAAGGTGGCAGTCAAGGATGGAAGGAGGGAGGTGACATTTGTTTTGATGAAGTGGGAAAGGATGGGGATGGAGGGGCAGGTGGAAGGGTTAGAATATGTGAGGAGATGAGATCTTATAGGTGCCGACCCTTAGGCTGGCTGATTCTGTGAACTAGTTTGCAAACAGTTGCATGTCGTTTGGGTATGTGCCTCTGGGGTACAGAAATTCTTGAATGATGACTCTGGATAATGCTTGAAGTTTGTTGAGTTGGAAAAGCTTCCCAGAGGAGCGGAAGCATATTCAAACATTTGCAGACAGATTTCTCGTTGCGTCCGTCTTCCTGGCTGCATAGAATAAATGGAATCATACCAGCCCTACAATGAATCCCTACTTTACCTCATCACCAGAATAATAGCTGGCATGGTGCTGTGGACATGATTTCCGTAGCATGTCAGACACAGGAAAAGCTCAGGGAGCAGCATTAAGTCCTTGATTTGATTTTCATAGGCCTCACGAACGTATTTGAAGCCACCCAAGGTAAATTTAACTGCCCTGAAAAGTTCATGAGGACTCCAAGAATGCTTTCAGGATGGCATGGCTGGCTGAGTCAAAGCTGGGGCTGTCCTGTCCAGCCAAAGGAGAAGACTTGGGTCAAACAAAGAATCATTTAGTAGCCAAGATTTTAACTGTATTTGCAAAGCTGCAAGGCTGCTTTGAGAGAACTGTGGGTGCTGAGCAGAGGAAACCGAAGGTCTTCCAGCTCACCGTGGCCATCTAAGTAGGAGGGAGAATGGGAAACCTTCTCTGGGCAGGAAATGGGTCATTGTTCTACACTATTATTATTATTAATTATTATTCCTGTCTAAACTCCTTGAATGAATTATCTAGACCTGCTGCCTCCACTTCCCCTCCTCCAACTCTCTCCTTAACCCCTTACAACCTGGTTTCCACCTCCTTCACTCCACTGAAGCTGACCTCTCAGAAGTCACCACTGAACTCCTTCTTGCCAAACAAATGGCCATTAACTTATTCTTCTCTTATCTTATGCTATCGTGTTGTCTCCGACCCATAGTGACGCCATGGACTCATCTCTCTCTGAATGCCCCACCTCCATCTGCAATCGTTCTGGTAGTGTATCCAGAAAATGTTCATGGTAAAAACCCAGAAGTGGTTTACCATTGGCTCCTCTGTGCAATAAACCTGAATCTCCACCCGTGACTCTCTCCCATACTTTGTTCAGGACCTAGTATAAGGCACAACACCGAGTGGATGCTCAATAAATAAAATTTCTATTACTACTACCTACTACTAGTTGACTCTATTATTGCCATAGTTGACTCTATTATTACTACTTGACTCTATTTATTGCCATTGTTCTTGTCTGTCTGTCTCCCCCGATCAGACCGTAAGCCCGTCAAACAGCAGGGACTGTCTCTATCTGTTGCCGACTTGTTTACTCCAAGCGCTTAGTACAGTGCTCCACACATAGTAAGCGCTCCATAAATACTATTGAATGAATGAATGAATGAATACTAGTAATTGGGACTGGGACCAGTGTCAGAGGGGCTGTGGGGAGGAGGGGTGTGTTTGTGGATGTATGCATGTGTGCTAAATCTGGGGGACTCCCTGATGGAAGCAGAGACCAGCTGAGCATGTGCAAAGAAGGCCTTTTTTTCTTTGGTCCTTAAACAATAATAATGATAATAATAATGGTATTTGTTAAGTGCTTACTATGTGCCAAGCACTGTACTAAGGTCTGGAGTGGATACAAGCAAATCAGGTCAGATACAGTCCCTGTCCCACGTAGGGCTCATAGTCTCAATCCTCCTTTTACAGATGAGGGAACTGATGCACAGAGAAGTGAAGTGACTTATCCAAGGTCATACAGCAGACAAGTGGCAGAGCCGGGATTAGAACCCGTGAACTTTCAACTCCTGGGCCTGTACTCTATCCACTACACTGTGCTGTTTCGAGTGTCCCTTTTTCCCACTGGTCTGGCAAAATCAGTCAGTCAGTCAATTATATCTGTTGAGCGCTTACTGTGTACAGAGCACTGTACTAAGTGCTTTGGAGTGTTCGATATAACAACAAAATAGATTCTCACCCCACAAGAAGTTCCAATCTAGAGGGGGCAAAATATCCTGAACCTTTTCTCTCCTTTCCTGTACCCTCTGATAGGAGAATAAATTATGGAATAGGAAATATTTTCTATCAGCCTGTACGAATTACATTGGTTCTACCCATACTCACCGATGCCATCCCACAGCTTTGCCTAAAGGCAAGAGCATGGGCTTGGGAGTTAAAAGATGTGGGTTCTAATCCCAGCTCTGCCACTTATCTGCTGGACATTTAACTCCCTCCTCAGACCCCCTTTCCACCCTCCCCCATCCCTCACCCCAGTGATCTGGCCACTTACTTCATTAAGAAAATTAACACCATAAGGTCTGAGCTCCAAAAAATCACCCCTCCCCCTCCTCCATCCCCCCTCCTCTTAGCCCCCTTTTCAACTTTCCCATCCTTCCCAGGGGTATCTTCAGAGGAGATCACCTGCCTTCTCTCAAGTGCCACCCATTCCACATGCGCATCAGGCCCCATTCCTTTGCAGCTTTTAAAAACTCTTACCCCTTCCCTCCTTCCCTCCTTTACAACCATCTTCAACCGCTCTCTCGCCAATGGCTTCTTCCCCACTGCTTTCAAACATGTCCTCATCTCCCCCATCCTAAAAAAATCCTCCTTTGACCACACAGCTCCCTCCAGTTATCGCCTCATCTCTCTCCTACCCTTCCTTTTCAAACTCCTTGAGCGAGTCATCTACACTAGCTGCCTCAAATTCCTCTCTTCCAACTCTCTCCTGGACCCTCCAATCTGGCTTCTGCCTCCTTCACTCCACTGGAACCACCCTTTCAAACCTTCTTCTTGCCAAATCCAACAGCTCCTACTCCATGATTCTATTTATTTGCTATTGTTTTAATGAGATATTCTTCCCCTCGATTCTATTTATTGCCATTGTTCTTGTCTGTCTGTCTCCCCGGATTAGACTGTAAACCCGTCAAAGGGCAGGGACTGTCTCTGTTACCAATTTGTACATTCCAAGCGCTTAGTACAGTGCTCTGCACATAGTAAGCACTTAATAAATACTATTGAATGAATGAATCCTAATCCTCCTTGACCTCTCACATGCCTTTGACACTGTGGACCATCCCCTTCTCCTCAATATGTTATCCAAACTTGGCTTCACTGACTCTGTCCTCTCCTAGCTCTCCTCTTATCTCTCTGACCATTCATTCTCAGTCTCCTTCGTCAGCTCCTTCTCCCTCCGATCCCCTAATTGTAGGGAGTCCCTCAAGGTTCAGTTCTTGGTCCCCTTCTATTCTTGGATAACTCATTAAATCCCATGGTTTTAATTACTATCTCTATGCAGATGACACCCAAATCTATATCTCCCCTCCTGATCTTTCTCCCTTCCTCCAGTTGCACATCATCTCCTGCCTCCAGGACATCTCTACTTGGTTGTCCTCCTGCCACCTCAACCTCTTCCCTCCCAAACTCTGTCCTCTCCCTGACTTCCCTGCCACTGTGGACGGCACGACCATCCTTCCCGTCTCACAGGCCCGCAACCTTGGTGTCATCCTTGACTCAACTCTCTCATTCACCCCACACATCCAATCTGTCACCAACACCTGCTGGCCTCACCTTTACAATATCGCCAAGATCCGCCTCTTTCCTCTCCATCCAAACGGCTATCGTGCTGGTACAAGCTCTCATAATATCCCGACTGGATTATTGTGTCAGCCTCCTCTTGGATCTCCCTTCCTCCTGTCTCTTCCCCACTCCAGTCTTTTCTTCATTCCTCTGCCGGATCATCTTCCTACAGAAACGCTCTGGGCCTGTCACTCCCCTCCTTAAAAACCTCCAGTGGTTGCCTATCAGCCTCCACACCAAACAAAAACTCATTCATTCATTCATTCATTTGATAGTATTTATTGAGCACTTACTATGTGCAGAGCACTGTACTAAGCGCTTGGAATGTACAATTGGGAAACAGATAGAGACAATCCCTGCCCAGTGACGGGCTCACAGTCTAAATGGGGGAAAAACTCCTCACTCTTGGCTTCAAAGCTCTCCATCCCCTTGCCCCCTCTTACCTCACCTCCCTTCTCTCTTTCTACTGCCCACCCCATACACTCTGTTCCACTGCCGCTCAACTCCTCACTGTCCCCGATTCACACCTATCCTGTCATCAACCCCTGGCCCATGTCCTACCACTGTTCTGGAATGCCCTCCCTCCTCACGTCCGCCAAATGAACTCTCTTCTGCTTTGCAAAGCCCTACTGAGAGCTCACCTCCTCCAAGAGGCCTTTCCAGACTGAGCTTCCTCTGCTCCCCCTCCACCCTCTGTTCCTCCTCCTTCCCCTTTCACCTCCTCTCAGCTGAGCCCTCTTCCCCTCTGCTCCTCTCCACCCCACCCTCTGCTCCTCCCCCTCTTCTCTTCCCCTCCCCTCAGTACTGTCCTCATTTGTATATATTATTTATTACCCTATTTATTCTGTTAATGAGACGTACATCCCCTTGATTCTATTTATCGTGATAATGTTGTCTTGTTTTTGTTTTGTTCTCTTTTGTTTTGTTATCTGTCTCCCCCGATTAGACTGTGATCCCATCACTGGGCAGGGATTGTCTCTATCTGTTGCCAAATTGTACATTCCAAGCACTTAGTACAGTGCTCTGCACATAGTAAACACTCAATAAATACTATTGAATACTGCCCATGTGGCCCATACAGATGTGGAAAGGGTAGCGTAAGGCTTTGGAGCTAGTTGCAAGTGCAGTCACAGCAATAGCATTTACTGAGTACCCACTTGATGCAGCATATTATGATCCACTACTTATCATGGCAGGAGACTTTGTCTATGCCAATGAAGCTTAGAGGTTTTCCACTGAAATGATGATGACCTGATGCAGTGCACTGTGCTAAATGTTTGGGAAGTACAGAATTAAGTGCCCACAGGAACTCACTGTCCAAGAGGGGAGACAAATGAAAACATGTTGTACAACTCAAGTGGTCAAACTAAATCATTGAGTAAATCAGTCAGGGGTATATATTGAGCTCTTACTTTTTTATGGTATTTGTTAAGCACTTACTATGTGCCAGGCACTGTACTAAGCACTGGGTAGAGATGAGATTTTCCCCTTTTCCCTCTGCTCCTCCACCTCTCCCTTCCCATCCCCACAGCACTGTACTAGTCCGCTCAACTGTATATATTTTCGTTACCCTATTTATTTTGTTAATGAATTGTACATCGCCTCGATTCTATTTAGTTGCCATTGTTTTTACGAGATGTTCTTCCCCTTGACGCTGTTTAGTGCCATTGTTCTTGTCTGTCCGTCTCCCCCGATTAGACTGTAAGCCCGTCAAACGGCAGGGACTGTCTCTATCTGTTGCCGACTTGTTCATCCCAAGCGCTTAGTACAGTGCTCTGCACATAGTAAGCGCTCAATAAATACTATTGAATGAATGAATGAGATAATCAGGTTGGACACAGTCCTTGTCCAACCTAAGACTCACAGTCCAAGGAGAAGGGAGAACAGATGTTGAAACCTTATTTTACAGATAAAGGAACTGAGGCACAGAGAGGTTAAGTGACTTGCCCAAGGTTACAGTAGACAAGTGACAGAGCTGGAATTAAGACCTAAGCCCTCTGACTCCCAGGCCTATGCTCTTTCCACTATGCCAACTGTGTGCAGAGCACTGTGCAAATAGTATACATATACACATGAGGACTAAGGAGAATGAAAATAAATTCATGAGTGGTAGAGTTGGCTGAAGGGATGATATTGGTTGGCAGGCTGGGATTTAGACAAGGGAAGCTCACTGGAGGAGATGGGATTGTAGGAGGGATTTGAATGATGGAGGAGAGCTGTGATCTGTCTGAAATGGGGAGGGAGGGAATTCCAAACTGGAAGAACACTGTGAGCAAAGGGATGGAATCGGAGAGTCTCGAGCGAGGTTTGGCTAGAAGTTTGGTTTGGGAGGAGCAGAGACTGCTAGTTGGGGTGTCAGTGGCTTGCCTGCATTTTCCTCTATTTTGTAAAATGCTATAGGATTAGCCAAACTCCAGTTTATTGCTTCAAAATGGCCCTTGTGACATCATCACTTAACACTAGATATGAAGTGTCACATATTGGATCTCCTCATTTGGACTGTATGAAGTGCATAGGTGGCCATTTAATTACACCCCCCTGTGAAGCAGCATGACCTAGTGGAAATATGGAGTCAGGGGAGCTGGGTTCTAAGCCCAGGTCTGTCAATTGCCTGCTGTGTAATCTTGGGTAAGTAACAACTTCTCTGGGTCTCAGTACTCTCATCTGTAAAATGGTGTTACATTTATTTATTCATTCATTCATTCAATTGCATTTATACTGAGAGCTTACTGTGTGCAGAGCACTGTATTAAGTGCTTGGGAGAGTACAATATAACAATAAACAGACACATTCCTGCCCACAGTGAGCTTAGAGTTTGATGATAATAATAATAATAATAATGGCACTTGCTAAGTGTTTACTATGTGCCAGGCACTGTATTAAGCACTGGGGTAGATACAAGCCGATCGGGTCGGACACAGTCCCTGTACCACGTAGGGCTCACCATCTCTACCCTCATTTTCTAGATGAGGGAACTGAGGCCCAGAGAAGTGAACAAACTTACCCAAGGTCACTCAGCAGACAAGTAGCAGAGAGGTGGGATTAGAACTCATGACCTTCTGACTCCCAGGCCCATGTTCTATCTATTATGCCATGCTGCTTCCCAGAAGTCCCATAGTCTCATAAGTCCCTTACTTCCTCTAAGTCTAGAAGAGGGGGATATAGACATTAATATAAGTAAATACAATTACAAATAGATTCATAATGCTGTGGCGCTGGGGACGGGGGCAAGAACAAAGGGAGCAAGTTAGGGTAATGCAGAAGGGAGTGGGAGAAGAGGAAATGGAGGCTTAGTCAGGAAAGGCCTATTGGAAGAGATGTGCCTGCAATAAGGCTTTGAAGGTGGGGAAAGTGTCTGCAGGATTTGAGGAGGGAGGGTGTTCCAGGCCAGAAGCAGAATGTTAGAAAGGGGTCGGCAGTGAGATAGATGAGATCTAGGCACAGTGAGAAGGTCAGCATTAGAGGTCTGAAGTGTGTGAACTGGGTAGTAAGGAGATTAGCTAGGTGAAGTAAGAGGTGCCAAGATGATTGAGTGCTTCAAAGCCAATAGTGAGGAGTTTTTGTTTGATGTGGAAGTGGATGGGCAACTACTGGAGTTTTGTGAGTGGGGAGACATGTTCTGAATGTTTTCGTAGAAAACATGATCTGGGCAGCAGAGTGGTGAGAGACAGGAGGTTGGGAGGTCAGCAAGGAGGCTGATGCAGTAATCCAGGAAGGCTTGATATGTGATTGTATTAACGTGGTGGTGGTTTGGATGGAAAGGAAAGAATGGATTTTAGCAATGTTGTGTAGTTGGAAAGGGGAGGATTCAGTGATGGATTGACTATGTGGGTTGAATGAGGAATAGGAGTCAAAGATAATGCCAAAGAGTGACAGGAAGGATCGTGGTGCCAACTAAAGTGATGGGGAAGTTGTGGGGAAGATGGGGTTTAGGTGGGAAAATAAAGAGTTCTGTTTTGGACAAGTTAAGCTTGAGTTGATGGGAGGATATCCAAGAAGAGGTATCTTGAAGATAAGAGGAAATGCAAGACTGTAGAGAGGGAGAGAGATCAGGAATGGAGATGTAGATTTGGGTATCATCTGCATAGAGGTGGTAGTTGAAGCCAAGGTAGTGAATTAATTCTTCAAGGGAGTGGGTGTAGATGGAGAATAGTAGGGGACCTAGGACTGAACTGTGAGGGAACCCCACAATTAGGGGGTGGGAGGCAGAGGAGGAGCCTGTGAAGGAGACTGAGAATGAAGGGCCATAGAGATAAGAGGAGAACCAGGAAAGTACAGTGTCAGTGAAGCCAAGTTGGATAATATTTCCAGGAGAAGGGTGTGGTCAATAGTGTTGAAAACAGCTGAGAGGTTGAAGAGGATTAGGATGGAGTAGAGGATGTTGGGATCAGTCAAGAAGGTGATCATTGGTGAGAGGGTGGTTTCTGTGGAGCGAAGGGGCAGAAATCAGATTAGAGGTGGTCAAGGAGAGAATTGGAGGAGAGGAATTTGAGACAGCGGGTGTAGACAACCTGCTCAAGGAGTTTGGAGAGGAATGGTAGGAGAGAGATGGGCAATAACTGGAGGGAGCCGTTGGGTCGAGGGAGTTTTTTTAGGCTAGAGGAGACGTGGCATGTTTGAAAGCAGTGGGGAAGAAGCCACTGGACAGTGAATGGTTAAAGATGATTGTTAGGGAGGAAGAAGGGAGGAGACGAGAGTTTTGACAAGTTGTGAAGGAATGGGGTCGGATGAGCTAGTGGAGAGGGTGAATTTGAAGAGGAGACAGGAGATCTCCATTTAGAGATACTTCAGGAAAGGATGGGAGGGATGAAGAGGGGGCTGGAAGGGGGAGGGACTGAGGAAGGGGAGGAGAGATTTTAGAGATCTCACCCCTGATGGTGTCAATTTTCTTAATAAAGTCATTGGCCAGGTCATCAAGGGCCAGGTCATTAGGGGCCAGAAATGGGGGGATGGGGGAGGTATGGGGACTGGGGGTGGGGCGGAGGCAGGGGAGCTGAGGAGGCAGTTAAATGTCTGGAACAACCGGCGAACACGATGGGCCTGGGTGTCAATAAGGGTGGAGAAATAATTTTGCCAGAGAGAGGATAGGGAAGAGTTAAAGCATGCATGGATAAACTTGAAGAGGACGAAGTTGGCCTGATATTTAGATTTCCACTAGGACTGCTCAGCAGTTCAAGCACAAGAACGAAGGAGATGGACTGTGCACGTGATCCAGGGCTGTAGGTTAGTGGTATGAGATCCACGAAGGGATGGGGAGAGAGTGAGTTGAGTTTAGTAGAGTGATTTAATACCTGTTCTCTCTTCACTTTAGACTGTGAACACTCTGTAGGGAAGGAGATGGTGTCCATCTGTTTAGCTTTTATCTTCCCCACTGCTTACTTCAGTGCTTGAGACATAGTAAGAGCGTAACAGATATCACTATTAATTAGTATTATTACTATCCCCCCCAGAATACAGGTGATTGTCTGTAGCGAATATAATCTGTCTTTACACCGACACAGACACACAATAAAAAACATGTAAGAAAAGCAGTATGACCTAGTGGAAAGATCACAGGTCTGGGAACCAAGATCCTGGATTCTTATCCTGGCACTGCCATTTGCCTGCTGTGTGTCCTTGGGCAAGTGGCCTCAGTTCTCTCATCTGTAAAATGGGGATTACATACTTGGTCTCCCATGTGAGGCAGGGACTGTGCTTGACCTGATTACTGTATATCTACCCCAGTGTTTAAAACCGTGGCTAGTACATAGTAAGTGCTTAGAAAGTACCATATCATTATATTTCCTATTATTAAAGGAGTTAGGTGTATTATTAAAGGAGAAGCAGTGTGGCTCGGTCTTGGGAGTCAAAAGGACCTGGGATCTAATTCCAGCCACTTATCTGTTGTGTGACCTAGGGCAAATCACTTAACTTCTCTGTGCCTCAGCTCCCTCATCTTTAAAATGGGGACTTTGAGCCTCCTATGGGACATGAACTATCTCTAACCTGGTTACCTTGTATCTACCCAGAGCTTAGGACAGAGTCCAGCACATAATAAGCACTTAACAAATGCCATTTAAAAAAAGGGAAGATTGGACTTGTTTTAGCTCTGGTCCTGACTTTCATTCTATCCCTGGGCCTCATTACATTTCAGGTCTTGGCACATGCGGATTCTCATTACTGAGTCTTGTTTTCTCTCTAAGTGTCATTTACCTGGTGTCTTCTCTGAGAAAATTCCTTGTGGAAAACAGGGACTACAAGTGCGTGAGACCCAGGGGTTTCAGTGTGACTCTGCTTGGTGAGGCAAGGGGTGGGGGTGGGAGAGGAGAGAGCCCCGACTGAACTACAAAGGTCTTGTTTGGGTCTTTTTTTTCCCCTTCTTTCTTTCCTCTCCCTCTGGGAGCCGGGTCCCTCGTGAGGAACGACTCTGGGTCGGAGAGGTTTGGAAGGAAAGAAAGCAAGAGAAAGAACCCAAAGTCCCGCTGAATTGTTCAATGTCGGGAACAGTGCAGAGTGACTCAGCAGTGTGACTGCTGACAGGGATGAAGAGGTCTGGATGGAGAGAGTTCACTGCAGTGGTTACCTTAGAGATCGGCTTTCTCCCCATTCTTCCCCGCCCTGCCCCCTCGGCACTCGCGGTGGCCAACCCGGAAACTCTGAGTTTCCGGAAATATCAGGTAAGACCTTTAGGGAACCTGTTCCATGCACTGATTTTTCTTCCTGCCCCGGAAGGAACGCTTTATTGATCTTCTGGGTTTTATCATGGCCCAGTCTGAAGGCGTCGCTTGATAGGTGACCAAAAAAAGGTGTTTTGTAGCCATTATTAGACCCCCTTTCTCCTTACCTTCCACTCTCTGAATATTTCTCCTCTCTGCCATGTGTGAAAAACTGGATCAGGCAGCAGTAGGATGGGGAGAAAAGAGAGAATAATAATAATAATAATAATAATGGTATTTGTTAAGCTCTTACTATGCGTCAGGTACTCTACTAAGCTCTGGGGTAGATACAGTCAAA
The DNA here is from genome assembly GCF_004115215.2 of Ornithorhynchus anatinus. Classification (NCBI taxonomy): domain Eukaryota; kingdom Metazoa; phylum Chordata; class Mammalia; order Monotremata; family Ornithorhynchidae; genus Ornithorhynchus; species Ornithorhynchus anatinus. The sequence goes on along the minus strand of NC_041728.1, from coordinate 172,018,511 downwards.
TCCAGATGGACACAGTCCATGTCCCACACAGGGCTCACATTCTTCATACTCATGGTACAGATGAGGTAACTGAGACAGGGAGAAGTGAAGTGACTTGCCCAAGACCATACAGCAGACAAGTGGCAGAGGAGGAATTAGAACTCATGACCTTCTGACTCCCAGGCCCGTGCTCGGTTCAAATCCCGGCTCCGCCTCTTGTCAGCTGTGTGACTTTGGGCAAGTCACTTAACTTCTTTGGGTCTCAGTTACCTCATCTGTAAAATGGGGATGAAGACTGTGAGCCCCACGTGGGACAACCTGATCACCTTGTATCCTCCCCAGCGCTTAGAACAGTGCTTTGCACATAGTAAGCGCTTAATAAATGCCAACATTATTATTATTACTATGGCATGCTTGACAAATATGAAGATATTTACAAAGCCCTTATTCTGTCTGTGCCACGTCTTTTGCTAAGTATTGGACTAGATATGTGATGATCAGATCAGACACAGTCCTTTTCCCATAATGGACTCATAGTTCAATAAATCAAAGGTATTTATTGAGCAATTACTGTGTGCACAGCACTGTACTAAGCATTTGGAAAAGTACATATAATAGAACTGGTAAGGTATGAACCTTGCTCATAAATAGCATAGTTTAAGAGGTTTATTCCCATATCACAGATGACGAACTTGAGATAAAGAGAGGTTATCTGCTCAGGACACTGTAATCAATCATATGTATTTTTTTGGTGCTTATTGTGTGTAGTACTAAATGCGTACTACAGTGTACTACTATGTACTAAGTGCTTGAGAGAGTACAATATGATAGAGTTGGTAGACACATATCTTTCCCACAAGGAGCTTACACTGAACCATCAGTCGATTAATAATATTTATTGAGCACTTACTATGTGCAAAGCACTGCACTAAGTGCTTGGGAGAGTGCAAAGCAACAAAATTAGCGATCATTTTCCCTGCCCATAATGACCTTACTGTCTAGAGGATGAGTTTATAATCTAGAAGGGGAGACATTAAAATAAATGAACTAAAAATGATAATAATAATGATGATAGTATTTATTAAGCGCTTACATGTGTCAAGTATTGTTCTAAGTGCTGGGTTAGAGATAAGCTAATCAGGTTGGACAAAGTACATGTCCCACATGGGGCTCACAGTCTTAATCCCCATTTTCAGATGAGGTAACAGGCACACAGAAGTTAAGTGTTTTCCTCAAGGTCATATAGCACACAAGGGGTGGAATTGGGATTAGAACCAATGACCTTCTGACTCCCGGGCCTATGCTCTATCTACTAGGTCAAACTGCTGCTAGGTAAATATATAAAATAGGTATATAAGATAAGTATATAAGATAATTCTGTAAGTGCTATGAGTCTGATGGAGAGGTGAATAAAGTGCAAATCCAAGTGCAAGGAAAATGCAGGAGAGAGCGGGAGAAGATGAAATTAACTCTTATTCAGGGAAGACCTCTTGGAGGAGATGTGATTTTAATGAGGTTTTGAAGGTGGGGAGAGAGATTGTCTGTTGGATGTGAAGAGGGAAGGAATTCCAAGCCAAGTCCAAGCTAAGTCCAAGTAGGACATAGGTGAGGGGTAGGCTGTGAGAAGGAAGAGATAGAGGTTTAGCGAGTAGGTTGGCATTAGCGGAGTGAAGTGAGCGGGCAAGGTTATAGAAGGAGAGCAGCAAGGTGAGGTAAGAGGGGGCCAGGTGATTGAATGCTTTAATAATAATGATAATTATGGTATTTGTTAAGTGCTTACTATGTGTCAAACACTGGTCTAAACACTGGGGAGACACGGTAGCAGTTTGGATGGAGAAGAAAGGGTGGATTTTAGCAATGTTGTGAAGGCTGAACCAAAAGGATTTGGTGACCGTCATCATCATCGCCAGTGATTTTTGTCTGTGCTTATTATGTGTAGAGTACTGTACTAAGTGCTCGGGAGAGTACATTACAACAGAGTTGGTAGACATGTTCTCTGCCCACAGTGGCAGAGCGGATAAAGCATGGGTCTGGGAGTCAGAAGTCATGGCTTCTAATCCTGGCTCTGTCACATGACTGCTCTGTGACTTTGGGCAAGCCTTTTCACTTATCTCTGCCTCAGTTATCTCATCTGTAAAATGGGAATGAGACTGTGAACCCCATATGGGGATTGAGATTGTGAAACCCACATGGGCCTTTGTCCAACCTGATTTGCTTGTGTCCCTCCCAGCGCTTAGTACAGTGCCCGGAACATAGTAAGTGCTTAACAAACACTGTAACTATTATTATTATTAGGGAGAAAAATAGACCTTATATCAATACGTAATTTAAAATATATAATTTATAGATATGTACACAAATGCTTTGAGACTTAGGGTGGGGCAAATATCAAATGTTCAAAGGTCACAGATGCAAATGTTCAGATGATGCAGAAGGAAGAGGGAGCTGGGGGAAAGAGAGCTAAATCAGAGAAGGTCTCTTGGAGGAGATGTAACCTTACTGAGTCTTTGAAGTTCGGAAGAGTGGTGGCATGGCTTACTTTTAGGGGGAGGGAGTTTTAGTCTAGAAGGAAATCGTGGGAATGATGATTATGATATTTAAGAGCTTACTATGTGCCAGGCACTGTACTAAACTCTGGGATGGATACAAGCAAATCGTGTCAGACACAGTCCCCGTCCTACGTGGGGCTCACAGTCTCAATCCCCATTTTACAGATGAGGTAACTGAGGCACAGACAAGTGAAATGACTTGCCCAAGGTCACACAGCAGACAAATGGCAGAGAGGGGATTAGAATCCATGACCTTCTGATTCTCAGACCCGGGCTCTACTCACTACGCCATGCTGGCTAGCGGGGAGATAGATGAGATGGGAACACAGTGAGCAAGCTGGCACTAGAGGAGCCAAGTGTGCAGGCTGGGCTGTAGTAGAAGAGCAGTGAGGTAAAGTAAGAGGGGAGATTGCGTACTTTAAAGCCAATGACATTTCTGTTTGATGCATGAGTGGATGGGCAACCCCTGGAGGTTCTTCAGTAGTAGGGAGACATGGCATTAATTTTTTTTTAGAAAAATGATCCATGTACCCATCCATGCAGTGAAGTAGTAGAAACTGATAAATAATGAAACCTAGTAGATCGAATGTAGGCCACTTGTCTGCTCTGTGACCTTGGGAAAGTCACTTGATTTCTGTGTGCCTCAGTTACCTCATCTATAAAATGGGAAATAAAACTCTGAGTCCCTCCAGTGGTTGCCTCTTCTCACTCTAGGCTTCAAGGCTCTCCATCACCTTGCCCCCTCCTACCTCTCTTCCCTTATCTCTTTCCACTGCCCATCCCGCATGCTCCGCTCCTCTGCCGCCCACTTCCTCACCGTCCCCCGTTCTCGCCTTTCCCACCATCAACCCCTGTGTCACGTCCTCCCACGGTCCCGGAATGCCCTCCCTCCTCACCTCTGCCAAACTCATTCTCTTCCCCTCTTCAAAACCCTACTTAAAGCTCACCTCCTCCAAGAGGTCTTCCCAGACTGAGCTCCCCTTTTCCTTCTCCTCCCTCTACCCTCCCCTTCACCTCTCCGCAGCTACCCTATTTATTTTGTTAATGAGATGTACATCACCTTGATTCTATTTATTTGCTATTGTTTTAATGAGATGTTCATCCCCTTGATTCTATTTATTGCTATTGTTCTTGTCTGTCCGTCTCCCCCGATTAGACTGTAAGCCTGTCAAAGGGCAGGGACTGTCTCTATCTGTTACCGATTTGTACATTCCAAGCGCTTAGTACAGTGCTCTACACATAGTAAGTGCTCAATAAATGCTACTGAATGAATGAATGAATGAATGTGTGACATGGACTGTGTCCAGTCTGATTAGCTTGTTAACACAGTCCCTGTCCCACATGCTACTCACAGTCAACCTATTAACTTGTATGTGCCCCAGTTCTTGGAACAGTGCGTGACACATAGTAAGCACTTAACAAATTCCATAATTATTATTACTGAGGGTAGGAGATTATGTCTACTTTACTCTACTTTCTCATGCACTTGGTACATTGAATGCCAATAAATTCCATTGGTTATTTGAGTAATACTTTCAGAACATCCCATGTAGAAGCAGCGAGGCTTAGTGGAAGGAGCACGGCCTTGGGAGTCAGAGGTCGTGAGTTCTAATCTCAACTTTGCCACTTGTCTGCTGTGTGACTTTGGGCAAGTCACTTAACTTCTCTGTGCCTCAGTTCCCTCACCTGTAAAATGGGGATTAAGACCATGAGCGCCACGTGGGGCAACCTGATTACCTTATGACTACCTCAGCACTAGAATAGTGCTATGGCAAATAGTAAGTGCTTAACAAATACCATTATTATTATTTTTATTCCACGCACTCTCCCTCAGGACACAATAAATGATAAATAAATACCTTGGTTGTTCTAGTAATACTTTCAGATCAATCAGTTTTACTGTCGAGGGTCTTAGTACAGTAACCTACACCCAGTAGAGACACTTAATAAATGCTACTGATTGATGGATATTCACTTCCACAAAGGATGCTCACTTTCCCTATTATATTTCGTAGAGAGTTCTGCTTGGACCATCCTTTGAAGGTTTTCCACTGTTCCTGCTCACTCTCCTAAGGTCTCTCTGTAGGAAAGAGGAGGATCAGAATAAAAGATGCGATGATCAGTGCTTGTGGCTACTTGATCCTGGTGAGAGGGAGGGTTTTGTCAGCTGTAAGTGGGTGGGTATTACAAAGCTGTCAGATTTCTCATCCCTACAGAACTGCTTGCTTTGGTACCTGAAATCAGCAAGGAGCCATCCTAATTAACCTGAAGAGAACAGAAGCCACAAGGCAATTGTGAGCATCCACCACAAATGCAGTGGTCTAGTAGCTGACACACATCAGTTGCCGGGCCATGGACCCAGCGGTGGAGGGCAATCAGGCTGAGCCAAAAAGAAACCAGGTTTTGAAAGTAAGTTAGAATTTCAGTACACAGAGAAATATGTGCTCTGGGTTTGTATGTTTTTCAGCTCCTGGTGTGCACTGCCATCAGAGGTAGTAAACGAGTAAGAAGCAGGTGAAAAATGTGTCCAGATTTAACTTATCTTCCCGGCTGTTCTTAGAATAGTCATCTCTGTATTATTTAGGCATGAGCTATCCTATCTGTGGATTATCCAGGCCCAAAGTTTCTCTTCTTTTTATGTCCCCTTCCTTTTCTTTATAAATAAATAAAATTATTTATTAGACCAACCACCTGTGGTTTAGGAGAGATAGGCAGAGGCTATAAAATCAAAACTTATTAGCTATCCTAATTAAAAGTTTGGTGGGGCCATGGTGGAAACTATTGATTTAAATGATAATTAACAGGATTTCACTGATCTGGGCCCTCGATGTCCTCCATGCCACAGACAATTGAGAATCCAAAGTAGACATTCTTGTAACCAAGAGTACTAGGTGAGCGTGGCTTAGTGGCAAGAACACAGGCTTGCGGGTCGGAGGACATGGGTTCTAATTCCGCCTCTGTCACTTGTCTGCTGTGTCACCTTGGGCAAGCCACTTAACTTCTCTGTGCTTCAGTTACCTCATCTATAAAATGGAGATTATATCTACCCCAGCATTTAGACCAGTGCTTGGCACATAGTAAGTGCTTAACAAATACCATAATTATTATGATTTTTCATCTGGATTTATGTTGGACTGTTGTCTTCTCATAATAATGACTGTGGCATTTAAGTCCTTACTATGTGTCAAGCACTGGGGAAGCTATAAGACAATCAGGTCCCTCTCCCACACAGGGATCACAGTATAAGTAGGAGGGAGAACAGGCATGGAATCTCCATTATGCAGATGAGGTAACTGAGACACAGAAAAATTAGGTGATTGTCCAAGGTCACAAAGCCGGCATGTGGTAGAACTGGGATTAGAACGCAGGTCCTCTAACTTCCAGGCCCTGAGCTCTTTTCACAGGTACTCTCAGCATGGCCTAGTGTCCTCCATGAAAAAAGTCTTGGAAGTGAATTTCTATTTTATTAAATGGTATTTTTTAAGCGTAGCTAGGCACTGTACCAAACACAGAGGTAGATACAAGGTAATCTAATTGGGCACAGTCCCTGTCCCACTTGGGGCTCACAATCTTAATCCCCATTTTACAGATGAGGTAACTGAAACATAGAGCAATGAAGTGACTTGTCCAAGGTCACATAGCAGATTAGTGGTAGAGTGAGGATTAGACCCCAGGTCCTGGCTCCCCATGCTCTATCCATTAGGCCACGCAGCTCTCTAAATCTGAAGCAAGAACTTTTTAAGGCCCAGATCTGCCATTAAGATTGCCCAAGCCTCATGTTGAAATGAAACTGCAACTGTCCCAGAAAAGATCCTTTTGTACTTCTTCTAACTCTACAATTTAGGTCTAATTTCCGTCTGCCCAAGGTAGACCAAGATCACAAGGTCTAGGAGGGCTGTCATCATTTGTGTTGCTCCTTCCCAAGTGCTTAGTTCAGTGCTTAGCATTCAGTAGGCTCTTGGTACGTGCCCTGGGTGTTGATGGGAATAAGGCAGAAGGACCTTTGAAGAAGGGGAGAGCAGTGGTCTGCTGGATGGAAAGCAGGAAGAAGTTAAAGATCAGAGAGAAGGCACGAACAAGAAGCCAGCCATGAAAGAGTCAAAACAAGGGGGTAAGAGTCAAAACAAGGGGGTATGAGTCAGTTTGAAGCCAGAATCATATATCACACTTTTAAGTGTTCCTCAGCAATCTTGATAACAGCGTAACTGCCTGATCAGTAGCTAGTAGTCATTCATTCATTCAGTCGCATTTACTGAGTGCTTACTGTGTGCAGAGCACTGTACTAAGCGCTTGGAAAGTACATTTCGGCAACAGAGACAAACCCTACCCAACAAAAGGCTTACGGTCTAGAAGAGGGGAGACAGACAACGAAGCAAAACAATAGACAGGCATCAGTAGCATCAATATAAATAAATAGAATTATAGACATATGCACATCATAAATAAACTAAATAGAATAATAAATATGTCCATATATACACAAGTGCTGTGGGGTGGGGAGGGGGGAAGGCAGAGGGAGGGAGTCCGGTAGATGGGGAGGGGAGAAGGACCAGAGGAAAAAGGGGGTGGGGCTTTCAAGTCCAGTCTTTTCCACCCTCCCAATCAATCGATCGTATTTACTGAGCGCTTACTGTGTATAGAGCACTAAATACTAAGCGCTTGGGTGAGTACACTATAACAGAGTTGGTAGATACATTCCCTGCCCACAATGAGAAAACCTTTCCTTCCCTCCCTCTTCACAGAGTATCAACAGGGCAGTTCCAGGTTCCAAGTTTCTTGGCCAAGGCTTTGGAACCGGAGGGCAGCAGACGTCAATCAAGGAAACTCCCATACAAATCACGAGACCTGCACAAACGAAGAAGCAGCATGACATGGTGGATAGACTTTGGGTAAGACCTGCCACTTCTCTTTGCCTCAGTTACCTCATCTGCAAAATGGGGATTGAGATTCTTAGCCCCATGTGGGACAGGGACTGTGCCCAGCCCATTTTGCTTATATCCACCCCAGTGCTTAGTATAGTACCTGGCACATAGTAAGCACTTAGTAAATAGCACAATTATTATTATTATTATTCCACAGTCTCACAGTAAATGCATTGATTCATATGACTTCAAACTGGATCTTTTCAGTCATTCCAGGCTGAATTATGACATAAAACAGAGTGAATCATGTTAAGGGTGATGATGAGTCAGATATTGTTAAGACCATGAAGAACACATGGATTGTGTTAAAAAAAAACAACCCAGTGCAAGGCTGGGTCCTCAGAAACACAGTATTTGTCTAGAAGTGCTGTATGTGAGGACTTTTAAAGGAAAAGATGCTATTTGTGTTCCAGTTCCAAAGAAGCCTGGGCAAAACAAAAAAGGCTTCCATTGCAGGAATAAATTGGATTAGGCAAAGGTAGGTCTTTTAAACAATTTTGGCATTTATCGAACACTTCCTCTCTTCCAAAGTACTCTGCTAAGCACAGGAGTAGAAAAGATAATCTGATCGGACAAGAGGTAGGGAGAGCAGATAGCTTATCTCCATTTTACAGATTAAGGAACTGAAGCTCAAGGAGTTTGAGTTGTGTGAAGTCCCACAGCTGGTTAGAGACCAAGCTGTGATTCAATCCCATGCTCCCCATCTCATTCTCTTCAATCAGTAATTCAAGCAGTGGTAGTTATTGGACATTTACTGTGTGCAGACTACTCTACTAAGCCCTCTGGAAAGGACAGTGGAATTGGTAGATGCAATCCCTGCCCTTGAGAAGCTTTCAATTCAGTGGGATGTTTACAGGGTTTTAGTAGGATTTTACAGTCTTTCCTTGATTAATCAATTAATGGGGTTCATTGATCATTTACTGAAAGGGACTCATCTCTCATGGGATCTTTTTTTATTTTTAAAGAAGCTACCCACTTTTTTTGGATGCAGCACTTATGCACATATCCTTGATCTTTGGTTGCTTCCCAAATATATCTTTGGAACACTTCCTGTGTGCAGAGTATTGTGCTGAGCTCAATAGTGAGAGTACAGTATAGCAGAATTGGTAAACGTGTTCCTTGTCCACAAGGAGCCTACAGTCTAGAAGCAGAGACAGACATTAATGTAAGTAAATTTATGTATAAATAATAATAAAGTAAATAAATACTTCTAAAATAATAAAAATAAATAATGGATAAAGTGCTGTGGGGATGAGGGTGAGATGAATAAAGGGTAAAAATCCAAGGGCAAGGGTGATAAAGAAGGGAGAGGGAGTGTGGAAAGTGAGGGCTTAGTATGGGGAAGGTCTCTTGGAGGAGAAGTGCTTTCAATAAGGCTTTTAAGATGAGGAGAGTGATCTTCTTCAAATGGCGTCGAGTCGTTTCTGACACATAGTGACTCCATGGACAAACCCTCTTCTGAACATCCCATTTTCTTTCATAAAGTCTTTCTGGTAAGTGTATCCATAGACTTTTCTTGGGAAAGATATAGAAGTGGTTTACCATTGCCTTTTTCCACGCAGTAAAAAGTTGAGTCTCTGCTGCTGTCTTTGATCAATGTTTTGATCCCTTGATCATCTGCCTTTGATTTTTTTCACATGTTGCTGCTGCCCAGCACAGATGAATCGACTCTTTCTGACGCTTTGGCTTAGACCTAACCCTATATAGCGTAGCTCTAAACTCCATCAGTGTACACAAACTCTCCTGCCACAATAAGGTGTTGTTTCTTAGGAGGGGGAGAGTGATAGTCTGTCAGATATGAAGTGGGAGGAAGTTCCATGCCAGAGACAAGATATGGGTTAGGGGTTGGCAGAGAGATAGATGAGTGCTAGAGGAACCAAGTGAACATTCTAGATCGTAGTAGGAATTGAGTGAGATAAGACAGAAAGGAACGAAGTAATTGAGTGCTTTAAAGTCAAGGATAAGGAGTTTCTGTTTGATGTGGAGATGGATGGGCAACCACAGGAGGTGTTTGAGGGAAACATGCTCAAACATTTTTTTGAAAAATGAGCTGGGCAGCAGAGTGAAGCACAGATTGGAGTGGGGAGAGATAGGAGACAGGGAGGTCAACAAGGAGGCTGATGCAGTAGGCAAGGTGGGCTAGAATAAGTGCTTGGATCAACATAGTAGCCATTCTGATGGACAGAAACAGGTACATTTTAGCAATGTCATTAAGGTAGAACTGAAAGGAGTAGGTGACAGATTGTAGGTTGAATGAGTGTTGAGTTGAGGCTAATGGCAAGGATTGTTTTGTGAGACTGGGAGGAAGGTGGTGCTCTGCACATAGTAAGTTCTCAATAAATACCACTGATTGATTGGTGCTGCCTACAGTAACGGAAGAGTCAAGAGTAGGCCGGGTTTGGGTGGGAATATAAGAAGTTCTGTTTTGGATGTGTTAAGTTTGAGGTGTTGGTGGGACATCCAAGTAGATATGCTCTGCAGGAGGAGGAAATACAAACCTGTAAAAAAAGAGAGATTAGGGTTGAAAATGTAGATTTGGAAATCATCTACATAGAGATGGCAGTTGAAGTCACTGGGGTGAGTGAGTTCTCCAAGGGAGTGAGTGTCGCTGGAGAACAGAACTGAGCCTTGAGGGACTTCCACAGTTTGGGAGTGGGAGACAGTGAAGCCCATGAATGAGCTGCCAAAGAGGAGGAGAACCAGGGGAGTATAACGATTCCAGGAGAAGGGGGTGGTCCACATTATCTAAGGGAGCTGAGAGGTCAAGAAGGATTAGGATGGAGTAGAGGCCATTAGATTTGGCAAGAAAGAGAGCATTAGTGACCTCTGAGAGGCAAATAGCCAGGTTGGAGGGGTCAAGGAGAGAATTGGAGGAGAGGAAGTAGAGGTAGAGATAGAGAGTGTACAAAACTCAACGATTTTCAAGAGGAACCAATCAATTGTATTTATTCAGGGCTTACTATGTACAGAACATGGTACTAAGTGCTTAGGAGAGTGCACTACATCAGAATTAACAGACACATTCCCTTTCCATAATGAATTTATAGTCTAGAGTACTGGTAGGGGGAAGATGGGGTGAGAACTGGAGGCAGCTGTGGGGTCAGGAGAGGGTTGTTTTAGGATAGGGGAGATGCGAACAGGTGTGAAAGCAGTGGGGAAGAAGCTATTGGCAAGTGAACAGCTTCCCCTTACGCATATACAATTTTGGATCTGCCCCCTCCCCTAGATTGTAAGTTCACTGGGGACAGAAATCATGTCTCTTGGAGAAGCAGCATGGTTCAGTGGAAAGAGCACGGGCTTGAAAGTCAGAGGGCATGAGTTCTAATCCCAGCTCTACCACTTAGCTGTGTGACTTTGGAAAAGTCACTTAAGTTCTCTGTGCCTCAGTTACCTCATCTATAAAATGGGGGTTAAGACTATGAGCCCCACGTGGGACAACCTAATTACCTTGTATTTGCCCAGTGCTTAGGACAGTGCTTGGCACATAGTAAGTGCTTAACAAATGCCAAAATTATTATTATTGTTATGTCACTCTATTCTCCTGAGCACCTAGTTCAGTGTTTCTCATTAGTATGGTGGTGATTATTCTTGACTGCCATGGGAAACCGAAATTCGATTTCCCAGTGGGGAGTGAGATAAGTCTTTTGGGGATGCAGCATGGCCTAGTGGATAAAGTCTGGGCCTGGGAGTCAGAAGGACCTGGATTCTAATCTCTGCTCCGCCACTTGTCTGCTGTGTGACCATAGGCAAGGCAATTCATGTCTCTGTGCCTCAGTTACCTCTTCTTTAAAATGGGGATTAGAACTGTGAGCCCCATGTAGGACAGGGACTGTGTCCAACCTGATTAGCTTGTACAGACCCCAGCACCTAGAACAGTGCTTGACACATAGTAAGTACTTAACCAATATTATTATTATTCAGTGTTCTGCAGCGTAAGCGCTCTATAAATACTCCTGATGGATTGATTAGAGTCCCCTTGCCTGACGGCAGGGGTTGGAACCAGGTGAACTAAATCCTTTCCGGCTCTTTGGTTTTATGATCCTTTGATGAAGTTCAAGTTCCAAGCAATTTCCCTGAATGTAGAGTCATTTTGGTCAGCTGGGTAAATAGTGATTTCTTACAGTCAGTGTTCGTGCCCAGGACCTGAGAAGCTCTCCAGAGATTTCGTTAGGTAAATCTGCTGGGTAAATACATGACCTTATGATACTTTCTTAAAAAAGGGTGTTACATAATGTTCCTTCTCTGGACTGTGGGATCTAGCCTTTTGATTATAAATATTGCAGGAAATAGCATGGCCTAATGGAGAGAGCATGGGCCTGGGAGTCAGAAGGACTTGGGTTCTAATCCCTGCTCCACCACTTATCTTCTGTGTGACCTTAGGCAAGTCATTTTACTTCTCTGTGCCTCAGATCCCTCTGTAAAATGGGGGTTAAGACTTTGAGCCCCATATGGAACAGGGACTGTGTCCAACCTGAAAACCTTGTGTCTACCTTAGTGCTTAGAACAATGCCTGGCCCATAGTAATTGCTTAACAAATACCATTAAAATATTCTCCATCAAAGTGTCCCCAAATCACCCACCTACCCGCTCTTGCGACTTCCTTAGTCGCTTTTGAGTAGTTCAGAGTAGATTGCGCCTTGGGGTATGTTTGCCTGACTTTCTCTTGCCCCTCAATTCTGTTTGTTATAGCTGAAATCACCCTGACTTGCTACCCCTAAAATGACTTGCTCTGACTTTCAATCTGCAATGCATATTGACATACAATGTAATACCTGATAGTCCTTGCATAGTTTGAAATCCTGTGTTGAAAAACAAACAATTACCTCAAGCAGGCACTCTGTTTGCCTTACAGCCGCTTTTTAAACCTTTAATATCTTAATGCCTATTTTTCCCAAAGGCAAACATCACATCAAGCTGTGAGCTGATTGTTGTCCAGATTTCTTGTTTTCTGAGATCAACATAATTACTCAAGTAGGACCAGAAATATAGGAAAACACACACACACACACACACCACATTAGAGAGACCTAAAATGCTTCATTTTTCTTTCTGATGCAAGTGCAGTTTTATGTTTTTGGCACCTGCTCAATTTAGAAATGTCAATAGAGATTTATTTATTGGAATCGGTCTAAAATTTAGGCCTATTGCACAGTTTTCTGCCACTCATGTAACACCCCCCCCCCCCCCCCCGCCACTGTTTGGAAGTAGCTCTTCATCTTGGTAAGTGCTTGCAATCTCCAAGACTATCATGATCTGGATGAGCATACAGGCACCGACCGGGCTGCCAGTGAGACAAGTAAAATCGAATTTTAGTTCCTGATCAGGAATGTGAGAAATGCAAACAGCAAGATTAACTAGAATGTTAATATGTTCCTTTCACCCTCGTGTGCCTTGGCTGCAGGAAAGGGAACCGTTTGTGAAAGTCAGGAATAGCCACATTTCTAATCCCTCTGGCAAACTCAACAGTCACAGTATCTTAAAGATTTTCATTGTGAATTTTTCCTTATTTTCAATTTTGCCTTTTGTCTCTCTGCCCAGTGGAATACTTATGACCATAGTTTCTCTGTGGACAAGAGGAATTAGATTTGTTCATTATTACCCTTCACAGTATTAATCCATATTATAATAAGAATTGATATTAATTGATAGTCAGCCTTATTAAAATAATATCTCCCCAAGAGGCCTTCCCCAACTAAGCCCTCATTTTCCTACTTTCTTTCCCTTCTGCATCACCCTTGCACTTGAATTTGTACTCTTTATTCACCCTACTCTCAGCCCCACAACACTTATGTACATATCCATAGTTTATTTCAATATCTGTCTCCTCCTCTAGATTATAAGCACCTTGTGGACAGAAAAATGTGTCTATCATTTCTGTTACACTGTACTCTCCCAAGTGCTTACTACAATGCTCTGCACACAGTAAGCACTCAATACATTTAATTGATTAATTGACTAACTGATTGATTCATGATTTGGAGACGTCTGGGGAAGAGTGAGAGGGGAAAACAAAATAGCTGAAGGGGGTAGCTGGGGCAGGCACTGAAAGATTTTTGAAAAGGGGAGTGATGGGCTTAGTCTCCATAGTTGGCTGGCTAGTTATCTTGCTGACATTCTCACACATGAATTCCCTGTCGTTTGGTTTCACAGAATTCCATCCCTGGGCTTTGCTAAGTAATAGTCATAATAATGATGGCATTTGTTAACTGCTTACTATGTGCAAAGCACTGTTCTAAGCACTGGGGAGGATACAAGGGGATCAGGTTGTCTCACATGGGGCTCACAGTCTTAATCCCCATTTGACAGTTGAGGTAACTGAGGCACATGGAAGTTAAGTGACTTGCCCAAAGTCAGACAGCTGAATAGCAGCAGAGCTGGGATTTGAACCCATGACCTCTGACTCCCCACCCCATGCTCTTTCCACTGAGCCACGCTGCTTCTCTAAGTGATCTGGTCTAAAGCCTTTCAAATAAGCACTGCATACTACAGAGAAGCAGCATGGCTCAGTGGAAAGAGCACGGGCTCGGGAGTCAGAGGTCATGGGTTCTAATCCCACCTTCACCACTTGTTAGCAGTGTGACTTTGGGCAAGTCACTTAACTTCTCTGTGCCTCAGTTACCTCATCTGTAAAATGGGGATTAAGACTGTGAGCCCCACTTGGGACAAATTGATTACCTTGTATCTCCCTCAGTGCTTAGAACAGTGCTTGGCACATAGTAAGCACTTAACCAATACCATTATTATGATTATTATTATTACTTCTCATCCACTATTTTATCAGCTTCTATTGCAAACAAGTACGGGCCATTCCTGCAAATAAATCAGACCCTCTTGCATTCGGGACTCATAATCTGAGATGGGAGGAGGCCAGGGATGATATTCCCATTTTACAGATAAGGAAATTGAGGCTAAAGAAGTTAAGTGATCTGCCCAAAGTCACCCAGCAGATCAGTGGCAGAGCTGGGACTAGATCTCAGGGTTTCTGACGCTCAGTCCTGTAGTCTTTCTACGAGACCCATTTTGCCCAAGTTTGAACTCTTCCACCAGAAAAGGGGGTGAAAACAGAGAGTGCCCTTTTTGGAATTGGATGGTAGGTAAAGGGGGGAGCCAAGGAACTGTGGCTTCCTGGCCTATCTTTTTCTTACTGCACCTTAGGAATGGGTTCCTTCTGGTTAGGGGAGTCAGGCCATTCATTCATTTATTCAGTCATATTTTTTGAGCACTTACTGTGTGCAGAGCCCTGTACTAAACACTTGGGAAAGTACAATACTGCAATAAGGAGAGACAGTCCCTGCCCACAAAGAACTCACAGTCTAGAAGCACTGTGGCTTAGTAGAAAGAGCATGGGCTTGGGAGTCAGAGGTCGTGAGTTCTAATCCCAGCTTCACCACTTGTCAGCAGTGTGACTTTGGGCAAGTCGCTTAACTTCTCTGTGCCTCAGTTATCTCATCTGCAAAATGGGGGCTGAGACCATGAGCCCCACATGAGACAGGGACTGTGTCGAACCCAATTTGCTTGAATGCAACTCAGCACTTAGTATCGTGCCTGGCACATAGTAAGGACTTAATAAATACCACAATTATGATACTGTTACCTGCTCACTGCTCTCAAGGAATGAGTCTTTCCTCTAGGCTGTAAGCTCACTATGGTCAGGGAATGTGTCTACCTATTCTGTTTTATTGTTATAATTGTACAAATGCTGAGTACAGTACTCTGCACACAGTAAGTGCTTGATAAATACGATTGGTTGATTATTTATGTCTTTTTCGTTGTTTGGGGCTACTGCATCTTTGGTGCAATCGAAACTTGGGTCTGGCCCTGTATGCCTAATCAGTGTAGATAAATGTATTTTGTTATTAAAACTGTACCTTGATGTTTCTTCCACTTCTACCTTGAGATTTGCCAAAGTCCTTGGGGACTAGCTTGTTTGACTTCAGTGTTCTGGAGATTCAACTCAGCTGGCTTTGCTTGACCCACTAAAATGCTCTCCCATTTCTGTTGTGACCTGTCTTTAGGTTAGGTGACAATCAACACTCTCCCCTCTAACCCAGCAGATATAATGGAGGTCCACTACCCGAGAGACCCCAGGTCTACCCAGTGGCTGGTAAGGTTTTTTCAGTGGCCAGATTTTCTCCAGCCAAGGGGCTGGTTAAAATCTGGATTCTGTAGTCTGTTCCCCGTTTACACCTGCCAAACTGGCACGGGACTTTGATGAACATTCCTGAAAATTAACCCTCCCACAGGGCTTACGAGCTGCTTTTTCAAATCTTTTTCTTGGCTAGCACTTTGAGTGGCCAGTCTGACTAGTTTTATAGTAGACAAGTGGGTTTTTAAGTGGCTCGTCTTCTGTTCGGTGTCTACCAATACACTGATTACTTACTGAGCACTTGCTATGTGTAGAACACTGTACTAAGCTTTTGAGAGAGTTCAATATAGTAGAATCGATGGACGTGATCCCTGCTGTCAAGGAACTTACAGTTGCAAAAGAGAAGGCAAATAAGGTAGGGGAAGGAAAAGTTAGAAAAGAATTGCAGCGTGGCGCAGTGGAAAGAGCACGGGCTTTGGAGTCAGGGCTCATGAGTTTGAATCCCAGCTCTGCCACTTGTCAGCTGTGTGACTGTGGGCAAGTCACTTAACTTCTCTGTGCCTCAGTTCCCTCATCTGTAAAATGGGGATTAAGACTGTGAGCCCCACGTGGGACAACCTGATTCCCCTGTGTTTACCCCAGCGCTTAGAACAGTGCTCTGCACATAGTAAGTGCTTAACAAATACCAACATTATTATTCTTGGAGGAGGCATAATTTCGATAGTGCTTAGAAGATGGGGAGAGTAGTGGCTTCTCGGATATAAATGGTGAAGGAGCTCCAGGCCCAAGCGAAGATGTGAGCAAGAGGATGGCAGAGGCACAAATGAGATTAAGGAAATGGTGAATAGGTTGGTGTTAGAGGAGCAAAGTGTTTGGGGGCTTTTTATGGCAGTTGTTAAGAGCTTACTATGTGTTCAGCACTGTTCTAAGCACTGGGGTCTTCACAAGTTGGTCAGGCCTGTCCCACTTGGGCTCACAGTCTAGGAAAAAAGGCTCAGTGGTAGCGGGAGATCAGATAAGTGAGCCTCTCTCTAAACTGTCAGCTCATCCCTCTAGATTGTAAATTTACTGTGGGTTGGGAATGTCTGTTTATTGTTATATTCTACTCCCTCAACTCTTAGTCCAGTGCTCTGCACACAGTAAGTGCTTAATAAATACAACTGAATTAATGAAAGAATGAATGACTTATAAAGGGGAGAGCTGAGAGAGCTGATCAGGTGCTTTGATCGAGACACTTGAGTTCACATGGACTAGAGAGGGTGCTCTAGAGAAAGTAGGGTGTAGAAAGCTTGGGGCCTCCCCATTGAAATGCTTTAGGACTGGAAAACTTAGATTTTTTTTCTGAAAAGTGGCATCTGTGATGATATTATGTTATGCCGTATGCTGGCTCTTCATCTGGAATTAATGAGATGAATCAGTGACCAGCAAAGAAGGAGCTACTACTTTCAGGAGAAACTGAATGGAAAAACTGAACAGCCAGGAAATCCTGGAATTCACAATTTGACCACGTTCCAAGGAGATCAGCCTCTTCTGATTCGGCATTGCAGCCATGGTTTCAGAAATTGGTCTTTCTTGTTGGGCTCGGGTTCCTTTAAAAGAAGACTGTTCTAGGGGATACAGGAAGTACTGCAATGCAGAACAGGCACAGAGCAGAAGCAGCAGAACAGAGCTTAACCTAGGCTCACCTATTTGTTTAAAGGATTATACTCTTTATAAGTTATTTGTTTTATTAAATCGGCGGGAGCGGTGAGCCCAAGTAAGATTCACCGCATGGTAGTAGGAGTGAATTGTATACAGTCTGCAGATTGAAGAGTGAAGCGAAATCTCTAGTTAGACATGAAGTCATCAAAAGCACCTGGCAATTTAAAACTGACAGTGAATAACACACAGAACTGGGAGCAATTTATGGACAGGCTAACATGTTCCTGAGAGCAAAAGAATACGCAAGAAAGGTTATAATATACCTTAATACAGGAGGGTAAGAAGTGATTTCATTAATAACTATGGTATTTGTTAAGCGCTTACTGTATGCCAAGCACTATACTAAGCACTAAGGTAGATACAAGATAATCAGGTCAGTCTCTGAGCCACATGAGGCTCCCATTCTAAATAGGGGGGAGATAGCCTAAGTAATAGCCTTAGTTTGTCCGAGCCTGAAAGGAGTAACCACAATAGGGTAATCCAGAGATTTGAAGACCATTGTTTACCAAAGATTTATGAGTCAATGAAAAGACTCAAATTCAATCTAAGACAACATACCAAAGACAAACATTTGGCAAATTCATCAGCACCTTTGGATCAATAGCAAATGCAGCGATTTCAGAATTCTGGGAGAAAATGGAGTCAGAATCATTAGATTATTCACAAAGACAAAAAATTTGGGTGGCAACTACTATTTGGCATAATCAAATTACTGAAAGATTCATTTGGAAATGGAAAAGTCACCAATCACCTTTGAGAGAAAAGGCAACTAGGCTTGTCAACAGTTAAGTAATGAAACCAGTGAAGAAGAAGAAGACATTTGGCAAAAACCAGTACCCGCTGGGAGGCAGCCTGGCCTCATGCAAAGATCCCAGGATTGGGAGTCACGAGAAGTGGACTCAGGCTTTGGCTCCACCCCTTGCCAGCTGTGTGACCTTGGACAAAACACTTCACTTCTCTCTGCCTCAGTCTCCTCAGCTGTAAAATGGGTTAAAAACCTTGTTTTTTCCTCTTTTCTTAGAATATAAACTAGATGAATCAAACAATCACTGGTATTTATTGAGATCTTCCTGTATGTAGAGCGCTATACTGAGTGCTTGGGAGAATAATAATAATAACTGTGGTCTTTAAGCACTTACTATTTGCTAATAATAATAATAATAATGTTGGTATTTGTTAAGCGCTTACTATGTGCCGAGCACTGTTCTAAGCGCTGGGGTAGACACAAGCACTGGGGTAGATGCAAGGTAATCAAGTTGGATACAGTCCCTGTCTCACATGGAGCTCTCAGTCTTAATCACATTTTACATATGAGGTAACTCAGGCACAGAAAGGACAAGTGACTTGTCCAAGGTCACAGAGCAGACAAGAGGCAGAGTTAGGGTTAGGACCCAGCCCTTCTGACTCCCAGGCCCGTGCTTTATCCAGTAGGCTATGCTGCTTCTCATAATGGGATTGGTAGACATAATAATGTTGGTATTAAGGTCTTACTATGTTCCGAGCACTGTTCTAAGCACTGGGGTAGATACAGGGTAATCAGATTTTCCCACGTGAGGCTCACGGTCTTAATCCCCATTTACAGATGAGGTAACTGAGACACCGAGAAGTTAAGTGACAAGCCCAAAGTCACACAGCTGATAGGTGGTAGAGCCAGAATTAGAAACCATGACCTCTGACTCCTAAGCCTGTGCTCTTTCCACTGAGCCCACAAGGAACTTACAATCTAGGGCAGAGACAGAGACAGAGAAGCAGTGTGGCTCAGTGGAAAGAGCATGGGCTTGGGAGTCAGAGGTTTGGGAGTCAGAGGTCATGAGTTCGAATCCTGGCTCTGCCACTTGTCAGCTGTGTGACTGTGAGCAAGTCACTTAACTTCTCTGTGCCTCAGTTACCTCATCTGTAAAATGGGGATTAACTGTAAGCTTCACATGGGAAAACCTGATTACCCTGTATCTACCCCAGCGCTCAGAACAGTGCTCGGCACATAGTAAGCGCTTAACAAATACCAACATTATTATTATTATCATTATATTAAATTATGTATATGCACTTAGGGACAGTGTCTTATCTGATTATCTTGTATCTAACCCAGTGCTTACTGTAGTTCTTGGTACAGAATAAGGGCTTAACAAATATCATCAAACCAAGTAGTGATCTGACAGGAATTCTCATTTAGATTGTGTGAGCAAGTATGATAAATAGAAATATTGGGAGGATGAGTGAATGGCAATGTGGTCACAGTGGAAAAGGGCCAGGACAAGTAAGCACTTTTCACTATCAAGTAAAAAGAATGAAAGTATATATTTGAATGACAGAGTTTTGGAAAAACCTAGATTCAGTAAAGATGAACAAGAATTTTCCCTGTTATGCTAGATTTACATGGTGAAAAGAGGAAGAAAAATGGTAATTTCATGGAAGAAGGAAATAGGAAAAGAGCAGTAAATAAGCAGTATTTACAGAGCATCCACTGGGTGCAATGTACTGTACTAAGCACTTGGGAACTGTAAAATGAAGAAGTGGCATATTTCCTGCCCACAAGAAGCTTACACTCTAGGGAGTAAAATGGACAAAATATTTATAAATGGAATAGTATAATCAAATAATTGAATGAACTTGTATATAAAACATCTGAGGTTGAAGTCAAGAGCGTACTTAAGTACTAGAGAAGGCTGATGGGTTGACATAACTTGGGATAATGGGAATGACTCAGGGAAGGCAAGTTGGAGGAGGTGGGCTTTTAGAAGGATATTCCATTCTTTAAGGAGCTCAAGTAGATTTATAAGATGAATGGAAATTAGCATTTAAGAAGAACATTCATTTGGAATTTAAAAAGTCATTATCATGATAAAAAGGGACCTGCTGGGAGACTATCTTTTGAGGAAAGGAAAGTGCCAGAGTGCCAGAGGATAGAAGGAACATTGCAACAAAGCAGCAAAGGAGAATTTGAAGACCGGTTCATTTGTAAATTGTTTGATGCTTTTAATAAGTTATTTGTTTTATGATTAAGCATACAGTACTTAGTTTGCTTCTTAGTGAAGGCAACATATAAATTTGCCCTTCATAGTTGATGTATTGTCTATCCCAAGTTTTTAGTACAATGTTCTACTCCCAAAAGTAGTTCAACAAATACCGTTTATTGATCGAAGATATCACTGACGATAATAAAACCAACACTAATAATGTTAATAATTATTGTATTTGTAAAGTGCTTATTATGTGCTAAACACTGCATTAAGGGCTGGAGTAGATGCATGATAATCAGTTTGGACACAGCCCCCATCCCACAGGGGGGTGGTAGTAGGAATAATAGTAGTAATACTAAAGTGGTAGTGCAAAGGGGACAGCAGTCAGTCATTGCTATTTATTGAGCACTTACTGTTGTGCGGAGCACTGTGCTAAGTGCTTGGAAGAGTCTTGTCTTATGCTGTTGAGTCATCTCTGACCCATAGCGACACCATGGACACATCTCTCCCAGAACACCCCACCTCCATCTGCCATTGTTCTGGTATTGGATCCGTAGAATTTTCTTGGTAAAAAGATGAAAGTGGTTTACCATTGCCTCCTTCCACGCAGTAAACTCGAGTCTCTGTCCTCGAGTCTCTCCCATGACGCTGCTGCCCAGCACAGGGGAGTTTTGACTTGCAGTAGATTGCCTTCCACTTTGTAGGCGCTACCCAAGATAGGAATGGAATGGGAATGCTTGATTCTCCCTCACATGGTCGAGACTGGTAGAGGACTGGAAACTCTCCAGGTGTAACCCTGAGAGGGGACTTGAAAGAGTACAATATAACAATAAACAGACATTCCCTGCCCACAGCAAGCTTACAATCTAGGGGGGTGACAGAAATAAATGAAATAAATATTCAGTAAATGAAATTACAGATATGTACATAAGTGCTGTGGGGCTGGGGGGGGGGATGAATAAAAGGAGCAAGTCAGGGTGACACCAAAGGGAATTGGAGAAGAAGAAAGGAGGGCTTAGTCAGGAAAGGCCTTTTGGAGGAGATGTGCCTTCAGTAAGGTTTTGAAGGTGGGGAGAGTAATTGTCAGATAAGAGGAGGGAGGGAGATCCAACCTAGAGGCAGGTCATGGGCGAGAGGTCAGCGGCGAGATTGACAAGATGGTGGTACAGTGAGAAGGTTAGCATTAGAGGAACAAAGTGTGCAGCTTGGGTTGTAGTAGGAGAGTAGTGAGGTGAATTAGGAGAGGGCAAGGTGATTGCTTTAAAGCCAGCGGTAGGAAATTTCTCCTTGTGGGGAGGTGGATGGGCACCACTGGTAGTGCTTGAGTTGAGGGGAGACATGCCCTGAATGTTTTTGTAGAAAAATGATCTGGGCAGTAGAGTGAAGTATGGAGAAGAGAGGGGAGAAACAGATGTCTGGGAGGTCAGCAAGGAGGCTGGTACAGTAATCAAGGAGGGATAGGATAGGTGATCTGATTAACATGCTAGCAGTTTGGAGGAAAAGGAAAAGGCAGCTTCTAGTGATGTTATGAAGGTGAAACTGACAGAATTTAGTGATGGATTGAATATGTGCGTTGAATGAGAGTGAGGAGTCAAGGATAACGAGAGACAAGAAAAGCTATTGAATTTCCCATTTTACAGATGAGGAAACTGAGGCACAGAAAAGTTGAGTTACTTGCCTGGGGTCACAAAGCAATAAGTTGTATTTACTGAATACTTACTGAGTGCAGACTACTGTACTAAGCACCTGGGAGAGTACAATATAACAATATAATAGAGCTGGTAGACACATTCCCTGCCCACAGTGAGCTTGCAGTCTAGAGGGGGAGGCAGACATTAATGTAAGTACATACGGATTATGGATATGTACATAAATGCTGTGGGGGTGAATAAAGGGAGCAAATCAGGGTGATGCAGAAGGGAGTGGGAGAAAAGGAAATGGGGCTCAAACAGGGAAGGCCTCTTGGAGGAGATATGCCTTCAATAACGTTTTGAGGGTGGGGAGAGTAATTGTTTGTCAGATATGAAGATGGAGGTTTCTCCAGGCCAGATGCAGGATATGGGAGGGAGGTTGGTGGTGAGATAGATGAGACTGAGTTACGGTGAGTAGGTTGGCATTACATTTCCTGCAGAAACGCTCTGGGCATGTCACTCCCCTTTTTAAAAACCTCCAGTGGTTGCCTATCAACCTCCGCACGAAACAAAAACTTCTCACTCTAGGCTTCAAGGCTCTCCATCCCCTTGCCCCCTCCTACTTCTCCTCCTTTTTCTCTTTCTCCTGCCCACCCTGCACGCTCGGCTCCTCTCCCACCCACTTCCTCACCGTCCCCCGTTCTCGCCTATCTCACCGTCGACCCCTGGGCCACGTCCTCCCGCGGTCCTGGAATGCCCTCCCTCCTCACCTCTGCCAAACTAATTCTCTTCCCCTCTTCAAAACCCTACTTAGAGCTCACCTCCTCCAAGAGGACTTCCCAGACTGAGCTTCCACTTTTCCCTCTGCTCCCTCTGCTGCCCCTCTACCCCCCTACACCTCCCCTCAGCTAAGCCCTCTTTTCCCCCCTTTCCCTCTGCTTCTCCCCCTCTCCCTTCCCCTCAGCACTGCGCTCGTTCACTCAATTGTATATATTTTCATTACCCTATTTATTTTGTTAATGAGATGTACATCACCTTGATTCTATTTATTGCTATTGTTTTTGTCTGTCTTTCTCCCCTGATTAGACTGTAAGCCCGTCAATGGGCAGGGACTGTCTCTATCTGTTGCCGATTTGTACATTCCAAGTGCTTAGTACAGTGTTGGTATTTGTATTTGTATTTGTTAAGCGCTTACTACGTGCCGAGCACTGTTCTAAGTGCTGGGGTAGACATAGGGGAATCAGGTTGTCCCACGTGGGGCTCACAGTCTTCATCCCCATTTTACAGATGAGGGAACTGAGGCACAGAGAAGTTAAGTGACTTGCCCACAGTCACACAGCCGACAAGTGGCAGAGGTGGGATTCGAACTCATGAGCCCTGACTCCAAAGCCCGTGCTCTTTCCACTGAGCCACGCTGCTTCTCTGTACAGTGTTCTGCACATAGTAAGTGCTCAATAAAGACTATTGAATAAATACTATTGAATTACAGGAGCAAAGTGTGTGGTATGGGTTAAAGGAGGACAACCCATGTGTCTTTCTGTATCGGTTGAATGAGAGAGGTCATTCGAAGATAATCCTAAAATTATGGGTTTGTGAGATAGGATGGATGGTGGTGCTGTCTACAGTGATGGATAAATCAGGGGGAGGACAGGGTTTGCATAGGAAGATAAATTCTGTTTTGGACACAAATTTGAGGTGTCAGCAGGACATCCAAGTAGAGATATCTTGAAGGTAGAAGAAATGTGAGACTGTAGAGAAGGAGAGGAATCAGGGCTAGAGATGTAGATTTGGGAATCATCCATACAGAGATGGTAGTTGAAGCCATGGGAGTGAATGAGTTCTCCAAAGAAGTGGGTATAGATGGAGATTAGAATGGGATCCAGAACTGAATTTTGAGGGACTCCCACAGTTAGGGGGGATGAAGCAGAGGAGGAGCCCCCAAAGAGACTGAGCAGCTGGAGAGATAGGAGGACCAGGAGAGGGGAATGCCACTGAAGTTGAGGTTAGATAATATTTCCAGGAGAAGAGGGTAGTCGGCAGCATCGAAGGCAGCAGAACGGTTGAGGAGGATTAGGATGGATTAGAAATCATTGGATTTGGCAAGAAGGAGATCACTGGTGACCTTTGAGAGTGTGGTTTCTATGTATCGCAGGGGGTCAAGGAGAGGATTGGAGGAGAGGAAATTGAGACAGTGGTTGTAGACAACTAGCCCAAAGAGGAATGATAAGAGACAGATAGGGTGATAACTGGAGGGAGGCATGTAGTCAAGGGAGGGTTTATTTAGGATAGGGGAGACAAGTGTGTTCAAAAGCAATGGGAAAGAAGCCACTGGAAAGTGAACAGTTGAAGATGGTGAACAATGCAGCATTGTCTGAGGCTTTGTTTTCATGCATTTTTTGGTTGTGTATAAGGTTTCCTGGTGCAGTTTGATCTACTGCTTCTGTTGATGGTCATTCTTCAGATTCTGTTCATTTGATGGTAGTCTCGCTTTGGGTAGGGGAGATGTTGTCACCGAAATCCTTGTCTTGAATCCAAGTGCCAAAATCAGCACTCTGAAAGAACTTCTGATGTACAGTGGGTTCTCTGGGGAAGGAGCTATGATTTCCTGGCAACAATTAGGTCCTTACCTAGAATCCCGAGAGGCAGTATTCCCTCATGGAAAGAGATCGGGCCCGGGAGTCAGAGGATCTGGGTTCTAATCCCTGCTCTGCCAGCTGTTTGCTGTGTGAACTTTGGCAAGTCACTTGACTTCTCTGTGCCTCTGTTACCTAAACTGTAAAATGGGGATTAAATCCTCCTCCTGCCAATTTAGACAATCAACCCCATGCGGAACAGGAACTGCATCCAGCCTGTTAAACTTGTATCTACCCTAGTATTTACAACAGTACTTGACACCTCATAAGCACTTAACAAATATCATAAAACAGCCCTGCCCAAAGCTATTTGTGAGCAAGGAATGTCACCGTTTATTATTGTGTTGTACTAACCCAAGCCCTTAGAACAGTGCTCTGCACATAGTAAGCGCTCGGTAAATACAGTTTAATGAAAATAGGAGATAATGAGGTCTCCCGTTCACAGAGACAGATGCTTTGCACGTAGTAACGCTTAACAAATGCCATCGTTATTATTATAATTATCTAAGTCCTGAAACTTCAAGATCAAGGAGGAATTGATTCTGGTGCCAGTGCTGTCAGTGCACCACTCACACCTGATAATAATAATAATAATGATAATAATTACGGTACTTATTGAGTTCTTACTATGTGCCAAGCACCATTCGAGGCACTGGGGTATCTACAAGTTAATCAGGTTGGACATAGTCCCTGCCTCACATGGGGCTCACAAACTTAATCCTTATTTTACAGATAAGGCAAGCGAGGCCCAGAGAAGTGAAGTGACTTGTCCAAGGTGAAGTCGGGATTAGAACTCAGGTCCTTCTGACTCCCAGGTCTGTGCTGTATCCACTAAGCCGTGCTCCTTCTCAACCTCTTGTACCTGCCAATCATGTTCCCACCAGCATTTAGGCGGGCAGGTGTGAAGCACCTCCAGAAGGGCATTAATCAATCAGTGGCATTTACTGAGCTCTTCCTGTGAATGGAGACTGTACTAAACACCTGTGAAAATATAGCAGAGGTGGTAGACACAATCTCTGCCCACAGGGAACTTACATTCTACAGGGGGAGGCTGCATTAAAAGGCAAATGTGGTCTTCCTCCACATTAGTTGCCACAAGCAGATCCATTCATTCATTCATTCGATTGTATTTATTGAGCACTTACTGTGTTCAGAGCACTGTACTAAGCACTTGGGAAGAGTATAATACAACAGTAAATGGACACATTCTCTGCCTACAAAGACCTTATAGTCTAGAGGTGGGGAAACAGACATCGATACAAATAAATTATGGATATTTAAACAAGACCCAATCTCCTGATTCTTCCACATGGACCAAGAAGCAGTGAAGCAGCGTGGCTCAGTGGAAAGAGCACAGGCTTAGGAGTCAGAGGTCTTAGGAGTCAGAGGTCATGGGTTCTAATCCAGGCTCTGCCACCTGTCAGCTGTGTGACTTTGGGCAAGTCACTTAACTTCTCCGTGCCTCAGTTACCTCATCTGTAAAATAGGGATTAAGACTGTGAGCCTCACGCGGGACTACCTGTTTACCCTGTATCTACCCCGGTGCTTAGAACAGTGCTCGACACATAGTAAGCGCTTAACAAATACCAACATTATTATAGTGAAGGTATTACTGTAACACAGCCTTGAAGAACGTAAGCTTATTGTAGGCAGAGAATGTCACCGTTTATTGTTGTAGTGTACTTTCCCAAGCGCTTAGTACAGTGCTCTGCACACAGTAAGCACTCAATAAATATGATTGAATGAATGAATTATAACTTGTATTTGTATTTAATAAATGGCATTTATAGAACACTTACTGTGTTCAGAGTACTGTACTAAGTGTTTGGGAGAGTATTTATTTGCTATTGTTTTAATGAGATGTTCTTCCCCTTGATTCTATTTATTACCATTGTTCTTGTCTGTCTGTCTCCCCCTAATAGACTGTAAGCCCATCAAAGGGCAGGGACTGTCTCTATCTGTTACCGATTTGTACATTCCAAGTGCTTAGTACAGTGCTCTGCACATAGTAAACGCTCAATAAATACTATTGAATGAATGAATGAATGAATGAATGAATGAATACAATACAGTGGAGTTGGTGGACATGTTCCCTGCCTACAACTAACAGTCCAAAAGGGAAGACAGATATAAACACAAATGAATAAATTATGAATATGTGCATAAGTGCTTTGGATTTAGTGTAGGGTGAGAACCAAGTACATAGATGACAGAAAAGCAAGGGAGGTGTGGAAATGAGGGTTTAATCGGGGAAAGTCTCTTGGAGGAGATGTGACCTTAATAATAGGTGGGGAGTGTCTCTCATATATGGAGAGGGAGAGAGTTCCAGGCCAGAGAGAGGATGTGGGAAAGAAAGTGGCAGAGAGATAAAGAGGTAGAATCTCTAGACCTTAAGCTTGTTGTGTGCAGGGAACGTGTCTACCGACTCTGATACGCAGAATGGCATAGTGGATAGAGCATGGGCCCGTGAGTCAGAAGGTCATAGGTTCTAATCCCGGCTCTGCCACTTGTCTGCTGTGTGACCTTGGGCAAGCCACTTCACTTCTCTGGGCCTCAGTAACCTCACATGTAAAATGGGCTTGAGACTGTGAGCCCCACATGGGAAAGGGACTTGTCCAACCCGATTTGCTTGTATCTACCCCAGCACTTATTACAGTGCTGGCACATAGTAAGCACTTCAGAAATACCATCATTATTTTACTTTCCCAAGCACTTAATATAGTGGTCTGTATTTGGTCAGTGCTCTATACATACTATTTATTGACTGAGTGAGGCACAGTGAGCAAGCTGGTGCTAGAAGAGTTAAGTGTGGGGGCTGAGCTGTAGTAGATCAGTATGGTGAGGTAGGAGCGGGGTAAGCTGATTGAGTGCTTGAAAGCTGAGGGTAAGTAGTTTGAGTATTCATAGAGTGTTTTCATTTTCTCCACTACTACTTGTTGCATCCAGGCTCACTTCATCTGCTTTGTATCTTCATTTCCTAATCTATAAAACATGGGCCATGATCTATTTGCGAAGCTTATAAAAAGTTCACCATATCCTTTACTACTATGGCCCATGTACACATTTAGTGCAGGACCCTGCACACAATGTGAGTTAAATAAAATAACATGGGTTGATTGATTTCAATACATAATGTTTAATGCATAAAACCTGCTGACAGGACAGAAAGTTAGAGCATTTTTCAACTTGCACTGGCTCTTCTATGGAACTCCTGAGCACATTGGATGAGTGATTTAAGAAGTGGTCCCTGACTGCCTTGAAAGAATAAATGAATCTAAAATGCTGTCTAAAACAGACTCAAGATGCAGATTACCTTTCTGCCTGAGTCTAGTATGGCTCATTTAAATTGTGACCCCTGTTTAAAGATAAACTGCATTGTCATTAATATTAATGATAACATTAATGATGATATTTGTTTAGGGCTTTCCACTGTGCCAAGCACAGTCTTAAGTGGAGGGTAGGTAGATACAATATATGCCGGTTGGACACAGTCCCTATAGCACATCAGACTCATAGTCATAGGATAATGTAGAAAGGATATCTTATCCCTATTTTCACAGATAAAAGCCCATGTGGGACAGGAACTGTGTATGATTATCTAGTTTCTACCCCAGAATTGGCCAGCTTTAGGCACAGAGTAAGTGTTTAATAAATATCAATCAGTGGTATTTATTGAACACATACTGTGTGCAGAGCACTGTGCTAAGTGCTTGGGAGAGCTTAGTCGACAGCCCGTGTCCACAGTGAGTTTACAGTCTAAAGGGGGATAGAGAGACATTAATATAAATAAATAAATTAGCGTTGTGGGGCTGAGGGTGGGATAAATCTATTGGTTGCCAAATTGTGCTCTCCAAGTGCTTAGTACAGTGCTCTGCACATAATAAGTGCTCAGTAAATACGATTGAATCAATAAATATCAAAATTAGGTTCAATCAGAGCTCAGAGGAGTTTAGTGGTTTCCCCAACAATTAGGAGTTACATCCAGAATTCATACCTTTTGTATATAAAAATAGCATCCAAGGCTCTTATACCTCATCCAGTCATTTGTCCTTTAACGTATACTGCAATCCTAATTCTAGTTTTTGGATGTAGTCGTTCTATAAATTGAAAATTCAAGAACACTGTCTCGCTATAAAGCTGCCGAATATTCAGTATCAGCCAATTATCAAATTTCTCAGACTCAGTGGGAAAGGGGGAGGATTCAACTTTCTTCTTGCTCCCTATTGCCACTTTCACACCATCCCACTTCTCCCATCCCTCTTTCCCTTCCTTCAAAGTCAATATCATCTGCCTCTACCACCCACTCCTATTACTAGTCACCGTCATCTACTGACCCCCAAGCATCACCTCCAACTTTTTCATCCATTTTTATCCCTTTCTCACATTCCCTCTTTTTTTCTCCATTCTTACATTGATCCTTGGGGACTTGAATATCCGTGTAGATGTTCCTGACGACCCTTCCTCTGCCCGCTTTCTATCGCTCCCCAACTCCACTGACCTCCGCTCCACTCCACCTCGCCCAACTCTCCAACTTGGACACGCATTTGATCTCATCATCTCTCTTCATTGTAAAATCCCTACCCTCACCAAACTCTGAAATCCCTCTATCTGATCACGGTCTCCTCACCTGCCTTCCCTCCTACACATCCCCTCCCCACAAATCTGCCCTGTTCCCCCACAGAGATCTCTGATCTTTTCGCCCTATCCATTTTTCTCGTCAGAATGCCCCCCCCCCCATCCTTACTGACTCCCAAGCCCATTGCCCTTGTCAGTTGTTTCAGATTTTTAACACCCTCCTCAAACCCACTGTCCTCCTTGTATCCCCCATATCTTGCCTCTAACTGAAACCGTCAGGCATGATCTCCCTAAAATCTCCCCTGCTCCTCTCCAGTCCTCCCCATCTCTGGCTCCTTCTTCGACTCTCCCATCTTTCCCAGCGGGAACTCAAGAAGAGATCTCCTGCCTTCTCTCAAAACCCACCCCCTCCACGTTGCCTCTGATCCCATCCCTACACACCTTATCAAAACTCTTGCTCCCTCCCTTCTTCCCTCTTGGACCATCACCTGTTCGCTCTTCATTAGCTCCCCCCCCCCCACTGCTTTAAAACATACTCATGCCTCCCCTATCCTAAAAAAAAACCCTCCTTTGATACCATGGCTCCCTCCCATTATCACCCCATCTCCCTCCTACCATTCCTCTCCAAACTCCTTGATGATGATGATGGATTTTTGTTAAGCGCTCCCTATGTGCTGAGCTCTGTTCTAAGTGCTGGAGTAGATACAAGGTAATCAGGTTGTCCCACGTGGGGCTCACAGTCTTAATTCCCATTTTACAGATGAGGTAACTGAGGCACAGAGAAGTTAAGTGACTTGCTCAAAGTCACACAGCTGACAAGTGGTGGAGTCGGCATTTTGACTACCATCTCTACGCAGATGACACGCAGATCTACATCTCCGCCCCTGTCCTCTCCCCCTCCCTTCAGGCTCGCATCTCCTCCCGCCTCCAGGATGTCTCCACCTGGATGTCGGCCCGCCACCTAAAACTCAACATGAGCAAGAACTGAACTCCTCATCTTCCCTCCCAAACCCGGTCCTCTCCCAGACTTCCCTATTACCGTGGATGGCACGACCATCCTTCCTGTCTCTCGGGCCCGCAATCTCGGTGTCATTCTTGACTCGTCTCTCTCGTTCACCCCACACATCCTATCCGTTACCGAGACCTGCCGGTTTCACCTTTACAATGTCGCCAAGATCCGCCCTTTCCTCTCCACCCAAACGGCTACCTTACTGCTACGGGCTCTCGTTAAAACCTGGCTAGACTACTGTGTCAGCCTTCTCTCTGATCTCCCTTCCTCCTCTCTCGCCCCACTCCAGTCTATTCTTCACTCCGCTGCCCGGCTCATCTTCCTGCAGAAACGATCTGGGCATGTCACTCCCCTTCTTAAACAACTCCAGTGGTTGCCTATCAACCTCCGCTCCAAACAAAAACTCCACATTCTAGGCTTCAAGGCTCTACGTCACCTTGCCCCTTCCTACCTCTCCTCCCTTCTCTCTTTCTACCGCCCACCCCGCACGCTCCAATCTTCTGCCGCCCACCTCCTCACCGTCCCTCGGTCTCGCCTATCCCGCCGTCGACCCCTGGGCCACGTCCCCCCGCGGTCCTGGAATGCCCTCCCTCCTCACCTTCGCCAAACTGATTTTCTTACCCTCTTCAAAACCCTACTTAAAACTCACCTCCTCCAAGAGGCCTTCCCAGACTGAGCTCCCCTTCTCCCTCTACTCCCTCTACCACCTCCCCTTCACCTCTCCGCAACTTAACCCTCTTTTCCCCCCATCTCCCTCTACTCCTCCCCCTCTTCCTTCCCATCCCCTCAGCACTGTACTCGTCTGCTCAACTGTATATATTTTCATTACCCTATTTATTTTGTTAATGAAATGTACATCGCCTTGATTCTATTTAGTTGCCATTGTTTTTACGAGATGTTCTTCCCCTTGACTCTATTGCCATTGTTCTTGTCTGTCTGTCTCCCCCGATTAGACTGTAAGCCCGTCAAAGGGCAGGGACCGTCTCTATCTGTTGCCGACTTGTTCATTCCAAGTGCTTAGTACAGTGCTCTGCACATAGTAAGCACTCAATAAATACCATTGAATGAATGAATGAACCTTTGACTCCCAAGCCCATGCTCTTTCCACTAAGCCACACTGCTTCTTGAACGAGTTGTCTACACACCTCCAATATAGTTTTTGCCTCCTTCATTCTATAGAAACCAAAGTCACCAACTCCAATGGCCTCTATTCCATTCTCAACCTCTCACTTGCCTTCAACATTTTCGACCACTAGCTTCTACTTGAAACATTACCCAGCCTTGGTTTCACTGACATGTCCTTTCCTGATTCTCCTCCTATCTCTCTGGCTGCTTCTTCTCAGCCTCTTCATGGGCTCCTCCTCTGCCTCCCAACCCCTAACAGTGGATCTCCCACAAGGCTCAGTTCTGGGTCCCTTTCCATTCTCTATCTATAACCACTCCCTTGGAGAACTGTTCGCCCCCATGACTTCAGTTACCATTTTTATGTGGATGATTCCCCAATCTACATCTCCAGCCCTGATCTCTCTCCTTCTTTGAAGTCTCACATTTCCTCCTGCCTTCTGGACATCTCTACTTGGATGTTCAACCAACACATCAAAGTTAACATGTCCAAAACAGAAGTCTTTATCTTCCCACACAAACCCAGTCCATTCCATGACTTTCCCACCACTGTAGGCAGGACTACCATCTTCCCTAACTCAAAAGCCCATAACCTTGGTGTTATTCTTGACTCATCTTTCTCAGCCAGCCCACATATTCAATCTGTCACCAAATCCTGTTGGTTCAACCTTCACAACATTACTAAAATCTGCCCTTTCCTCTCCATCTGTAATGCTACCATGTTAATCCGAGCACTTATCCTATCCCACTTTGATTACTGCATCAGCTTCCTTACTGACCTCTCTGCCTCTTGTTTCTCCCCACTCCAGTTCATATTACACTATGCTGCCCATATCATATTTCTACAAAACCATTCGGTCCATGTTTCCCCAGTCCTCAAGAACATCCAATAGTTGCCCATCCACTTCCGCGTCAAACAGAAACTCCTTACCCTCAACTTTGAAGCCCTCAATCACCTTGCCCCCTCCTACCATATCTTCCTGATTTCCTACTACAACCAGCCTGCACACTTCTCTCCTCTACTGCCAACCTACTTACTGTATTTCAATCTCATCTATCTCACCATTTACCTCTTGCCCACACACTCCCTCTTGCCTGGAACTCCCTCCCTCTTCACAACCAGCAGATTATCTCTTTCCCCTCCTTCAAAGCCTTATTTAAAGTATATCTCCTCCAAGTCGCCCTCTCTCACTAGGCCCTCATTCCTCTTTTTTTATGATATTTGTTAAGTGCTTACCATGAGCCAGGCATTGTACTGAGCACTGGGGTAAGATACAAGCTAATCAGGTTGCATATAATCCATGTCCCATGTAGAGCTTCTCAGTCTTAATCCCCATTTTAATAAGGAGGCACTGAGAAGTTAAGCAATTTGTCCAGGGTCACACAACAAACAAGTGGTGGAGCCAAGATGAGAACCCAGGTCTTTCTGACCCCCAAGCTTGGGCTCTCTCTTTTAGGCCACTCTGCTTCTCCAGCTCTTCTCTTTTCTTCTCCCACTCCCTTTTGCATCATCCTTGCTCTTGGATTTCTATCCCTTATTCACTCTCGTTCATATGCATCTCCATAATTTATTTTCATTAATGCCTGCCTCTCCCTCTAGACTGTAAGCTCATGGTGGGCAGGTAAAGTGTCTATTAACTCTGTTTGAGTGTGCTCTCGCAATCACTCAGAACAGTGCACTGCACACAGTAAATCCTCAGTAAATATGATAGATTGATTCAATTTATCATAGTCACCATAATTTATCGAGCACCCTCAAGAATAAAGCATTGTCTTAGTGAGTAAGGAGATATTTGTTGGGATAGCTGGGGTTCATGTCCTCAGGCAGATTTCATTTTTTAGCAGAGACTAGAAAGCCATCCAATTGCAAGAATGAGTGAAATGGGGAGAAGGGAAGCACTGTGATACTCGTGTCTCCCCTATCCTAAGAAACCCTCTCTTGTCCCCATGTCTCCCTCCATTTATCACCCCATCGCCCTCATACCTTTCCTCTCCAAACTCCTTGAAGAGATTGTCTAAACCTGCTGTCTCAAATTCCTCTCCTCCAATTCATTCCTTGACCACCTCCAATCTGGATTCCATCCCCTTCACTGCACAGAAACTGCCTTCCACAGAACTGCTCTTACCAGTGATCTCCTTCTTGCCAAATCCAATGGTCTCTACTTGATTCTAATCCTCCTTGACCTCTCAGCTGCCTTTGTTACCATGAACCACCCCATTCTCCTTGAAAAGTTATCCAACCTTGGCTTCACTGACTCTTTTCTCTCTTGGTTCTTCTCCTGTTTCTCTGGCCATTCATTTTCAGTCTCCTTCATGGGCTTCTCCTCTGCCTCCCACCCCCTAACTGTGGGGATCCCTTAAGATTCAGTTCTGGGTCCCCTTCTATTTTTCATCGCCACTCACTCCCTTGGAGAACTCATTCACTCCCATGGCTTCAACTAACAACTCTGTGCAGATGACTCCCTAATCTACATCTCCATCCCTGATCTCTCCCCCTCTCTGTGGTCTCGCTTTTCCTCTTCATTCATTCAGTAGTATTTATTGAGTGCTTACTATGTGCAGATCACTGTACTAAGCACTTGGAATGTACAATTTGGCAACAGATAGAGACAATCCCTGCCCAATGATGGGCTCACAGTCTAAACAGAGGAGACAAACAGCAAAGCAAAACAGAACAGAACAAAAACAAGAAAAAAATCATCAAGATAAATAGAATCAAGGGGATGTACACCTCATTAACAAAATAAATAGGGTAATAAATCATATATACAAATAAACACAGTTCTGAGGGGAAGGGAAGGGGGAGGAACAGAGGGTGGAGTGGGAGGGCAGGGGAGAGAGAGCAGAGGGAAAGGGGGGCTCAGTCTGGGAAGCCCTCTAGAAAGAGGTGAGCTCTCAGTAGGGCTTTGAAGAGGGGAAGAGAGTTTGGCAAACGTGAGGAGGGAGGGCATTCCAGGACAGCGACAGGACGTGGGCTAGGGGTCGACGGTGAGATAGGCATGAATGGGGGACAGTGAGGAGGTGAGCGGCAGAGGAGCGGAGTGTATGGTGTGGGCCGTAGACAGAGAGAAGAGAGGTGAGGTAGGAGGGGGCAAGGTGATGGAGAGCTTTGAAGCCAAGAGTGAGGAGTTTTTGTTTTGTGCAGAGGTTGATAGGCAACCACTGGAGGCTTTTGAGGAGGGGAGTGACATGTCCAGAGCATTTCTGTAGGAAGATGATCTGGGCAGCAGAATGAAGAATAGACTGGAGTGGGGAGAGAGAGGAGGAAGGGAGATCCAAGAGGAGGCTGACACAATAATCCAGTCGGGATATTATGAGAGCTTGTACCAGCACGATAGCCATTTGGATGGAGAGGAAAGGGCGGATCTTGGCGATACTGTAAAGGTGAGGCCGGCAGGTGTTGGTGACAGATTGGATGTGTGGGGTGAAGGAGAGAGCTGAGTCAAGGATGACACCAAGGTTGCGGGCCTGTGAGACGGTAAGGATGGTCGTGCTGTCCACAGTGACAGGGAAGTCAGGAAGAGGACAGGGTTTGGGAGGGAAGATAAGGAGCTCAGTTTTGGACATGTTGAGTTTTAGGTGGCGGGCAGACATCCAGGTGGAGATGTCCTGGAGGCAGGAGGAGATACGAGCCTGAAGGGAGGGGGAGAGAACAGGGGAGGAGATGTAGATTTGGGTGTCATCTCCAGAGATGATAGTTGAAGCTGTGGGAGCAAATGAGTTCACCAAGAGAGTGAGTGTAGATGGAGAACAGAAGAGGGCCAAGAACTGATCCTTGAGGAACCCCTATAGTTAGTGGATGGGAGGGGAAGGAGGAGTCCGCGAAGGAGACCGAGAATGAACGGCCAGAAAGATAAGAGGAGAACCAGGAGAGGATGGAGTCCATGAAGCCAAGGTGAGATAAAGTGTGGAGGAGAAAGGGATGGTCGACAGTGTCAAAGGCAGCTGAGAGGTCAAGGAGGATTAGGATAGAGTAGGAGCCAATGGATTTGGCAAGGAGTCATGGTGACCTTTGAGAGAGCAGTTTTGGTGGAGTGGAGGGGACGGAAGACAGATTGGAGGGGGTCCAGGAGAGAGTTGGAGATGAGAAATTCAAGGCAGCAAGTCTGTAAGCCCGTCAGTGGGCAGAGATTGTCTGTTGCTGAATTGTACATTACAAGCACTTAGTACAGTGCTCTGCACATAGTAAGTGCTCAATAAATACTATTGAACAAATAGATGACTCGTTCTAGGAGTTTGGAAAGGAAGGGTAGGAGGGAGATAAGACAATAACTGGAAGGGGAAGTGGGGTCGAGAGAGGGTTTTTTAGGATGGGAGAGACATGGGCATGTTTAAAGTCAGAGGGGAAGAAGCCATTGGAGGGTGAGTGGTTAAAGATAGAAGTGAAGGTAGGGAGGAGGGAAGTGGAGATAGTTTTTATAAGGTGAGCGGGAATGGGGTCCGAAGCACAGGTGTAAGGGGTGACATTTGTGAGGAGGGAGGAGATCTCCTGTGAAGATACTGCAGGGAAGGATGGGAAAGAAGGGGAGAGGGTTGGGAGTGGGGGGGATTGGAGAAGGGGGAGGGGTGACTTTGGGGAGCTGATAGTGTTAATTTTCATAATGAAGTAGGTGGCCAGATCAATGGGTTAGGGATGGGGGAGGGGGAGGAACAGGGGACCTGAGGAGAGAATTAAAAGTCCAGAACAATTGGCGGGGATGAGGGGCATGGGCATCAATGAGGGAAGAAAAATAGTTTTGCCTGGCAGAGGAGAGGGCAGAGTTAAGGCAGGAAAGGATTAATTTGAAATGAATAAGGTTGGCTTGGTGCTTAGACCTTCGCCAGCAGCGCTCAGCAGCTCGATCATAAGAGTGAAGGAAGCAGAGGCAGAGATCCAGGGCTGCAGGTTAGTGGAGCAAGAGCGGTGGAGAGAAAGGGGGGCGAGTGAGTTGAGATGAGTAGAGACGGTGGAGTTGAGAGCGGTAACCTGATCATCGAAAGTGGGAAGAGAAGATAGGGAGGCAAGGTGGGGTTCAAGACATCTCTACTTGGAAGTCCTTTAATCACTTCAAGCTTAACGTGTCCAAAATAGAACTCATCAATCCACTCAAGCCCTGTCCTCCCCCTGACTTCCCCATCACTGTAGACGGCACCACCATCCTTCCTGTCTCACAAGTCCAGAACCTTGACATTATCCTTGATGCCTCTCTCATTCAGCCCATATGTTCAAATCATCATTAAATCTTGTTGGTCCCACCATCGCAGTATCGCTAAAATCTACCAATTTCTCTCCATCCGAACTGCTACCATGTTAATACAATCATTTATCTTATCCCACTTGGATTACTGCGTCAGCCTCCTTGCTGACCTCCCAACCTTCTGTCTCTCCCCACTCCAGTCCATATTTCACTGTGCTGCCCAGATCTTTTTTCTACAAAAATGTTCAGGACGTGTCACCTCACTCCTCCAGAAACTGCAGTGGTTGCCCATCCACCTCCATATCAAACAAAAACTGCTCACCATTGACTTTAAAGAACTCCACCACCTTGCCCACTCCTACCTTACACTGCTACTCTCCTACTACCACCCAGGCCACACACTATAGTCCTCTAATGGTAACCTTCTTACTGTGCCTCAATCTCGCCTATCTTGCCACCGATCCCTCATCCACGTCCCGTCTCTGGCCTGGCACGCCCTCCCTCCACTAATCCGACGGGCATTCTCCCCCCATTCAAGGCCTTATTGAAGGCACATCTGCTCCAAGAGGTCTTCCCCTAAGTCCCCCCTTTCCTCTTGTCCCACTCCCTACTACATCGGCCTGACTTCCTCCCTTTTCTCTCCCCACCCAAGCCCCACGGCATTTATGTACGTGGCTCCGTGGAAAGAGCATGGGTTTAGGAGTCAGAGGTTCATTCATTCATTCAATAGTATTTATTGAGCTCTTACTATGTGCAGAGCACTGTATTAAGCACCTGGAATGTACAAATCGGCAACAGATAGAGACAGTCCCTGCCCTTTGACGGGCTTACAGTCTAATCGGGGGAGACAGGCAGACAAGAACAATGGCAATAAATAGAGTCAAGGGGAAGACCATCTCATAAAAACAATGGCAAATAAATAGAATCAGGGTGATGTACATCTCATAAAACAAAATAAATAAGGTGATGAAGATATATACAGTTGAGCAGACGAGTACAGTGCTGAGGGGGTGGGACGGGAGATGGGGAGGAGGAGAGGGAAAAGGGGGAGAAGAGGGTTTAGCTGCGGAGAGGTGAAGGCAGGGTAGAGGGAGCAGAGGGAAAAGGGGGGAGCTCAGTCTGGGAAGGCCTCTTGGAGGAGGTGAGCTTTAAGTAGGGATTTGAAGAGGGGAAGAGAATTAGATTGTCGGAGGTGAGGAGGGAGGGCATTCCAGGACCGCGGGAGGACGTGGCCCAGGGGTCGACGGCAGGATAGGCGAAAACGAGGGACGGTGAGGAGGTGGGCGGCAGAGGAGCGGAGCGTGCGGGGTGGGCAGTAGAAAGAGAGAAGGGAGGAGAGGTCATGGGTTCTAATCCCGGCTCCGCCACTTTTCAGCTGTGTGACTTTGGGCAAGTCATTTAATTTCTCGGTGCCTCAGTTACCTCATCTGTAAAATGAGGATTAAAAGCCTGAGCCCCACAGGGGACAACCTGATTACCCTGTATCTACTCCAGCGCTTAGAACAGTGCTCAGCACACAGTAAGCACCAACATTATTATTATTATTATATCTGTATTTTATTTATATTAATGTCTGTCTCCCCCCATCTAGACTGTAAGCTCACTGTGGGCAGAAAATGTGTCTGTTTATTGTTGTACTCTCCCAAGTGCTTAGTACAGTGTTCTGCACAGAGTAAGTGCTCAAGGAATATGATTGAATGAGTGAATTGTTCCACTAATTATAATAATAATAATAATAACATTGATGGTATGGTATTTGTTAAGCTCTTACTATGTTTCAAGCACTATTCTGAAAACTGGGGTTGGACACAGTCCCTGTTCCACATGGGGCTCACAGTTTTAATCCCCATTTTACAGATGAGAAAACTGAAGCAGAGAAAAGTGACTTTCCCAAGGTCACATAGCAGGCAAGTGGTGGAGTCAGGATTAGAATTCAGTTCCTTCTGACTCTAAGGCCCATCCTCTAGCCACTAGGCCAAACCTTCTCCTATCCGAGAGGTTAACTAAGAAAAACTTCCTGGTGGAGATGGTGCTTGCATTGGGATTCCAAGGAAGGGAGGGATTTGGTGGAGGCAAAGAGAAGTCACATGGCCTAGTGGATAGAACACAGGCCTATGAGTCAGAAGGATTTGTGTTCTAATCCCAGCTCTGCCACTTGGCTGTTATATGACCTTGAGCAGGTCATGTATCTTTTCTGTATCTCAGTTGTCTCATCTGTAAAATAGGTATTAAGGCTGTTAGCTCCATGTGGGACATGGAATGTGCCCCACCTGATTAGCATGTACCTACCCAGCGCTTAGTAGAGTGCCTGGCACATAGTAAGCGCTTAACAAATACCATAAAAAAAAACAAGTGAGAGAAGGGTTTGGTTGTTCTGTATCTGAAAAGTATCTGAGTTGGTAGAGGAAAGCCAGGTTACTATGCGGAAGTTGAGCTGAGAATTTCTTTGGGCACTGGTCTACCTGAGCTCTGCTTTCAGCTGCTGAATCGGAAAGAATTTTTAAGTGTTCCCACAAAGTCACGCTGAGATTCCTGCTACTAATCAACATGCATCTTGGTGACAAATGTGGCTACTTGTGGGGCAATAGACGTATCATAAAAGGAAGATGGAAAAGAAAAATGAGTCCATCGTCACTAAATCTCTAGTGCTTCTGCAGAGATGATTTGTTGAAACTTGCTGAGAGCATAATTTCATTGGCTCAGCAATTTAGATTTCACAGTTATGTCAAAACCCTGAACAACAGAAACAAGAGGCTCATTAAAAGGCCCTTCTTCATCTATTGCTGATGAAAGATGATCTTCATAAGGGCCGAAGAAAATAGATGTTTATAGGATGTGGGACCCATTGATAACAAGGCAAGCACTTTGCAAAAGTTAATTGAGCAAAGCTGTTTGCCAAGGCAGAAAGTGGTCTACAATGAATGATAAAGCTGATTAAATAGGAAGTTTGGAATCTCATCAGGGTGGAATTGAATGTTGTAGGAAGTCCAATGAGAACGTATTGTGCTGTAGCACAAAAGGATATTAATATGTCAAACAGTTGTGAGGCTGGCCAAGTCTACTCCAAGGGAAGCTCAAAAAATAGGGGTATTAGGGACATTTGTTTTGGGGTGGGTTTTCCTTCAAATGAATTCAGTGACCAGTGTTTGGCTGAGGTGATGATAAAATGTCTAATACATGTTTTGGAGTTAAAAAAAAAAAAAAGCTTCTTAGGGACCCAAATCGCTTTTGCCTTAACCTTGTATCTAAGTGTAGTGGCTAGAGCACAGGCCTGGGAGTCAGAAGGTCATGGGTTCTAATCCCTGCTCCACCACTTGTCTGCTCTGTGACCTTGGGCAAGTCACTTCACTTCACAGTACCTCAGTCACCTCATCTGTAAAATGGGGATTGAGACTGTGAGCCCCATGTGGGACAGGGCCTGTGTCTAACTCCCTGGGTCTAACTCAATTTGCTTGTATCCACCCCAGTGCCTAGAACAGTGCCTGGCACATAGTAAGCATTTAACCAATCCCTTAATTTTTATTACCTCAATGCTTAAAATGTAGTAAGTGCTTAATATATGCCATCAGCCTTATTATCACTTAAACTCTCTACATATCTCTTTACCCAGTGGTAAAAATGAAGCAATATTTCTTAGAAGTAGCAAAGTATAGTGGAAAGAACTCAGGGCTGGAAAACTGAGGTCCTCACTTTTAATCCTGGCTCTACCACTTACCTCCTATAGGACCTTGGGAAAGTCACTTAACTTCACTGTGCTCCCGTTTCTGCATCTGAAAATCAGGGATTAAATATCTGTTCTCCCTTCTTCTTAGATTGGGAGCTAAATGAGGAACAGGGGCCGGGTCCCACCTGATGATCTTGTATCTACCTCAGCACCTAGAATAGTGTTTGGCACATAATTAGTGCTTAACAGATCCCACATACTATGGGTGGACCTCAAATCCTGGGAAGCAGCATGGCTCAGTGGAAAGAGCCTGGGCTTCAGAGTCTGAGGTCATGGGTTCGATTCCTGGCTCTGCCACTTGTCAGCTGTGTGACTGTGGGCAAGTCACTTCACTTCTCTGTGCCTCAGTTACCTCATCTGTAAAATAGGGATTAACTGTGAGCCTCCTGTGGGACAACCTGATGACCCTGTTTCTACCCCAGCTCTTAGAACAGTGCTCTGCACATAGTAAGCGCTTAATAAATACCAACATTATTATTAAATCCTGGCTCCACCCTAGTCTGCGTGTGACCTTGGACAAGTCACTTTACTTCTCTGTGCCTCAGTTATCTAATCTGTAAAATGGGGATTGAGACTGTGAGCTCTAAATGAGACAGGACTGTGTCCAACTCGATTTGCTTGTATCCACCCCAGCGTTTAGTACAGTACTTGATACATAGTAAGCGCTTAACAAATGACATCACTGTTATTATTATTATGGGGAAAACTGTTAATCTGCCCCGGGCCCAACAGAGCTTTAATCCTGCCCTGTTGTCACTTCTTCCGCCTTCGTGAACATATCTACCAACTCTTTTCTATTATACTTTTCCAAGCGCTTAGTACAGTGCCCTGCATTCATTCATTCAATTGTATTTATTGAGTGCTAACTGTGTGCAGACCACTGTACTAAGCGCTAGGGAAGTACAGTTCAGCAACAAGTAAAGACCATCCCTTCCCACAGTGGGCTCACAGCCTAGAAGGGGAGAGACATACATCAAAACAAGTAAACGGAATCAGTACCATCATTATAAATAGAATTATAGATATATACACATCATTAATAAAAATAAATAGAAGTGTAATTATAAATATGTACATATATACACAAGTGCTGTGGGGCGGGGGGGAATAGAGCAAAGGGAATGAGTTGGGGAGATGAGGGAGAGGAGGGAGAGAAAAGGAAAAGGGGGTGCTTCGTCTGGGAAGGCCTCCTGGAGGAGGTGAGCTTTCAGTATGGTTTTGAAGGGGGAAAGTGTGCTAGTTTGGTGGATTTGAGGAGGGAGGGCATTCCAGACCAGAGGTAGGACATGGTTCAGGGGTCGACGGAGGGACAGGTGAGAAGAAGTCAAAGTGAAACAATTAGTACCAGAGGACACCCTAAGTGCTCAATAATTACTATTGGTTGATTGACTCTTTTTTAACCCCGCTAGATTTTGAGGCTCATATGGGATGTGGATCTCATCTGGACTTACTGCACTGTACAAACCTAGGCTTAATTCAGTACTTGGCTCATAACGAGCCCTTAGCAAACATCAAAATTATTTTTTATGGAATTCATTAAGCGCTTACTATAAACCAGGCACTGGACTAAGCGCTGAAGTAGCTGTCACACAGTCAGCTGTGTGACTGTGGGCAAGTCACTTAACTTCTCTGTGCCTCAGTTCCCTCATCTGTAAAATGGGGATTAAGACTGTGAGCCCCACGTGGGACAACCTGATTCCCCTGTGTCTACCCCAGCGCTTAGAACAGTGCTCTGCACATAGTAAGCGCTTAACAAATACCAACATTATTATTAGATACAAGCAAATCAGTTTGGATCCAGTCTCTGGCACACATGGCCTTAATCCCCAATCCCCAGTTTACAAATGAGGTAACTGAAGCACAGAAATGTGAGGTGATTTGCCAAAGATCATATGACAGACAAGTGGCGGAGCAGGGATCAGAACCTAGATCCTTCTGACTCCCAGATCCGTGCGGTATCCACCTGGCCATGCTACCTCTCATCGTAGCAATTGTTACTGTTATTCTAACCCTTTCATTCCTCCCAATAATAATTTGAGGATAAATGAGGCTACGTATGTGCCAGTGATATGCGAGCTTTGGAATAAAAGCACTACGATTCTTAGTATTATTATTAAAGCTCAGAGGCAGTACCATAGGTGT
Organism: Ornithorhynchus anatinus; assembly: GCF_004115215.2. Lineage (NCBI taxonomy): Eukaryota > Metazoa > Chordata > Mammalia > Monotremata > Ornithorhynchidae > Ornithorhynchus > Ornithorhynchus anatinus. The sequence continues at coordinate 171,976,301 of NC_041728.1, read as the reverse complement.
ATTAGTCCCCAGTGCCACCAGTTTGATGGTGCTATCGGGATTGGAAAAGGGAGGGAGAGAAAGGGAAAAGGTCATTAAAAAAAGTGGCACAACCCGCTATTCCCATCACCCACTTCATTCATTCATTCATGTATTTTATCATATTTATTGAGCACTGTTCTAAGTGCTTGGGAGAATATAATATAACAATAAACAGACACATTCCCTGCCCACAGTGAGCATGTAGTCTAGTTGAACTCAGCAGGCTATGTTGTAGAGTTTATGTCCATTAAGGAGGCAAAAAAGAGGACAATGCCAGGCACTGAAGACAACTAGCAGAATGACCAAACAAGGGTCAACACTTTCATGTGTACAATATGTTGGTATTTGTTAAGCGCTTACTATGTGCAGAGCACTGTTCTAAGCGCTGGGGTAGACACAAGGGAATCAGGTTGTCCCACATGGGGCTCACAGTCTTAATCCTCATTTTACAGATGAGGTAACTGAGGCACAGAGAAGTTAAGTGACTTGCCCAAAGTCACACAGCTGACAAATGGCAGAGCCAGGATTTGAACCCATGATCTTTGACCCCAAAGCCTCTTTCCACTGAGCCACGCTGCTTCTCATGTTTCTCACTGGCCTTCTCATCCACACTCACACTCATATGTGAAAGTGGTGTCAACTCTGAATACAAAGGACAACTGTATAATAGTTGTGGTGTTCATTAAATGCTTATTACGTGCTAAGCATTGTACTAAGCACTGGAGTAGGTAAAATATAATCAATTCCAGATAGTCTCACTCCTAGAAGGAGCTACTAAGAAGCAGCATGGCCTAGTAGATACAGTACAAGTCAGAGGACACTTGTCTACCACTTGTCTGCTGTTTGACCTCAGACAAGTTATTTAGAGAGAAGCGGCATGGATCAGTGGAAAGAGCATGGGCTTGGGAGTTGTGGGTTCTAATCCTGATTCTGCCACTTAGCTGTGTGACTTTGGGCAAGTCACTTAACTTCTCTGGGCCTTAGTTACCTCATCTAGAAAATGGGGATTAAGACTGTGAGCCCCACCTGGGACAACCTGATAACTTTGTATCTCCCCCAGTGCTTAGAACAGTGCTTGGCACATAGTAAGCACTTAACAAATGCCATCATTATTAATATTATTTAAATTCCCTGTGCTTCAGTTACCTCAATGGTAAAATGGATAAAGACTGAGCCCCATGTGGGTCATGGATTGTGTCCAATCCGATTAGCTTGTATCTATCCTGTTGCTTCATAGAGTGCCTGGCACATGGTAAACACTTAAGAAATATCATTACAAAATGGGGTTTGCAGTATAAAGGGGTAGGAGAACAGATATTTAATCCTTATTTTACAGTTGAATAAAATGAGGCCCGGACAAGTCATTTGCCCAAGTTCCCAAGCAAGTAAGTAGCGGCAGAGAGCTGCAATTAAGAACCCAAGAACTCTGACTCCCACGGACATGCTCTGTCCTCTATGCCATGCTACTTTATTTATACATGCACCACCACCACCCCGCCCCTCCGTCCCCCTCCACCCATAATAAAACAATTCTGTGGGCTCACTTGGAGTAGGTGACAGCTAAATAAGTGGAACTATCATAGGTAGCTCAAATCGTTATCTCATACCAAAGGCTGGAGGTGGCTTAGTCCCAATTTCCAATCCTTTGGCTCTGGGTCCCTCCGGGTTGGCCACATCGATCGCCTCACCTCGGTTACTGCTCAGACAGATGACATCCAGCACAGTGTCTGTCAACAGCAAGTGCCCACCTACAAGCATAACCTTGCAGGAGAGGCCAGGACGTAAGAATTCTCTCCAGCCCTAAAACACACACTTAAAGTGACATATGGCAGCTAATAGGATCAGTGATAGGGAACGCTGGTACACTGAAGAGTGGAGATTAGAATAATCCATCAACTGTGTTCTTTTGGCACATAGGAAAATAGAGAAGCATCATGGCCTGGTGGATCGAGCCCAGGCCTGGGAGTTAGAAGGATGTGGGTTTTGTAAACGTGATGTGGGCAGGCAATGTGTTTGTTTATTCTGCAGTTGTACTCTCCCAAGTGCTAGTACAGTGCTCTCCAGACAGTAAGCGCTCAATAAATTCGATTGAATTGAATGAATGAATAACCCCAGCCCTGCCACTTGTCTCCTCTGTGACTATGGTCAAGTCGCTTCACTTTTCTGGGTCTCAGTTACCCCAACTGTGAAATGGGGATTAAGACTGTGAGCTCCATGCGGGGCAAGGACTTTGTCCAACCTGATTAGCTTTTAAGTACCCCAGTGCTTAGTACAGTGCCTGGCACATAGTAAATGTTTAACAAATACCATTAAAAAATCAAAATCAAATAAATCTTATCCCATAGTAGACATTTCCCATCTATGGCTGGTCTAGAAGTGGCCTCCGAGGCCTGCTGTCTCTGATGATCATCACCATCATCATCAATATTCACCAAGCATCTCTTGTGGCCAGAGAGCTGGACTAGGCACTTGGAGAGAGTGATAAAATCAAATGGAGTGATTTCTCCACATGGAATCACCACTTTCAACTCTCCCAATAGAATCACCCATTAAAGTGAATGATTACTGTGGTTTTTTTTAAGTGCTTACTATGCCCCAAGCACGAAACTAAGCACTGGGGGTGATAACAAGTAATCAGATCCCACGTGGGGCTCACATTCTAAGTGTGAGGAAGCAGAGGTAGTGAACCCCCCTTTTGTAGATGAAGGAACTGAAACAGAGTTCAGTGACTTATGTTGTAATAATAATGACGGTATTTGTTAAGAGCTTACTATGAGCCAAGCATTAAGTGCTGGGGTAGACACGAGGTAATCAGGTTGTCCCACGTGGGCTCACAGGATTTAATCCCCATTTTACAGATGAGGTAATTGAGGCCCAGAGAAGTGAAGTGATTTGCCCAAAGTCACACAGCTGACAAGGGGTGTAGCGGGGATTAGAACCCATGATCTTCTGACTCCCAGGCCCGTGATCTTTTCACTAAGCCATGCTGCTTCTCTCTACCAAGCACTTAATATGGTGCTTTGCACACAGTAAGCACTCAGTAACTATGATTGAGTGAATGAATGCATGAACTTGCCCAAGGTCATATAGCAGACAAGTGGTGGAGCTAGAATTAGAACTCAGGTCCTCTGACTCTTAAGGCCATGTTCTTTCCGCTAGGTCATACTGCCTCCCAATTAATTTATCCAGTGGTGGTACTTTACTACATTGCAGTATGCCATTATGGGGTATGTCCATTTACAATGAAGGCAAAATGCTATTGTTTCAAGGGCAGGTATAGTGTTTTGAAATTGTCACAGCTTGGACATATTTGGAAGACCAGATATTAATGATTGACTGCTTAAAAATCCATAGCCTGATAACTTTCATTTTTGAAGAGACAAGACCTCTCAGAAGCAGCGAGGCCTAGTGGATAGAGCCCGGTCCTGGGAGTCAGAGGACCTGGGAACTAATCCTAGCTCCTCTGCTTACCTGCTGTGTGACCTTGGGTGAGTCACTTAACTTCTTTATGCCTCAGTTTCCTCATATTTAAAATGGGGATTCAGTTCTGTTCTCCATCCTACTTCAACTGTGAGCCTCTTGTGGGTTAAGATCAGTGTCAGATCTGCTTACGCCTTTATCTACCCCAGTGCTTAGTACAATGTTTGGCATAGAGTGAAGTCTTAATAGGTACTACAATTAAAAGAAGATGTATCTAATGTCTTTCTCTATGAGCTGTCCTGTATTGGTACTCTAGTCTTGCTTAGTGCTGAGATATCAAATCCACACCTGGACAGTTTATCCACCATTAGAGCTGTCTTTCATATAAAGGTTGATGAATTGCTAATTGGCATCCAGACCGATAGTCCATGATGCAATGATCATTATCTTAGCATAGGTTTTCTTTTTTGTTATTTGTTTTTGCACTGCAAGTTCACCAGTCATAGATTAATTGTGAGCCAACTTTAATCTTTAGGGGCAAGTTTTCCAGTCCCCTTCCCATGTGAGTTGAGTAGATCTGAAATATGACTGCTTGGTCATCCAAGATGTGGTCAAGTGGCACTGATGAATTTATCACTTTTATTTACTCAGTACTTACACTGTGCAGATCACTGTACTAAGTGTTCGGGAGAGGACACTATATTAGAGATGGTAGACATGTTCCCTGCCCACAATAAACTTATATCTATCATACTCTTAACATCTTTTTGGAAGGTGATTCCTCATTCTTCATACCTCTTCCCACATACCACTTCACCACTTATATACTCAAACACTCTCTTGTAGCATACAAGTGCACAAAATTTTACATATTCTATTTCAACATACATATATGTCTCTGTCTTTAATCAATCAGTCACTTTTATTGAGCACTTACAGTGTGCAGAGCACTGTACTAAGCACTTGGAGGAGTACAGTGTAACAGAGTTGGAAGACTTGTTTCCTGCCCACCAGGAGCTTAGAGTCTAGAGGAGGAGACGGACATTAAAATACATTACAAACACGCACACAGTGAGGAAGTGGGCAAGGGGCTGGTGGAGATACAGATGAGATCCTTCTATAAGGCATAGAAGGGTGTTATGGAATTGAAGTGAGTGCTCTGGGTTGTAGGAAAAAATCAACAGGTAAGGTAGAAGGGATGAACTGATTGAGTGCTTTAATCGGTCAGTCAATCATCACTTCACTTCTCTGTGTCTCAGTTCCCTCATCTGTAAAATGGGGATGAAGACTGTGAGCCTCACGTGGGACAACCTGATGACCCCGTATGCCCCAGCGCTTAGAACAGTGCTCTGCACATAGTAAGCGCTTAACAAATACCAACATTATTATTATTATTTATTGAATACTTTCTGTGGACAGAGCACTGTACTAAGAGCTTGGAGAGTACAATATAACAGAGTTGTTACACCCATTCCCTGGCCACAGCCAGCTTACAGTCTAGAGGAGGAGACAGGCAATACAAATAAATTATGGATATGTACACAAGTGCCATGGGGCTGAGGGAGGGGTGAATAAAGGAAGCAAATCAGAGGGCCACAGAAGGGAATGGAAAAAGAAGAAACGAGGGCTTAGGTAAGACCTCTTGGAGAAGACATGCCTTCAGTAACACTTTGGAAGTGGAGAGAGTAATTGTCTGTCAGATATGAAGAGGAAAGATGTTCCAGGCTAGAGGCAGGATGTACGTTGAGAGGTTGGCGGTGAGATAGATGAGACTTAGGTACAGTGAGTAAGTTGGCATTAGAGGAGCGAAATGTGTGGGCTGGTTTCTAGTAGGAAAACAGGGAAGTAAGGTTGGAGGGGACAAGGTGATCGAGTAGTTAAAAGCCGACGGTAAGTAGTTTCTGTTTGATGCGGAGGTGGATGGACAACCACTGGAGCTTCTTGAGGAGAGGGGAAACGTGAACTGAATGTTTTTGTAGAAAAATGATCTAGGCAGCAGAGTAAAGTATGGACTGGAGTAGGGAGAGACAGAAGGCAGGGAAGTCAACAAGGAGACTAATACAGTGATCAAGGAAAGAGAGGATAAGTACTTGGATTAACATGGAAGCAGTTTAAAGACAATGGTCAGGAGTTTCTGTTTGATGTGGAGGTGGATGGGGAACCACTGAAAGTTTTTGAAGTGATGTAAACTGAACTGTTTTTTGAAAAATAGTAGAGGAAGCAGAGTGTAGTCTTGTTTCAATCCATCAGTATATGTTGAGCATCTTCTGAGTGCTAGAAACTGCATTAAGCCCTTGGGAGAGTTCAGTAATAGCAGGAAACACATTCCCTGCCTTCAAGATGTTAAACATTTTTGAATCATAAATACAAATAATAATTCAGGAGAAAACAATGAATTTTAAGAAGCAGAATGGCCTAGTGCAGAAAGCATGTGTCTCGGAGTCAGGAGACCTGGGATCCAATCCTGGCTCTGCTACTGCGATCAATCAGTCAAGAAATCAGTTGTATTTATTGATCACTTAATATGTACAGATCACTTTATTAATAATAACAATAATGATGGCATTTTTTAAGCACTGTGTGCCAAGCGCTGTTCTAAGTGCTGGGGGAGATACAAGGTTATCAGGTTGTTCCAGTTAGGGCTTACAAACTTGTCAGCTGTGTGACTGTGGGCAAGTCACTTAACTTCTCTGTGCCTCAATTACCTCATCTGTAAAATGGGGATTAAGACTGTGAGCCCCACGTGGGGCAACCTGATTCCCCTGTGTCTCCCAGCGCTTAGAACAATGCTCTGCACATAGTAAGTGCTTAACAAATACCAACATTATTAATCCCTATTTTACAGATGATGTAACTGAGGCACAGGAAAGTTAAGTCACTGCCCAAAGTCACACAGCTGACAAGTGGCAGAGCTGAGATTCGAACCCATGACCTCTGACTCCCAAGCCCGTACTCTTACAATACAGTAGAGTTGGGAGACATGATCTCTGCCGTCAAGGATATTCTATTGGAGAGACAGCTATTAAAATCAATTACAGGCAGCATACTACATGGACATGGATATGGGCATTAATTCCCCGGGAGGTGGGGGTGAGTAAAAATAATCAAAATAACAATGATAAGCTATTAATTAAGCACCTACTCTGTGCCACCCCCCTCTGGGTCACAACTGGAGAGTTCCCAGTACTCTACCAATCTCGACTACAGGAGGGAGAGTCAGACAGAGGCCTACCCCTTCCATTTCTAGCTTGGGCAGTGGTTAGCGAGTGGAAGACAATCTGCTACAAGTCAAAATTCCCCTGTGCTGGGCAGCAGCAGCATGGGAGAAAATCAAGGGCAAAGACTCAAGTTTACTGCATGGAAGAAAGCAATGGTAAACCAAGAAAACTCTGTGGATACACTACCAAAATAATGGTAGATAGAGGTGGGGCATTCTGGAAGAGATGTGTCCGTGGCATCGCTATGGGTCGAAGATGACTCAACGGCATAAGACAGTGCAAGACTCTGTGCCAAGCAGTGTAGTAAGTGGTTGGGTAGACAGAAGACATCAGGTCATACGCAGTCCCTGTCCCATGTGGGGCTCACGGTCTAAGGCCGTTGTGTCCGTTGGGTAACTTTGCTCCATCCCAGCATTACTTCAGAAATTACAATGACCAGTATCACCTAGTGGAAAGAACCCAGGCTTGGAACTCAGAGGACCTGGCTTCTAATTCTAGCTCTTCCACTTGTCTGCCCTGTGACCTTCATAATGATAATAATAATAATATTTGCGGTATTTATGAAGTGCTTACTATATGCCAACCACTATACTAAGCACTGGGGTAGCTACAAGATACTTAGGTCCCCCAAGGGGCTCACAGTCTAAGTAGAGAGGAGAACAGGTATTGAATCCCAATTTTGCAAGTGAGAGAATTGAGAAGTTAAGTGACTTGCCCAAGATGACAGAGCAGTAAGCAGCAGAGCTAGGATAATAATAATAATGGTGGTATTTGTTAAGCGCTTACTATGTGCAAAGCACTGTTCTAAGCTCTGGGGGCAGACAAGGCGATCAGGTTGTCCCACGTGGGGCTCACAGTCTTCATCCCCATTTTACAGATAAGGGTACTGAGGCCCAGAGAAGTTAAGTGACGTGCCCAAAGTCACACAGCTGGCAAGGGGCAGAGCTGGGATACGAACCCATGACCTCTGACTCCCAAGCCCGCGCTCTTTCCACTGAGCCAAGCTGCTTCTCACCCAGGTCCTCTAACTCCCAGGCCCATGCTCCTTCCACTATGCCATGATATGGCTTCTCTGTCCCTCAGGTACCTTATCTGTAAACTGGGGATTCAATATATGTTCTCCCTCCCCATTTAACTGTGAGTTCCATGTGGGACAGGGACTGTGTCCAAACTATTTTGTATTTTTACAAAAATGTTCAGTCCATGTTTTCCCAGTCCTCAAGTACCTCCAGTGGTTTTCCATCCACCTCTGCATCAATCAATCATATGTATTGAGCACTTACTGTGTGCAGAGCATCATACTATGCGCTTGGGAGAGTACAACTTAGCTGGTGGACACATGTCCTGCCCAAAAGGAGTTTACTGTCTGGATGGGGAGATGGCTATGGATGTGAGTGCTGTGGGGCTGAAGTTAGGATGAATAAAGGACACAAATCCAAAAGCAAGGGTTGATGCAGAACAGAGACAGAGTAGGAAAAATGAGGGGTTCGTCAGGTAAGGCATCTTGAAGTAGAGTTGATTTTAATAAGAGTTAAGGTGGGGAGAGTGGTGGCCTTTTTTATAGAAAGGGGGAAGGAGTTTCAGATCAGAGGGAGGTTGTGGGCAAGGGGTGAGCAGTGAGATAGACTAGATCTCTAGGTTGGTGATAGAGGAATGAAGTATGAGGGCTGGGTTGTAGTAGATCAGTGAGGTGAGGAGGAGGGGGAGAACTGATTTAGTGCTTTAAAGCTGGTGATAAGGAGTTTCTGTTTGATGTGGGAGTGGTTTGGCATGGGGTTAGGGATGGAATTGTAAATCCATTTACATCCATGTTGGCAGGGAAAATATTTAGAGACACAGAAGACCCATCACCAGAATGAATCCTTATCCAATGTCATTTCTGGGATGAGTAGGACCATACCTGTATGAGATGCTTCAAAGCGTCCATCATTTTTATAGTATTGTTAAAGCTCTTAAAGCATTGTTCAAACACTGTTTAAAGCACTAGGGTAGGTATAAATCAGTCAGGCCAGACACAGTCCCTGTCCCACATAGGGCTCACAATCTAAGTAGGAGGGAGAACAGATTTTGAATCCTCATTTTACAGTTGAGGAAACTGAGGCCCAGGTAAATTAAGTGATTTGCCCAAGGTCAGGCAGCAGACAAGTGGCAGAGTTGAGATTAGAAGCTGGGTTCTCTGACTGTCAGACAGTCACTTGCATTTAGAAGCAACATGTCTTAGTGGCAAGAGCCCGGGTTAAAGAGTCAGAGTATTTAGGTTCTAATCCCAGCTCTGCCTTTTGTCTGCTGTGTGACCTTGGTCAAATCACTTAACTTCTCTGTGCCTCAGTTACATCGTCTGTAAAATGGGAATTAAGACCCACGTGGGACAACCTGATTACCTCGTATCCACCCCAGCTCTTGGAAGTGTGGTTGGCTCATAGTAAGTGCTTAACAAATGTCATTGTTATGATTATTATTATTATTCATTGAGTGCTTACTGTGTGCAGAGTCCTGTACTAAGCACTTGGGAGAGTACAGTATAATAAAATAACAGACACATTCTTTCCCTTGCCCACAACAAGCTGACAGTCTAGAAGGGGAGGTAGACATTAATAGAGATAAATAAATTGTAGATACACGTAAGTGGCGTGGGGCTGGTTAAATAAAGGGAACGAGTCAGGGTGGCCCAGAGGGAGTTGAAGAAAAAGGAAGAGGGCTTAGTCTGGGCAGGAGCCCTGGAGGAGATGCGCCCTCAACAGTGCCTTGAAGTTGGGGAGAGCAACTGACAGACACAAGGAGGGAGGGCGTTCCAGGCCAGAGACAGGATGTGGGCGAGAGGTCGGCTCCTGTGATATCATTACCTTACTCTGCGTGCCCGGGTTGGTGTGAGTGATACCACGTGTGTCTCTCTGCCAAGGTTTTATGAGGTTCAAACAGTCGCAACCATGTCGTGCACACTAAGATGATCGCTTCTCAATTGTCATGTTTTGTTGATTGCTATTGTTTGTCACTGTTTACACTCTAGCCTATTCTTATGAAGCTTCTCCCACAGAGAGGCTCTCTTTTCTCCCAGCTTTCAGTTGAGCCTCAGCACTGTGTGAGGCTTTGTTTTCTCTTCTCGTGCCGTCGAGTGGTTTCCGACACCACGGACACATCTCTCCCAGAACGGCCCGCTCTCCATCTGCATATGTTCCATAGAGTTTTCTTGGTCAAAATTCAGAAGCGCTTTACCATTGCCTCCTTACGCGCAGTACACTCGACTCCCTGTCCTCGACTCTCTCCCACGCCGCCGCTGCCCAGCATGGGTGAGTTTTGACTTGTAGCAGGTTGCCTGCCACTCGCTAGCCACTCCCCAAGCTAGCAAAGGAATGGGTAGGCCTCTGCTTAACTCTCCCTCCTTTAGCCAAGACTGGTAGAGTACTGGAAACCCTCCAGGTGCGACCCAGAGAGGGGAGGCTTTGTTTTACTGCCTCCTTAAAATGTTCCCTTTGCCCTCCTTCCTTTCAACTTCCTTATTTCAGCTCACTCTTCAGCAGCAGTTGGGGTGTTTTGCTGTCACTCATTCTCCTCACATAACCCACCAGGTTATAGCTAGGTGGAGGTGAATTTACCTTGTAGCTACCCAGGTATTCAGGCCAATCCCAATTTCAACAAAGCCCAGAGGTGAGAGCGAACGAGCCACTTGCCACCATAAAGATGCCCCATTCACAGCTCCACGAGTCTGAACCGAGGATGGGGGCCAGTCCCTTTTTACTTTCCGATGCCGCGTGAACAACAAAATGAGCAAGCAGTATGGGATGGGGAAAGTCAATGAGATTTAAAAAAAAAATCATCTAGATTCAGTAAAGAAGAGAGGGGGCGTTTTCTAACACAATAGGGGGAGGACATTTTTGAGATTGTCATTTTTAAATGGAAGAGCTTCCCTCAGATGCACTAAGATGTCATATAAGGTCAATGGTGCTTGTAATATTGCTTGATGGTTTGAATACCTGAAATAAACTTTTATTATGAATAATAATCATTATAATAGTGATGAATTTATTAAGAACTTAATGTATGCCAAGCACCACACTAAGCTCTATGGCAGATCCAAGACAATTAGAAGCAGCACAGCTTAGTGGAAAAACTATGGGTCTGGGAGTCAGAGGACCTGGGTTCTAATCCCGGCTCTGCCACTTCATTCGTTCATTCATTCATTCATTCAGTCATATTTATTGAGTGCTTACCGTGTGCAGAGCACTGTACTAAGCACTTGGGAAGTATAATTCAGCAACAAATAGAGACAGTCCCTGCCCACAACGGAGTCACAGTCTAGAAGGGGGGAGACAGACATCAAAACAAGTAAACAGGCATCAGTATTATCATTATAAATAACTAGAAGTATAGATATTTACACATCATTAATAATAAATAAAATTATAGGTATGAATATGTATATATATACACAAGTGCTGTGGGGCAGGGCGGTAGAGCACAGGGAGAAAGTTGAGGCGATGGGGAGGGGAGGGGGGAGCACTGTGCTAAGCACTGAGAAAGAGGCAAGATAATGAGGTCAGACACAGTCCCTGTCCCACAAAGGACTCCCAGTCTGAACAGAAGGGAGAACAGGTATTGAATTCTCATTTTATAGATGAGGTCACCTGAAGCACAGAAGTTAAGTGACTTGCCCAAAGTCACACAGCAGACACATGGCAGAGCCCGGATTAGTAATAACTGTGGTATTTGTTAAGTGCTTACTATGTGCCAGGCACTATACTAAGCTCTGGGATGGTTACAAGCAAATCAGGTTGGACACAGTCCCTGACCCACATGGGACCCACAGTCTTAATCTCCATTTTACAGATGAGGTAACTGAGGGACAGGGAAATGGAACGACTTGACCAAGATCACACAGCAGACAAGTGGCAGAGCAGGCATCAGGACCAAAGTCCTCTGTTTCCCAGGTCCATGTTCTTTCCATTGGGCCACATTATACCAGTTGCCTGCTGGGTGACCTAGGATAAATCATATCACTTCTCTGTGCCTCAGTTGCATCATATAATAATAATGTTGGTATTTGTTAAGCGCTTACTATGTGCAGAGCACTGTTCTAAGCACTGGGGTAGACACAGGGGAATCAGGTTGTTCCACGTGGGGCTCACAGTCTTAATTCCCATTTTACAGATGAGGTAACTGAGGCACAGAGAAGTGAAGTGACTTGCCCACAGTCACACAGCAGACAAGTGACAGAGCCGGGCTTCGAACCCATGACCTCTGACTCCAAAGCCCATGCTCTTTCCACTGAGCCATGCTGCTTCTCTAGCCACACTGCTTCTCTATAGGGATTAAATCAAATTAGACTGTGAGCCCCATGTGGGAACAGGGACTGTGTCCAACCTCATTATCTGGTAGCTAGCCCAGCGGTTAGAGCTATGGTCGACATATAATAAGTGCTTAGCAAATACCAGTAGGAATGAATAAATAAAAATAAAAATAAAATAAAAATATATGGTGGTATTTGTTAAGCAGTTACTATGTGCAAAGCACTGTTCTAAGCGCTGGGGGATACAAAGTGATCATGTTGTCCCAGTTGGGGCTCACAGTTTTAATCCCAATTTTACAGATGAGGTAACTGAGGCACAGAGAAGTGAAGTGACTTGCCCAAAGTCACGCAGCTGGCAAGCAGCAGAGCCAGGATTAGAACCCACGTCCTCTGACTCCCAAGCCCGGGCTCTTTCCACTGAGCCACGCTGCTTCCCAACAGGTTAGTCACAGTCCCTGTCCCACAGGGGATCACAGTCTGAGGGAGAGAATGAATATCTTTTACCCATTTTATGGAGGAGAAACCTGAGACACAGAGAAGTACAGTGAGTTACCCAAGGTCACGCTGCAAGCAAGTGGCAGAGCAGAGATTAGAAGTCCTGACTCTCTGTCCCTTGTTCTTTCTACTAGGCCATGCTATTAGAGAGTCCTTTACTTTAGCTGTACTTAACTTTATTAACAATGTGAGAAAGCAAATGCTTCTATCGGAAGACTGTGCTCTATCAGTGACCTGACTAGATACCTAAGGAACATGAAAAAAAATTCCATTACAGACAAAATAAAACAGCAACCTGGGTTTCTCTTGCTCTGGTCAGTTCTTTAGCCCAAGGTTAGAGATATCCAGCCAGCTAAAGTTTGTCTTTTATGGCAACAGACTTGCAAGATAGCTGAGGGCTTTTGCAGCCTGATGGAAGGCAAAATATTCAAGCCTCCACCACGCTAGCCCTTGAGTAATTGGAAATGCATGAGTTCAGGATGGTGTGCAGAAGATATGTGTATGTTTCATTAAGTCACTGGTCTCCTGGTAACCATGGTTTGGTTGTGAACTCTTTCCATCCCCAAGGAGAACACCACCCCAATCCCAAGGCTCTGGTGCAGATTCCCAAAAATTCTGGAATATTCAGGGTACCCTGACTCCAGGGCCTCTGGCCCAGCCTATGGAACCTTCATCTTCTGTAATATACTCTTCCAGGCAATCAGTTCATCACTGAATCACATTTATTGAGCGTTTACTATTTACCGACCACTGTACTAGGAAGTTGGGAAAGGACAATACGACCGAGTTGATACCTACATTCCCTGCCCATTAAGAGCTTGCAATTTAGAGGGGGAGACAGACATTAATAAAAATAAATAATCAATCAATGGTACTTACTGAGCATTTACTTAATGAAAATAAATAATCAATCAATGGTACTTACTGAGCGTTTACTATGTGCAGAGCATTGTATTAAGCTCATGGGAGAGCACAGTGAAACAGAATTAGCAGATACGTTCCCTGCCCATTTATCTCTCTACCCCCTGCCTTCACCTCTCCACAGCTAAACCCTCTTCTCCCCCTTTCCCTCTCCTCCTCCCCCCTCCCGCCCCACCCCCTCAGCACTGTACTCATCCGCTCAACTGTATATATCTTCATCACCTTATTTATTTTGTTTAATGAGATGTACATCACCCTGATTCTATTTATTTGCCATTGTTTTCATGAGATGTTCTTCCCCTTGACTCTATTTATTGCCATTGTTCTTGTCTGCCTGTCTCCCCCGATTAGACTGTAAACCCGTCAAAGGGCAGGGACTGTCTCTATCTGTTGCCGATTTGTACATTCCAAGTGCTTAATACACTTAGTAAGCGCTCAATAAATACTATTGAATGAATGAATGAATCTATAGTAATGTCCGTCTCCCCTCTAGCTTAAATTCCAGAGGGGGAGACAGACATTAGTATATTAAGTTAGGGATCTGTCTTAAGTGCTGTGGGGAGGAGGGAGAGGTGAATGAAGGGGGAAAATACTAGTGCAAGGGCAACACAGAAGGGAGTGGGAGAAAAGGAAATAAGGGATTAATTGGGAAAAGCCTCTTGGAGGAAATGTGCTTTTAATAAGGATTTGAGGATGAGAAGAGTGAACATAATAATAATTATTATTATGGTATATGTTACGCTCTTACTGTGTTCCAGGCACTGTACTAAGCACTGGGGTGGATACAAGCAAATCGGGTTGGTTACAGTCCCTGTCCCACATGGGGCTCACAGTCTTAATTCCCATCTTACAGATGAGGGAACTGAAGCACAGAGAAGTTAATTGACTTGCCCAAGGTCGCACCACGTACAAGTGGCAGAGCCAGGATTAGAAACGCCATCCTTCTGACTCCCAGGCCAATGCTCTATCCACTAAGCCATGCTACTTCTGTCTGTTGAATTTGAAGAGGGAGGGCGTTCCAGGCCAGAGGCAGGATATGGGCGAGAGGTCAATGTTGGGATAGATGAGATAGTAGTCCAGTGAGTAGGTAGACCATTAGGGGAGCAAAGTTTTCCAACTGGTTTATAGTAAGAGATCAGGGAGGTAAGATAGAAGGGAGCAAGGAGAATGAGTCCTTTAAAGCCTTGGGAAGCAATGTTTCCAAGTGCTCAGTGCATGCTCTGCACACAGTAAGTTCTCAATAATTACCACTGATTGACCGACTGTGGTCACCTCAGTGTCCCGGGCTGCCAAAAAACAACTATGTTTTCCACTGTGTTGGTTAGCAGAGGCTGAAAATCGTTGTGTTTCTGAAATTAGCTCTGGTCAAGATCCCCTGGAAGCCCAATTCTAGGTACAGTGTTACAGGCCGGAAGTCACTAAGCAGGGAGGAGATGGACCCACTCCCCGCCTCGGGCATTCTTCATACAATCTAGAGAGAAGGAAATGTTTGCGGCATCTTCTGAACATGGATGTCCTTGCAGGGAAATGAGAGTGAGGGACAACGTGGAGTCGTGGATAGACCCGTTCGGCCTAAACTGTCTGTCTCCCCAAGATGAACAACTTCACCCACCACTGTTGATATTGACCCTCTGTTGCTAGGCAGGCATGTTTACCTCCTCGAGAGCAGGCGACTTGGGGACAGGAAGGATATTCAACAGATTGGCAAATAAATCAAACGTGCCATGACTTGACTCGTTCCATTATAGTAAAACTAAATGTTCGTATTGACGACTATCATTTTACCCGGCAATAGCTCTCTGCGATTGGCGAGCCGGAGACTCCAAAGTACACATGTAGCTAGATCTGAATGGAAGAAAATAAAGGGGATGCTTTTTCATACTTTCCCCTTGTGTGAGCCATGACACGTTTCTAGGTGTTTCGTGCTTGATGAGGAAAATGCACCCATTCGTTTCATTCACTGAGACTTTCTCTGAGGCCGAACTTCAGTTGGGTGCCAGGTGATCCTCATTCATTTGTTCATTCATTCAGTTGTATTCCTTGGGCGCTTACTGTGTACAGAACACTGTACAAAGCGATTGGGAGAGTACAATATAAGAATAAATGGACACATTCTCTGTTTACAACAAGCTTACAGTCTGGGGGGGACAGACGTTATTAATAATAATAATAATGACAATGATGGTATTTGTTAATAATAATGTTGGTATTTGTTAAGCGCTTACTATGTGCAGAGCACTGTTCTAAGCGCTGGGGTAGACACAGGGGAACCAGGTTGACCCACGTGGGGCTCACAGTCTTAATCCCCATTTTACAGATGAGGTAACTGAGGCACCGAGAAGTTAAGTGACTTGCCCACAGTCACACAGCTGACAAGTGGCAGAGCTGGGATTCGAACCCATGACCTCTGACTCCAAAGCCCGTGCTCTTTCCACTGAGCCAAGCTGTTAAGTGCTTACCATTTGCCCAGCACTGTTCTAAGTGCTGGGGGAGATACAAGGTGATCAGGTTGTCTCAGTTGGGGCCCACAGCCTTAATCCCCATTTTACTGAATAGGTAACTGAGGCACAGAGAAGTTAAGTCAACCCTCAAAGTCACACAGCTGACAAGTGGCAGAGCCGGGATTAGAACCCATGACCTTTGACTCCCAAGCCTGTGCTCTTTCCACTAAGCCACGCTCCTTCTCCAGTGATTATGATATTGGTTAAGCACTTACTATGTGCCACGCACTGTGCTAAGCGCTGGGGTGGACATAAGCAAATAGTGTTGGCTGTAGTCCCTGTCCCACTTGGGGCTCACAATCTTGATCCCTATTTTGCAGATGAGGTGACTGAGGCACTGAGAAGCGAAGTGACTTGCCCAGGGTCACACAGCAGACAAGTGGTGGAGCCGGGAATAGAACCCATGATCTTCTGACTCCCAGGCCGGGGCTCTGTCCACTATGCCATGTAAATAAATTAATTACAGATATGCATATTAGTGCTGGGAGCCTGGGGGGGGAGAACAAAGGGAACAAGTCAGG
This sequence comes from Ornithorhynchus anatinus, assembly GCF_004115215.2. NCBI lineage: Eukaryota > Metazoa > Chordata > Mammalia > Monotremata > Ornithorhynchidae > Ornithorhynchus > Ornithorhynchus anatinus. The sequence goes on along the minus strand of NC_041728.1, from coordinate 171,959,920 downwards.
GTGACACAAAAGGTAGTGGGAGAAGTGGAAAGGAGGGCTTAGTCAGGGAAGGTCTCTTGAAGCAGATGTGCCTTCAATAAGGCTGGGGAGAGTAATCATCTCTCGATTCACAAGGCTATGGAAGGGAATGGCATCTTTTAATAATAATGATAATAATGATGGTATTTGTTAAGCGCTTACTATGTTCATTCAATAGTATTTATTGAGCGCTTACTATGTGCAGAGCACTGTACTAAGCGCTTGGGATGAACAAGTCGGCAACAGATAGAGACAGTCCCTGCCGTTTGACGGGCTTACAGTCTAATCGGGGGAGACGGACAGACCAGAACAATGGCACTAAACAGCGTCAAGGGGAAGAACATCTCGTAAAAACAATGGCAACTAAATAGAATCGAGGCGATGTACAATTCATTAACAAAATAAATAGGGTAACGAAAATATATACAGTTGAGCGGACGAGTACAGTGCTGTGGGGAGGGGAAGGGAGAGGTGGAGGAGCAGAGGGAAAAGGGGAAAATGAGGCTTTAGCTGCGGAGAGGTAAAGGGGGGATGGCAGAGGGAGTAGAGGGGGAAGAGGAGCTCAGTCTGGGAACGCCTCTTGGAGGAGGTGATTTTTAAGTAAGGTTTTGAAGAGGGAAAGAGAATCAGTTTGGCGGAGGTGAGGAGGGAGGGCGTTCCAGGACTGCGGGAGGACGTGACCCAGGGGTCGACGGCAGGATAGGCGAGACCGAGGGACGGCGAGGAGGAGGGCGGCAGAGGAGCGGAGCGTGCGGGGTGGGCGGTAGAAAGAGAGAAGGGAGGAGAGGTAGGAAGGGGCAAGGTGATGGAGAGCCTTGAAGCCTAGAGTGAGGAGTTTTTGTTTGGAGCAGAGGTCGATAGGCAACCCCTGGAGTTGTTTAAGAAGGGGAGTGACATGCCCAGATCGTTTCTGCAGGAAGATGAGCCGGGCAGCGGAGTGAAGAATAGACCGGAGCGGGGCGAGAGAGGAGGAAGGGAGGTCAGAGAGAAGGCTGACACAGTAGTCTAGCCGGGATATAACGAGAGCCCGTAATAGTAAGGTAGCCGTTTGGGTGGAGAGGAAAGGGCGGATCTTGGCGATATTGTAGAGGTGAAACCGGCAGGTCTTGGTAACGGATAGGATGTGTGGGGTGAACGAGAGGGACGAGTCAAGGATGACACCGAGATTGCGGGCCTGCGGGACGGGAAGGATGGTCGTGCCATCCACGGTGATGGAGAAGTCTGGGAGCGGACCGGGCTTGGGAGGGAAGATGAGGAGCTCAGTCTTGCTCATGTTGAGTTTTAGGTGGCGGGCCGACATCCAGGTGGAGACGTCCCGGAGGCAGGAGGAGATGAGAGCGATTGCGTGCTAGGTGGATTCACCATCCCCTCTCTGATTCCATCTGCATTGAAGTTGGTCATGGCACGAGGGTCCCTTCGTGGTCGCCAAGAAACTGTACTCAAAAAGGGAATGGAACTAAAAGGCAGTGAGGATTCGAACCCAAGGTGGTGATGCAAGCAAGGAAAAGCAACACTCAGAGACAGTGTTGGATAGATCAGAAAAGGGAGGAAGGTGACCGAGTGCCCGTTCACCTCCGGAGAGGTACGAGTGACACAACCCAGGCACTGTACTAAGCGCTGGGGTGGATATAAGCAAATTGAGCTGGACACAGTCCCTGTTTCACGTGGGGCTCAGACTCTTAATCCCCATTGTACAGATGAGTTAAATGAGGCACAGAGAAGCGAAGTGGCTAACCCAAGGTCCCAGAGCAGACAAGTGGCAGACCCGGGATTAGAACCTATGACTTTGCAACTCCCAGGTCCGTGCTCTACGCCCTGCTGCTTCTCTTTTCACTGGTAAAGTCTGTTCTACACATTTACAAGGAAGGCAAATGCCAAAATACCACCCATTCATGTGACTTTTCTTCTTGACACAAACATGGACAAGTCGCTTGCACGTCTTCTCCACCCTGATTGTCGAATGTTAGATAATAGTAACAACAACAACAAAAACAACAACAGTGACAACAATAATGATAATAATAATGTTAAGTGCTTACTCTGTGCCAAGCACTAAGTGCTGGGGTTGATATAAGAAGATCAGGTCAGACGCACTCCCTGTTTTACAGTCAAAAGGGGGAAGGAGAATAGCTGTTTAATCCCCCTTGAGCAGATGAGGAAACTGAAGCCCAGAGAAGATAATTGACTTGCTCAAGGTCTCCCAACAGGCAACTGGTAGAGCCAGGATTACAGAGCAGCGTGTCTCAGTGGAAAGAGCCCGGGCTTGGGAGTCAGAGGTCATGAGTTCGAATCCCGGATCTGCCACTTAGCTTAGTGTGTCTGTGGGCAAGTCACTTAACTTCTCTGTGCCTCAGTTACCTCATCTGTGCAATGGGGATTAACTGTGAGCCTCACGTGGGACAACCTGATTACTCTGTATCTACCCCAGCGCTTAGAACAGTGCTCTGCACATAGTAAGCGCTTAACAAATACCAACATTATTATTATCCACGTCCCCTGATTCCCAGGCCATGGTCTTTCTACTAGAGAAAGTAGAGAAAGCTTCTTCTACTGGAGAAACAGTGTGGCTCAGTGGAAAGAGCATGGGCTTGGGAGTCAGAAGGTCATGGGTTCGAACCCAGGCTCTACCACTTGTCAGCTGTGTGACTGTGGGCAAGTCACTTAACTTCTCGGTGCCTCAGTTACCTCATCTGTAAAATGGGGATGAAGACTGTGAGCCCCACGTGGGACAACCTGATTCCCCTGTGTCTACCCCAGCGCTTAGAACAGTGCTCGGCACATAGTAAGCGCTTAACAAATACCAACATTATTATTATTATTAATCCTAGCTCCGCCACTTTTCTGCTGTGTGACCTTGAGCAAACCACTTAACTTCTCGGGGCTTCAGTTCCCTCATCTGTAAAATGGGGATTAAGAATGTGAGCCCCACGTGGGACAATCTGATTACCTTGTATCTACCCCAGTGCTTAGAACAGTGCTTGGCATATAGTAAATGCTTAACGAATATCATCATTATTATTATTAATACTGAGCCACAGTGGTGAGCGGTGATCAGTGTGATTGGCATAGGACAATCAGTCAATCTGTGTTATTTACTGAGTGCTCTCTGTGTGCAGACTACTGTACTAAGTCCTTGGGAGTGTACAGTAATAATAATGATAAATTGTGGTATCTGTTAAGCACTTACTCTGTGCCAAGCACTGTTCTAAGTGCTGGGGTACATACGAGGTAATCATGTTGGACTCAGTCCCTGTCCCACATGGAGCTCACAGTCTTAATCCCCATTTTACAAATGAGTTAACTGAAGCAAAGAGAATTTAAGTGACTTGCCCAAGGTCTCACAACAGACAATTTGCCGACCCGGGATTAGAACCCACATCCTCTGACTCCCGAGGCGGTGCTCTTGCCACGAGGCTAAGCTGCTTCTCTACATTAAGGATGACTTCTGTCCACAGTGAAATTATCATCTAGTCGTGAAATCTACAAATACTCATTGTGTATGCAAATGATGTGTTCAGGTGAATAATAATGACAATAATAATGACGGTATTTGTTAAGCACTTACTATGTGCCACTCACTGTTCCATGTGCTGGGGTAGATATAAGCTAATCAGGTTGGACACAGATCCTGTCCCACATGGGGCTCACGGTCTCAATCCCCACTTTTCAGATGAGCTAACCGAGGCACGGAGAAGTTTAGTGAATTGCCCTAGGTCAAACAGCAGACAAGTGGCAGAGCCAGGATTAGAACCCAGGTTCTTCTGACTCCCAGGCTTGTGCTCTATCCACGAGGCCATGCTACTTCTCTGAATGGAACGTAATAGCAGTCCACGGTCCTTTTATAAACGGGCAAATGGGGCAGTTAACTGAGCCTACTGCCTTCAGAAGACTAAGGAGGGGTGCTCTGCAGCCCCCCTAAGTAGTGTCAGTCAGTCAGTAAATCCTATTTATTGAACACTTACTGTGTACAGAGCATTGTACTAAGCACTTGGGAGAGTACAATGCTAATCCAGGCAACCCTCTGAAGTAATAAAAATAATAATGTTGGTATTTGTTAAGGGCTTACTATGTGCAGAACACTGTTCTAAGCGCTGGGGTAGATACAGGGTAATCAGGTTGTCCCACAAGAGGCTCACAGTTAATCCCCATTTTACAGATGGGGTAACTGAGGCACAGAGTCTTGTCACACAGAGTCACACAGCTGACAAGTGGCAAAGCCGGGAATCGAACTCATGACCTCTGACTCCCAAGCCCGGGCTCTTTCCACTGAGCCACGCTGCTTCTCAGTACCAGAGAAGGATGTTGCAAGCAGAGGCAGGGGTGAGTGCTTAGGTGGTCAGTCCTTCTGACCCATTTTGGGTTCACCTGTCCCCATCCTGGTTCTGATACAAACTTTAGAATCATTTTTCAACCTGATCACCTTGTATCCCCCCCAGCGCTTAGACCAGTGCATTGCAGATAGTAAGCGCTTCACAAATACCATTATTGTTATTATTATTATTATTAGAAGCAGGGGGAGACAGACATCAACACATGTAAATAATGACAGATATGTGCATAAGTGGTATGGGGCTGGGAGGGGACAAGAACAAAGGAAGCAAGTCAGGGTGACGCAGAAGGGAGTGGGATAATAAGAAAGGGGGACTTAGATTGGGAAGGGCTATTGGAGGAGACATGCCCTCAACGAGGCTTTGAAAGTGAGAAGAGTAATCGTCTGCAACAGTCCTTGCCACCATTTACCTCTGTTCAAACACTGTGTTAAACTTCACGCTGTGCTAGGAGGGAAATGCAACCATTCTGGAGCACGTGGGGGAGTCCAAAGGTCTCCCTGTCCCAGAGAAACATTCTAGGAACACAGGAAATGGGAATTTTTCCACGTGATGGCAGGTGTGATATCATCACATTACCTTGCATGCCTGGGGTAATCCATGTGATGTTACATATGTGTGCTCCTCCTGGCTTCATGTAGGCCATAAGTGGGAAGCAATGTAGTCTAGTGGAAAGAGGCCGGGCGAGGGAGTCAGATGACCCGGGTGCTTATCCTGCCTCAGCCACTGGCCTTGTGCGTGACCTCGGGCAAGTCACTTAATCTCTCTGTGTCTCCGACAACTCATCTATAAAATGAAGATTAAATACCTGCTCTTCTTCTTTTAGATTGTGCACTACATAGGACAAGAATTCCGTCTAATGTGATTTTCCTTTACCCATTCCAGCACCTAGCACAGTACTTAGCACTTAAAAAGTGAGAAGCAGCTTGGCCTGGGGGAAAAAAAATGGTGGTATTTGTTAAGCTCTTACTATGTGCAAAGCACTGTACTAAGCACTGGGGGATACAAGGTGATCAGGTTGTCCCACGTGGGGCTCACAGTTTTAATCCCCGTTTTACAGATGAGGTAACTGAGGTACAGAGAAGTGAAGTGATTTGCCCAAAGTCATACAGCTGGCAAGCGGCGGAGTCAGGATTAGAACTCATGGCCTCTGACTCCCAAGCCCGGGCTCTTTCCACTGAGCCATGCTGCTGTGCGAAAGAACACAGACCTGGGGGTCAGAGACCCTGGGATCTAATGCGGCTCTGCAACGTATCTGCTGGGTGATCTTGGGCAAGTCACTTCTCTGTGCCTCAGTCACTTCATCTGTAAAATAAGGATTTTATTTTTTAATGGTCTTTGTTAAGCACTTACTATGTGTCAGGCACTTTTCTAAACAATGGGGTAGATAACCAGGTTGGAAACCTCATGTGGAGTTTACAGTCTAAGGGGAGAAAGTTCACAGATGAGGAAACTGCCTTCCAGAAAAGGTAAATGACTTACCAAAGGTCACACAGCAGGCAGTGCTGGGATTAGAACTCAAGTTGCTGATTCTGCACCCCGGGCCTGGAGTTTTTCCCCTAGGCCACACTGGTTTGCAGCATGGAGGCTGCTCAGCTCCGGCCTCCGGGTAGATACAGCTGGACCATCCTCAGCTTTGTTTCCTGGGTTTTTTTGTTCTTTTATGGTGTTTGTTAAGCACTTATTATGTGCCAGGCACTGTACTAAAGTGCTGGGGTAGATTCAAACTGATCAGGTTGAACACACTCCCTCTCCCACATAGAGCTCAGCTCTATTTTATAGAAGAGGAAACGGGCACAGAGAATAATATTAAAAATAATAATGTTGGTATTTGTTAAGCACTTACTATGTGCAGAGAAGTGAAGTGACTTGCCCAAGGTCACACAGCAGATGGGTCTGGGAGTCAGAAGGACCTGGGTTCTAATTCCGGCACCACCACCTGTCTGCTGTGTGACCTTGAGTAAGTCATTTAACTTCTCTGTGGCTACGTTATTTCATCTGTAAAATCAGGATTGTGACTGATTAGCCTATAGCCTGCAGTAGAGTTCCTGACACATAGTAAGCGCTTGACCAATACCAAAACCAAGGGGGTGGAGCAGAGCCGGGATTAGAACCCAGGTCCTCTGACTCTCTGGCCCATTCTCTTTCCCCTAGGCCACACTGATTGTCTATCCTTGCTCCTCTCTCACGCCAACGCAACCTGCACATTTCGCTTCTACAACACCAACCTACTCACTGTGCCTTGCCTCTTTTTTTTATGGTATTTGTTAAGTGCTTATATGCCAGGCACTATACAGAGCTCTGGGGTAGATACAGGGTTCTCAGGCTGGACCCAGTCCCTGTCCCACATGGGACTTACAGTCATAATCCCCATTTTACAGATGAGGTCACTGAGGCCCAGAGAAGTGAAGTGACTTGTCCAAGGTCACACAGAGGACAAGTGGCAGAGGTGGGACTAGAACCCAGGTCCTTCTGACTCCCAGGTACATGCCCTATCCAGTAGGCAAAACTCTCTTGCTGCTGATGCCTTCCTCCTACTCTCACTCTGCCTGGAACTCCCTCCCCCTTCATATTCAAAAGCCCGATACGCTCCTCATTTTCAAAGCCCTGCTAAAATCACATCTCCTCCAGGAAGCCCTCCCTGGCTAAGCTCTCATCTTTCATCCCTCTGTCTTTTGTCTCATCTATGGACTTGGATCTGTGACCTTTGGGTGCTTAATATTCGCTCCACCCTCAACCACACAGCACTTGTGGACATATCTATAAATTGTATAACAAAATTATTTATATTAACCTTTGTCTCCCCGTCTAGACAGTAAGCGTGTTGTGGGCAGGGAATGCATCTAACCAACTCTGTTGTATTGTACTCTCTCAAGCGTTTAGCACAGTGCTCTGCTCCTAGTAAACCCTCAATAAATAACCATTGATGATGATGATGATGATCTCCCCAAACTATTTTCCTTTCTTACTAGGAAGCCTATGCACTTGAGTTCATACCTCCGAAGCACTTAGGAACTCACCTCATCTTCTCCCCTCAAACAATTGCATACATAATCTTTATACTCGATTGCTTCCTCCCACCACTAATTTACCGCTAATTTATTTTAACATCTGTTTCTCTCATTAGAGCATTCTCACACGTGTGGCAGGGATCATGTCTAGCAACTGTATTATACTCTCCCAAGAGCTTAGTACAGTATCCTGCTCACAATCTCCCCATCTAGAGTGTAAGCTCGTTGGGGGCTTCTGGACTGTGAGCTGGTTGCTGGGTAGGGATTGTCTCTATCTGTTGCCCAACTGCACTTTTCAAGCATTCAGTACAGTGCTCTGCACACAGTAAGCGCTCAATAAATATGATTAAATGAATGAATGAATGTGTCTGTTCTAGTGTTATATTCCACTCTGCCAAGTGCTTAGTCCAGTGCGCTGCACACTGTAAACTCTGGATAAATATCATTGATGATGATGATCTCCCCACACTATTTTCCCTTCCCACTGGGTCACCAGTTGCTCTGGACTCTGTACTATCTATGCCTTTTAGTAGTCATAGTGACCGTGTATATTTCTTCATACTTTATTGCTTCCTCCTAATGGTAATTTGTTTAAAAGTCTATCTCTCTCATTAGAGCATAAGAAACCCGTGGGCAGGGATCATGTCAGGTTCAAATCCCAGCTCTGCCACTTGTCAGCTGTGTGACTTTGGGCAAGTCACTTCACTTCTCTGTGCCTCAGTTACCTCGTCTGTAAAATGGGGATTAAGACTGTGAGCCTCACGGGGACAACCTCATTACCCTGTCTCTACCCTAGCAGTTAGAACAGTGCTCTGCACATAGTAAGCGCTTAACAAATACCAACATTATTACTATTATTATTATTATGTCTAGCAACTGTATTATATTCTCCCAAGAACTTAGTGCAGTACTCTGCACACAGGAAGGTTGCAGTAAATAGCACTGTTTGATTGATTCAGTAAATCAATCAGTCGTATTTATTGCACCACATAGGCTTTCAAGAACCCCGTGTTGTAGTGGATAGAGCAGAGACCTGAGAGTCAGAAGGACCTGGGTCCTAATCCAGACTCTGCCACTTGTCTGCTGTGTGACCTTGAGCAAGTCACTTTGCTTCTCGGGTCTCAGTTATCTCATCTGTAAAATGGGGATTAAGACTGAACCCCATGTGGGACACGGGCTGTGTCCAACCTTATAACTTGTATCGGTTAGTACAGTGCTTGGCACATAGGAAGTGCTTAACAAATACCGAAAAGAAAAAAGAAGGTACTTAGTCTTCAGGGGAGTCCATATTTTTCTGGCAAAGGCAGAGTATCAGTGTGAGGTATGGCTGAGCTGTCCATTATGGGGTGCCACGGGTGACCTCACCGTGGAACTGCTGCAACAAAGACTAAGTTTGGCCCTCTGTCTGTTTGCATTCGCTCCATCTGGGGCTGCTTTTGCTGTCGTTTCCATTGGGGAAATCTCCATACACGAAACCGATCTCATTTGACTTTGTAGCTGCTGGGTTTGTGGTTTGTTTTTTTTTTTTTTCTGGTTTTGAATGCCGATACCCCTGAAAAGGGAAAAATGACTCAATGACCGGAGAAGATGGGGTGCCATGAAAAGTCTTTTTCCTTTAGCAAGGTCAGGAAGGAAACTGACTCCCATTCCGCCGAAATGGTCACCCCACCCCCAGAGCAACAATTATTAAAAAGAGGACCCTCCCCCCGTGAAGTGTGTGTGTTTGGGGGGTGTGGGGTGGTGGGGATTGACGGACAAGAAACCTCAAGTAGCCCCGGGCCATTGTGGCTGGCAAAGCATTTCCCATCTCCTCTATTCAAGGAGCCGAGTTTTCTGAGGATAACTGGAACAAACTGTACATGCGCTGGAAGGAGAAAGAGCTTGACTTGGCAGGTTTGGAATTCTGTGGCACACAATATATTACCACTTTCGGTCAGGCTCATTCTCATACTGTCAGTGACCGAATCTGTTCAGAAGGGACAGTTTTTGCTTGGGAGAGACAAGAACCAGCTTCTTTCCCCCACCTCCCCCCTTTCCTGACAGAGGGAGAGCCCATTTGTATATTCTATACGAAAGCTTTCTAGGAAACTGCTTAGGTTTTTTTTTTTTTCCTACTGCCCTCCCACCTCCCCCACCCGACCCCATCCCTTTTGGGGTCTGTTTTGGGGGGGGATGGGAAGGGAGGCACTGAAAAAAAAAACCCCAACAACTCACATTATGCCCAACAAAGCTTGAAATATAAAACAAAAAAGCATCTGTGAGGCATAATAAAACAAAGTGTGTATACGTGTTGTTCTCACAGTGTATTTGTCTGGACCCAGGCAACGAGAAAGCATGCATAGCTAACGCTTCTGACTGTGTGAAACCTTTTGTATGGTGCAGGCACCCTGCAAGAGTCCTTGATCTCAGAACTTGGCCTGATCCCCAATACATTTTTGGGAATGGTTTCTTGTTCATCACTGACACTCGTAATGAGAAATTTATACACCATCCTAAGCGGATAAATTAATTTCAAACACTTTAGATTCGGGAAGACAATGGCTCCTGGCAGGGCCTATTATCTGCCTTTTTATTAAAAAATAAAAATAGCCTAGCTCCATGGTGCTATAGCATGGTAAAGGTCCTGGCTAGAGCAAGGATGGAAACTTGGCAGTGGGAGAAAGGACACTTTCAGGGTATATATGGGTCAGGGTACAGTATGTCAGCTTTTAAACTTAATTAAAAATTATAAGATGTTTTTCAGATTCTTGTCTTAGTCCACCTCTCCTCACCCTCCCCGTGCCCCTCCCCGCCCCCACCCCTTTAAAAAAAACCAAAAAAATTTGCATTTTGGCTGACGAGGCAGGGGGATTTCAGGGAAGGACATGTTGGTGAAAGGTAATTAAATTGTTATAATGTTTCAATTCAGGCCAATGTTGTTCAGAGGTGACGGTTTGCATTAATCAGTCGGACATATTCTTGCTATCCTCTGAACTGAAACCTCTTCTGGCAGGCAGGCAGGCCTGCTCTTTCACCCGCTCCCAGCCAATCCCAGAGCGGAACAGGGTGACCCGAAACATACTAATACGCGTGATGCCCGGAGTCAACATGGAGACCATGCGTGTGGGCACCTGTAGATCCGGGGAATGGGGAAGTGGTCCTGACCCTGAGGAGTCCTTCGAGCCAGCATTGAACTCAATGACCTAAGGATATCTAAGTATTTGCCACTATGGCCACTATGCTATCGTAGTCTTCTAGGGATGAGGGGTGGTCCCTGAAAGGGAGCTACTTCCCTCACCTCTGTTGAGGGGTTCCCTATCCCTTTATAAAAACCATAATGAATGGACTTTTTTCCTGAGGTATTGGAATCTGGAGTTCTGGAGACTGCTTGCCTGAAAGAATGATAGGCAGATGTCAAGGGTGACGCACACTTAATAATTGTGATATTTGTCAAGTACTTACTAGGTGTCAAGCACTGTACTAAGCACTGGGGAAGATCCAAGATAATCAGGTCCCACATGGGACTCACAGATTAAATAGGATTATTATGGTGATGATGATGACATTTGTTAAGCGCTTACTTACTGTGTTTCAAGCACTGTTCCAAGCACTGGGGCAGGTACACGGTAATTGGATTGGACATAATCCCTCTCCCTCATGTGGTTTACTTTCTTAATCCCCATTTTATAAAAGAGGGAACTAAGGCACAGAGAAGTGAAATGAGTTGTCCAAGGTCACATTGCAGACAAGTGATGGAGCTGCAATTAGAACCCAGGTCCTTCTGACTTCTAGGCCTATGAGAAGCAGCGTGGCGCAGTGGAAAGAGCACGGGCTTTGGAGTCAGGGCTCATGAGTTCGAATCCCAGCTCTGCCACTTGGCTGTGTGACTGTGGGCAAGTCACTTAACTTCTCTGTGCCTCAGTTCCCTCATCTGTAAAATGGGGATTAAGACTGTGAGCCCCACGTGGGACAACCTGATTCCCCTGTGTTTACCCCAGCGCTTAGAACAGTGCTCTGCACATAGTAAGCGCTTAACAAATACCAACATTATTATTATTATTATGTTCTGTCCACTAGGCCATGCTGCATCTCATTTATTCATTCATTATGTCATTCATTCCTCTCTGCAGGGAGATAGCCTTCCGTTTGAACTCCAGTCTTGATCGCTTGGCCCCGTAAGATTACAATAGGAAACAGAAAAGACTCCCCACTTCCCACTCCCTCCTCCCTCCCTCTCTCCCATGCCAACAGGGGCTTTATTTCCCCAAGTGTTTCACCACAATTCCATCCAGAGGAGCCCTGGAGCAGGAAGATCAGGCCTGACAGAAATATTGTATAAAAACACACACACACACACACACACACACACACACAAATCTGGCATTAGCATATAGAGCAATGTTTCCATAGTAGGATTTTCCCAGGTGTGTGAAATAGAGGGTGGCCACAGGTGGATTTGCATATAAGTTTGAGTCGGTAGGAGTTTTATTTGCATGAAACCTCTGTGTAGCCCGGCCAACTTGTGCAGTTTCCTCCCCAAAGGGTTGCCATTTCTTGATCTTTCCTTCATGTCCTCTTACTTCCTCATCCACTCTCTTAGAGCCAAATTGCCTGACTTGGCTGTCACCACAGAGAGGGCAGATACCCAGAGCTAGGGGATAAGAATCAGAGAGGGGAGCTGGGAACAGTAGGGTCATTGAAAAACTTGAATAATAATAATAATTGTGGTATTTGTTGAGCACTCACTATGTGCCAAGCACTGTTCTAGGTGTTGGGGTAGATGCATATCGGCTCACACTCTTAATCCCCATTTTACAGACGAGGTAACTGAGGCACAGGGAAGCGAAGTGACTTGCCCAAGGTCACACAGCAGACATGTTGCAGATCAGGGATTAGAACCCAGGTCCTTCTGACACCCAGGTCCATGTGACTAAGGGTTACACTTATTCACTAGCTATCCACTAAGCCAAGCTGCTTCTTTTACTGGGGTGCTAAAGGTCTGGGAGGTGCCACGTTTGCCCTCGCATGAGAATACATGGATTCACATGCCCAAATTCTCATAATGCAACGGTGAGATAGGAATGATGAAGTACTGTGATTTCATGGAAATGAACTCTGATGATGTTTAACCCGCAATTCATTCTCCAGTGACTCCATAGATGTCACTTGAAGGGCAATTTTTACCCATTCAGAGTCCCATGGAGATTTCCACTCAGGATAATTCTGCCTCCGCATCTCTCCTCCCAACCCTTCTCCCTGCCCCATCCCTGTAATCTCTATGACCCAACACCACCCCTCTCCCCCACCCCCCCATCCCGAGGTGGGCTCCCACCCTAGATCCCCCTCCCTCTACATGGGCCCCCATCAACTTACTCCCATCCAAGCCCTCTCCACCCTTTGCACCCTCGTTCCCACCTCATCCCTGTCTTTCTGTCCCCAGCGCCACCCCTTGTCTCCCTCCCCCCTTGCCAGCCCCCATCGCTGACTCCCATCCAAACCCTCCCCATCTCTCGCACTGTCCATCTCCTTCCCGCCACTCCCCGCTCCACAGCTGCTGCCAAGTAAGGCCTGTGGAACCCCCGCTCCTTCATGGGAAAGCTCTCCTTCATCCTTGACCTATTGTGGTTTCAGTCACTGCTCCTCCTCTCCATCGCTGAAACTTGGCTCTCCCCAGATCACTCCACCTCCCCTGCTGTCTCTCCAGAGGGGGATCTCATTTTCTCCCAATCCCCAGGCTCACTGGGAAAGGACGAGGTATTGGCTTCCTTCTCATGCTCCATTTGCCTCTCACCATTCCACCTCTCCTATTCCTTTCTTTCCCTTCCTTTGAAGCCCATATCATCCACCTCTTCCACTTATTCTAGATTCTAGTAGCTGTCATCTACCGCTCCCCAGGTCTCACATCCAACTTTTTTAACCATTTTGATCCCTTTCTCACGTTCCTTCTCTCTTTCTTCATGCCCACTTTGATCCTTGGGGACTTCAATATCTACATAGATGTTCCTGATAACCCTTCTACTGCCCACCTTCTATCACTCCTCAACTCCTCTGACATCCTGCTCCATCCTACCTTGCCCACTAACCAGCTTGGACACACACTCGATCTCATCATCTCTAACCACTGCACATCTCTACCCTCACCAACTCTGAAATTCCTCTATCTGACCCCAACCTCCTCACTTGCCTCCTCTCCCACACACTTCCTCCCCTTAAATCTGTACTGTTCCCCCACAGAGATCTCTGACCCCTGGACCCCATCCAGTTTTCTCAATTCATCATGCCCCACTTAGCCTCCATACACAAACTACCCTTCCTTGAAGACGAGATAGATGCTCTCAGTACCACCCTCTCTACTGAACTCAACTCACTCACTCCCCTATTCCTTCATTGATCTCATACGACTAACCCACAGCCCTGGATCAATAATAATAATAATAATAATGTTGGTATTTGTTAAGCGCTTACTATGTGCCGAGCACTGTTCTAAGCGCTGGGGTAGACACAGGGGAATCAGGTTGTCCCATGTGGGGCTCACAGTCTTAATCCCCATTTTACAGATGAGGGAACTGAGGCACAGAGAAGTTAAGTGACTTGCCCACAGTCACACAGCCGACAAGCGGCAGAGCTGGGATTCGAACTCATGAGCCCTGACTCCAAAGCCCGTGCTCTTTCCACTGAGCCACGCTGCTCCTCACTTGCACAGTCCTCCTCTTTAGGTCTTCTGCATGAGCCGCAGAGCGCTGCTGGCAGAATTCTAAATATCAGGCCGACTTTGTCCACTTCAAGTTTATCCTTGCATGATTTAACACTACCCTCTCCCCTGCCTGGCAAAACTATTTCTCCACCCTTACTGACACTCATGCCCATCGCCCTCACCGGTTGTTCCAGATATTTAATTCCCATCTCAGGTCCCCTGTCCTCCGCCTTCCCCATCCTTTGTCCCCAGTGAGCTGGCCACTTACTTTATTAAGAAAATTAACACCATCAGGTGTGAGCTCCCTACAATCACTCCTGCTTCTCCTCAGTCTCTCCCCCTTTCTGCCCCCTCGTTAACTCTCCCATCCTTCCCAGCAGTATGTCTGCCTTCTCTCAAAAGCCACCCCCTCCACATGTGCATCTGTCCCCATTCCTAGGAAACTAATCAAAACTCTCACTCAGTCCCGCCTTCCCTTTCTAACAGCCATCTTCAACCATTTGCTCTCCAATGGCTTCTTCCCCACTGCTTTTAAACATGCGCATGTCTTCCCTATCCTAAAAAAGTCCTCCCTTGACCCCACGGCTCCCTCCAGTTATCGTCCCATCTCCCTCCTGCCATTCCTCTCCAAACTTCTTGAGAGAGTTGTCTGTACACGCTCTCTCAAATCCCTCCTGCTGTCTCAAATCCCTCTCCTCCAATTCTCTCCTTAACCCCCTCTAATCTGACTTCTCTCCCCTTCACTCCACAAAAACCACCCTCTCAAAAGTTACCATTCATCTCCTTCTTACCAAATCCAATGGCCTCTACCCTATCTTAATCCTCCTCAATCTCTCAGGTGCCTTCAACAAACACTGTCAATCATCCCCTTCTCCTGGAAATTTTATCCAACCTTGGCTTCACTGACTATCCCTTTCCTAGTTCTCCTCATTCTCAGTCTCCATC